>NW_027526335.1:128202648-128230838 GCF_048455015.1 Haemaphysalis longicornis | reverse complement strand
ACAAAGAGAAATTATTGTGAATTAAAGGGCTGGTGAAGCACTTTTCGAAAAAAATTAGTTAAGCGCAGTACTTTATGGTTTTCACCACGCTGAATTCAAAAAACGTGTTTATTTGATGCGTAAGTGAACGCAAAGGGCTTGTTTTCGCCAAAATAAACGACCCCCGCCCGAGGGCACGAACTGAGCTCGAGCAGCCTTTCGCCATTGGCGGGCGGTCGGTGACGTCATCATCGGAAGAGTCAGCGGCGCGCCGGCCGCTCGGTGTACAAGTGCCGTGCGAACACGTTTACATCCAGGCCAAAAAGACATGGAAGATTCTCACAACCCTTTTTTATTGAGGAATGAGGAGCTGGGGGCAGCTCCATACTTGTTTGAGCCCATGGCTTCGCGAAAGCCGCCCATGAATCCCGGCGGCACGGACGGCGCGGCTACCCCTGAAGTGCCCACGAGCGCACGACTAAGAAATCTGCTGTGGTAAGTGATACGATGTAACACTCATTTTGTAGTTAAAAATAGAGTCATGTGCTGCGTTTTCGTGATGTGATATCAGAAAGATCGACTATACAAGCGCTGGCGAGCAAGCGTTGCTTCGAGGCCAGGTTCACAACACCGGCGTGCTCAGTGAGGTTGCGCCGGCGCCTAATGTGGCTGTATTATTGAATAGCAGTTAATATAAGCGTTTTCGATATTTCAGTATTACCGCAGCCCTTTAATGCTTGTATACGAAGACATTCAGCGGTGTTTATTTCCACGTTTGTGCTGACGATTGCCCTCGCGACGGGACACGATATACACAAAGCCGCGCACACCGCTGACCGTGCTAGCCGGCCACTTTTTCTTGTGTAGGTGGAAAAAAGAAACCTGCGCGTAAGCGATACGTTTTTTTTTCGCTTGTGTTGTTATTACCCAGCCAAGTTTTCTGTATCTGCTTTGAAGTTCTTTGTGAAGATCTCGCGCACATGCGGCTATTTTCTCGATCGATCGAGGCTGTTAAAATCTACTCATGTTCGAGGGATGAGCTTGCGGATTTGCTCAATAATTTTTATGTACGAATGATATGTTTGAATATTTTAGTGTGCTCGGTTCGTGATATCTAGATGAGCATGGCATGCCCCTATCTTTCCACGAGATATGCGCCAACCTACGCCACGCGTCAGTTTACGAAAAAGTTAATGTGTTTCAACTTATCACAAAACGCTTCTTCCTTGTCAGGTGTGCCTGCAACCACTGCATCCCTATGGGGGAAGCAATTGAATGCCTCTGCTGCCGGGAAATCCCGGAAATTCGGCGCAGGCTAAGGCGGCACCAGTGCGTCACACTGACGCGGAAGTTCAAGGCGGTATGCTTGGACCGCGCAGTTCTGGAAGTGGCGCTGAAACAGCGCAGGAGGCGGCTGCCCCCAGCTTGCGATCGGGACAGCAGGAACAGGCAAGCTAAGCCATGGCACCAGAAATCAGGCGGCTTTAATTTCAAGAGTGAATATCACTTGTGTATAACGACACCTTTTTGTTTTTAGAGCGCTACGGCATGCAGCATTCATGCAGTTTGCACTGCTCACGTGGGGACGCTTGGGGAAAGGAAAGAGGCGCGTTCTGTCCAGCTGCGTCGTGACAGCAGTGCGCAGCAAGTACCCATCGGTGACTGGGCAGTACAGTGGATTCAAACATGCAAGTATTATAGTACAAAAAGTGTTCAGTGATAATCCCATGGCCTGCATGAAACCATTCTGATGTGTGACATACTCTTTCCCCTGCAGACTCAGAGAAAAGACTGAGAGAGAAATACGCTGCAAATCCTTTTGGAATTCAAGTAGAAGAAAATAAACTATCACATACGAACAATCGTGTCAGCAGTCATTGTGACCAGGCTATCCCACTGGCAGAATCCAGGGCAAATTTTAAAAAGAAATAGAGCACAAAATACACGCCATACAATGTTTATTCCAACTACTATGCGTCACTACACTATAATGTAAATATTATATACAATGAAACAGTTCACTATGCTTATGCAAATTGTTTTTAACATCATAATACAAAAACCAGAACCAGGTGCAGCGACTCATTTTTCTTGTCCACTATGCATGCACTGCCAGGACAAAAATAAAAAATAAGGAAAAGACACAAAAGTACAACTAAACAGCAAGGAAAAAAAGCTCTTCGTAATGTTCCAGACCAAGCATGAAAACAGAGTCACATGGTGGAAGAAAAAAACGCCATGCATTTCACCCTGTCCTCTATAATCTCACCTGCCAAAGTAGTCACAGAATGATAACTGTCCATCAACAGGAAATATCAAACATTAAATTTTGAACCCACCAAACTAGCCTATTTTATGATAAGGTGTACTTTACATAGCTGAAGACAATTTTATCCAGTAATGCACTCGTCGAAAAGATACTACCGTAATACCATAAAAGGAACCCCCTAAGTGGCATTTTTTGGTGCCACAACAGAACTACACCTTATAATGTCACGTAGTTACACTTCCCAATGACAAGTGAAGTGCCTTGTCGGGCCCAGCAACACAAGGCAGCAATAAGTAAAGGCACATAAAGGTTGCTACAGCCATTGAAGAAATAAACTGAAGGGACAAAAAAAAAAGGGGGGGGGACAAATGAAGGGACAAGGATTAAGGAAGTGAAGGAAAGTTGGGGGTGTGGACCAAGGTCTGCAAATCCAGACCTACACAGCAGGTGGACAAGATTGCAGCATTAATTTGCACGAGCTGGATGAGTAAGACAAAAATGAGCACAGAAACCATACAACATAACTGCAAGAAAAAAAAAACTGAAGTATCAATACAGTATTTACATTATTGCTGCACACAGAAACACTGATGCTAACTGCAAGTGACGTTCAAAAGCCCACTGGGGCAGACAACAACAAAAAAGAAAGCCCTATACTATACAAGTAAATTGTTGTTATCCTCTTGACTAACAATCGCTGGCAAGGTGGCTTGACGGGGTGGTGCTCCTCTTGACTTACAATCGCTGGCAAGTTGTCTTCAGGATTGATAAATGTGTCCTGCTGGATTGCGATTGGTATTCCATTGTCTTTGTGGTCTTAGCAGTCTCCCAGGATGCTGAGAAACTCACTGAGACCAAGTTTTTTGTGGTCCAATGTTGGCTGGAGCTGGCGATGTTCCCACAAGTCCAAGTTTGCCGTTCGGGGCTGCTAGTCCAGCCAAATCTGAAAGACCTCAAAAAGAACATCTTATCAAATGACCCCCCCACCCCAAGTGTTGCGGCACCTGCTACAGCTAAAATCTATCAAACAAGGAGGAAGAGTTCATTTACTAGATTAACATCCCCACCCAAATGGAACGCGTAGCAAAAAATCTTCGTGGCACAAGGGAAGGACTGTTATCGATTCATATGACCTTACACGCTGATTCACGGAGCCTGCAAGAAGGGTCCAATGAAACACCTTGACCGATGACCTCACCGACGTTTGAGCTGGAAAATGTGTTCCAAAACCTCAGCTTTACGCCAGACTTACATGAATAAAAGGCAAGAATAACATACGATGGGGGAGGGTTTCTTATAGGAGTGGAAACAATGATGCCGTATCACCCCTGCGAACACTACCACATTTGTCAGTGATCACAAGGTTTGAAGGAATGGTCACCTGCTCGAACGCCCTAATGGACCGAACCCACAAGCTTTTTCACACGAGACAATTGGGGCCACAAAATCAGTTCTCGATTCAAATCTCACCACAGGTCATCTGTTGTGCCCGGAACCTTGGTAGGCACCAAGTACCAGAGGGTTGAAGCATCTAGTCTGAGCAACAAAATAGTGTTTGATACGCATACCACGAATTCAGCCAACAAATCTAAAGGACACATGAGGTAGTCACAGAAAAGCGAGATTTTTTTGGTCTCAATGAAGGAATCTGCTGAACCATAAGAAGGGCTTGGCACATTGCAAGAGTAGTTATTCTGACGGAGATAACAAATCAAACACAGCCAATGTTTTTTTCGACAAAGTCCACAGGAATTTCAGTCAAGCACCGAAAGAGTGTCAACAATCTCGATATCAGAATGTCACCTGCTGAAAGTGACTGTTTGTTCAGACAAGAAGTCATTCACTGAGAGCAGCAGCTCAAGCAAATTTAGAAAAGTTAAGGGTGCTCCACAGGAAGACGCAGGTTCTTGTAAAGCGTCTGGCTTCACAGGCTCACGGATGACGACCACAATTCACCCCACATCTATTACACTCCAGCAGGCTGAGGACCACGTGGGATCAAAAGTGCGGCACTTTGGATGTTCTCCTCTGAAAAAATAATAAATAATAAAGTGAAAGGAATTTAAGGACGTAGTCAGAAGGGCGAGGTGCCATTTCCTATCATTGTCATCGCCCATACACAAGGTGACTTGTTTGGCTCTGGAGAGTGCTCTAACACCAAGAGATCGCCACAGCACCGCAAGGACTGCCATCACGCAAAACGAAAATCTGGCAAGGGAAACAAGTCATCTTCGGAAACTTGCTTGCCTTCAGTGAAGCACGCCGAAAAAAAAAAGCTCAACAGAGCTGCAAGAAATACCAAGGAATGCCTCAGACCAACGATACAAAGACAAAGGCTGTGGAGGGAGCTGTGCCAGAGGATCTGTACGCTTCATTCACGCAAACTGGCCCCAGAGGAAAAGTCGACTGAAGGGAGCTCTGAATTTGGTCAAGTTTTTCTATGACGACATTTTGACGGAAACGGACGTGAATGATCAGTAGCCCAACAAACGGGGATCTGGGCACTACAAATTCTGCAGATAAGGCCAGCATCTTCCCAGGGGAGAGGATGTTGAAAAGTGGGTTCACAGGATATGGCCTGCACTTTCCTCGAAGTGGGGGGGGGAGATGTAGAAGTGGATCAAGATGTAAAGGAAGTATCTCGAGGCCCTAGTGCCTGCTAGACCAAAAATGTATGCATAATGACTGACAACTTAAAGGAGCCATGAAGACAAAATACAAGTTGGGTTTATTAGAAAGAATGCTTAGTCCCGATAACAATGATACCAATATCATCGCAATCTTCGAACAAGTAACGGAGATATTAAAGAAAACGTTTGAAATAGTCGCGACCCCCTAGTCAATTTCCCGCAACTTTTCCATGACGTCACGGAACCTTGTTTGTGCGATTGGTGGCTGCCTAATTGACCTGTCGCGACGACACATGACTGGACGTCTGTAATGGGGCCTCTAGTTCCATTTGACCGCATCACTTGAATGCTAACGTGCAGTTAACGCACTGAAAATTATGTTTTATTGTTGGCCCGTATGACGTCATTCTTGCTCATAACACGTCACTGTGGCGCAAAATTTGGAAGTTATTAAATACTTCTTGCTTTTTTTTTGTTAAAAAACATCTTTTGGAGCTGTAATAGAGCTGAGTGAGATACTGAATCCTAGTTCTTTCAAATTAAACGAAGTTGTATTTTCTCTTCATGGCTCTTTAAGCTTCAGGAAATCTTCCCACCTCTCATCATTATACACACCTACAGATGCTCCAGTCCTGTAAGCTAAAAACAAAATGACTTGTTGGCATGCGAACAAGCAACAGCCATGCGAGTTCACAATCGCTAAGGCAATGTTGAATTGAGCAAGACACCCTAGATGGCCTGCTGGCAGCAGTGGCTATTTTTAGATGAAAGCACAAAACAAGGTGTATGAAATTTAGATGCAATCGGCTCAACGACGGTGAGCCTCATAACCCACAAGTACTTCTTTACTTCTCCTATGACTGGGTGCAACTTCAACCTTCAGCCACAAAGTGAAGCAGGGGATGTAACCGCTGTTAGTGTGGCAACTATCAAGGGTGCCTTGTGTTTCAGCTGCTTGTGACTGTCACATCAGGCTAAGAATATCACTACATATTGGCAGGGGATTAGAATTACTTCACGTCACAAATGCAGCTCAACTTGGACAATTTGATTTAGTGCCTCCGCAACGACATACAGTACAATCCCGCTACAATGAACTCCAACAAATTTTCAACGCTTTTTCAACGAAGAACTTTCCTTGATTGTTTTACTGAAGTGTTTGTGAACGAAACATTAGAATTCTTAATTACTGGTTAAAAGTCTCAAAATTGTACGTTCATAACTTTGGATTCATATGGCAAACGGGGAAGACAGTTGTCAGACAACTGATAATGCAACTAGGTAAGAATCATTTACGAATGTTGCACAACTGACCAAAGAGTGTTAATGACCTACTAAACAACATTTCCGTCAAAAGAAAACAAACAGATGGTGCAAAATTATTAGAGTACATGTTTGGCTCTAACACACGCCTTTCAAACAGTCAGCGCATACGAATTCTCCAACCTGCAGAAAAAAAAAAGCTGGTCTTACTTTTGACAAAACAAAAACTCCCGTGGCACAGCATCCCATGCCAACACTGAAAAAAACACCTTGGTATGCAACCGTCTGTTAGTCAGTGTAGCTGTTATTTTCAACAGGTTGGATGCAGTAAATAACTTCACCTGTGAGTGCAGCCTCTGTGTCTCCTCCTCCGCATCCCTTTTTAAGACAAAGACAGTTTTTGCAATGCATTATTTGGCGTGCCCCATGAGTTTCATTGTAGCGGGATCTGACTGTAAATGACTGCAACGCATGCAGACCTCAGCAGCAGCTGCTCCTCAACTCACACTACCATGCTGTACCGTGTCACCTTCTTCTCAACCAGTAGCTTTTTGTCCACGCCAGGAAAGGAGCTGCTCAGTGGTAGGTGCACTTGCTTGGGAGTTTCCACCTCGTCCTTGTTCTTTGGCTTCCTGGCTTCAGACAGCAGCAGGTTCAGCAGCTTTTCAACATAGCCTGAGTAGTTAATACGGCATATCAATGCTTAGTGTTAATAAATAAATTTGAATGGCTCACCATAACTTGGCGGCTCCATCACAGGGTAAGCGATGGGGTCACCTCCCCGTGCTCTTGGGAATTTGACTTCCCAACATGGAGTGCCATCCTTTGTTGTCGCCTGCTTTCGCGCTGAATTTTCATTGTAGTGCAGCGCTGCTAGCTGTGTTCTGAAAAATGCACATATTGAGTACTCAGATTCCTACAGGTTTTTTAGGTGAGCCTGTTCACTGCTACTGTATATAAAATCAACCACGTGGGCATTGGGGTGGATAAAAGCTTGAATAGAACACACTGTCAAGGAGGGTAGCCCATAGACGATCATGATGATTATGGGGTTTAACGCACCGACGCTACACAGGCACACCCTAGTGGAGGGCTCCGGATTAATTTTGACCACCTGGGGATCTTTATGTGCGCCGAAATCTCCAATGCACAGGTGTTTTCGCTTTTCGCCTCTATCAAAAAGTGGCCGTTGTGGCCGGAAATTGAAACATTTTTGGGCTCAGCAGTGCAACGCTTTAGCCACTAAGCCACCATGGTGGGGTCCCATAAACGGTTACTTCCTAATCCAAAGTAACAAGACAGATACAAACCACCCACTATACGCTTTTGTTGATGGCTATACAGGACTGATATACATCAGTATAACAGCCTGGCCACTTCACTCCTCACAGGCACAGAGAACAAAGGCGAGAGAGAAAACAAGCAAGTTTACCTAGCCTTCATTCCGTCGTAAGAGTAGTGCCGAGACTTGGGCACAAAATGGATCATGAGGCTGTGGTACGTCTCCAGGCCGTACGTCTGGAAAGATGTGGACAGCTGAGGCATGTCAGCTAGGAGCACCCTGGCCGTCACCACGTCCTTCAGCTTATTGTAGGCCTTGGAACCTGGAAGGCGTAAAGAGGGAAAATTTTGAAGCCAGAGTAGCTAGCATGAATCTGTAAAAACTATTTCATTGGACACAAATATTGGCAATATCTATCTCTTAACATTAACATATTCATTTTTGATGATTAAAAATTTGGGGCTAGAGGTCAGTGAGCAGTAAGGTGATCCTTTTTTATTTCAATGATTACTGTAACCGGCTTTGCATCATAAACAGCACCATAGTTTTCTATTTTTGAGACACCTGTATTTGCATTAGCCATGGAATATTTTTCGAGCACCATGTTGCACATTGCAGGCACATGCCTTAGTGGCGGAGGTGCTGCACAGCTGATCTCGAGTATGTGAGGTTTTTGAGTTGCAGTGGCCTTTTTTTTTTTTCTGGTGAAGAGAGAGAGGACAGCTTTATTGAGTTGCCTGCAGAAGTAAACACTGCCTCCACGCAGGGAGAAAAAATGCTACTCCAACGCGGCCTGTACGTTAATCTCGACTTCCTGCTCCCAGACGTCGAGCGTCCTTGCTACTTCTGGGTACTCGAGAGGGCCGCCGCCTCTTGGCAGGGGGGCTGGTCAAGGCAAAAAAAAAATTGAAAACAGTCATGCGCCAAGCTCCCGCATCCTCACCAAGAGGATGTGGGAGCTGCCACTGTGTTGGCAAGCGCTTTTTCGGTGCACACATGCTGCATTTCCCGCGCTAAGATGCGGCCTGGGTAAAATTTTCTTATCAAGCACTACGTGTTAGCATGTGTACAGCTGGTTTGGTTTACACGTAGAGTAGTTACCGAGTTTATTTTTGCCGACGCTTGTTCTGTTGCCTGCTAGAGACGCGTCATCTGCTACGCGCCGCTGGACAGGCCGTGTGCCCCCATGGTTTCACGGGATGAAAATACTGTTGGGTGGTCGTAAGCTGCCGTCTTTGCATCAGCCAAGTGACAGCTGTCCAATTTGTCGTAGGGCATTTTTCTCTTGTTTGCTACTTCCTTTATGTGTTCATGCTTCTAACATCCCGATTTTAAGGAGTGCGGAAACACTGAGGCTTCCTAGAAACGCGACTGATTCCTGTCGAAGTATTATTTATGGCTGTTGAAATTCTTAGCTGCCTCCTATGAAAGGCACATTAAAAAGGCACACGCTGGGTGCACTGACAACGCTGCATTTCCCTTTTTCTTGTCTTTGAAGAAATTTTCGTTCACAATGTTTGTCACAGAGACTGATTCGCCTGGAGTATAACTACGGGTTAGGGTAACAGTGCGGTGGGAACAGAACAGCTTGCCAAGGCTCGAGCCTCTGTGTTCGACGCGTTTTCCACTATTTCTGCGTTTTTTTAATGATCCTGCAGACACTGCTATGACAAAATGTGGTTGCCTGGTGCAATAAGCCAGACTACTGCTAGTGGAGGTGGAAAAACAGTAAAGAGAATGGAAAAAATATAAGACCTCTATTTTTTTCCCCGCCTTTTTTTTTGTTTTTTTGGTTCTCACCGTCCGCTTCTCACCGACTGGCCATTTCTGACAACCACGCGTGCTGCTCAATGTGCACACGCTAGCACTTCCCGAAGGCCTTCTGTCTCCCTGTACCACCAGCGGCATTCATCCCCCCTACTCCCAAATGCAAACAAAGCCTCCGCCGGCTGCACGAGCCACTAAACCCAGCATGTCCCAGGTGCGGCACAAAACCCCTCTCACTTCGAGGAAAATCCAAGGCTGCCACTTCACGATAAAATAAGCGCTGCCCTTGCTCGGCAAACTTGGGCTTCACCTCCCTATTCCCAGGTGGTGCTATAAAGTAGGCAAATTACAGCAAGCAGGTGTTGTGTTACCTTCTTGAAGCCAATCCCTTGGTTCAGTCTCACCGTGCACACACGAAGGGAACAGGCTGCTGTCATGTGTGTGCACGCCTCGAATGTGGTTCAGCAAGGACTGCCACTTGGGGACGATCATCTCGTGGCATCCCTTGCTTGAGGCAGCCGACCAGTAGAGGTGGTTTGACACCGACTTTATCCACGGCTCGAGCTCGCGACAGCCAGGCTGCTTGGCTGCGGCATGGAGCTTCTTTGAGACACCTGATACAAATGTAAATGCACAAGCACAATACTTTAGCAGCACCACAGAGTGTTACCTCTAAATTTTACTTCAATAGCAGATCAGATATAAAAAATATACAACTGTAACTTAGCACAACGAACTCCTCAGAAGTACCTTTTGCCACATGCCAGACGTCAAACTCGTGCCTGATGCTCTGTTTCTCCTTTCGAAGGAAGCACTTGATCTGCGCATGCCTGTCTGTCACGATAAGCTCGACGGCGACACCGTGGTCCTCCAGGAACATCAAGGACCTTTTCAGGCCCTCCAGTTCCATGCGGCAACTTCCCCCGGCTTCATTGGACTGAAACAAGTGACACGCAACCCTGTTACTTCCCAGATTGCGCAACTTGAGTGAACACGACCTGGCACATTTTACTGCACTACCAGACAGGTTCGCTGTTTAGACAACATTTGATACTGCTTGATTAAAATAAAAGTGGCTTCAGTCAATACGAACCTGCACGACTTCAAAATGAAGAATTTTGTTCTTTTCAACATCTAGAAGTGAGTACGTGCCGTACTTGGCACTGAAGCCAGGGGAGTCCGCTCGGCCATCACCAGCAAGCTTGACCGGCGAGCCTTGGGCCTTCTCTAGAAGGTGTTGCTGATTTGCAGTCCAAAGCTAAAAAAAGGAACAGTAAATAAATGTGCCATTGAGGAAAATCAATTTGTGAATTTCTTTAGGGTTGCTACACACCTTGTCGATTGCTGGCCACAGGTGATCATGCTGTATTGTGAAGAACGTCCGCGGTGTCACTACGGGTATTCCAATTGATGCCAGCATTCTCAAGCTCACATGGGGGTTGCACCCCGCAAAAAGTATTGCAGCGCAGATCTTGAGATTGAGGATAGGCTGCTGCCGAACAACTTCCTGGTTTGTCCAAAAAACATTGTGGCCAGCAGCACATTTGCCCTGCGCATACACCTGTGTACCCTCACACACAATCTTAGTGTGGCAGGGGGAGAGGCAGTCATGGCAAACTGCCAGCAGCCTTTTTAGGCAAGCCTCCTCTACTAAAAAAATGCGGCTCTGAGTTTCTTCCTGTCCATCCTTTTCCTCATCACAGGCTGCAGCTGTTTCGCCATCCCTAAAAGAACAGGAGGGGAGGGAGTTGCAAGGCATGTAACACATAACCGTTTTTTTGTGTGTTTTTACTTTGCCGCTACCGTGCCACATAAGCTAAATGAAGTAGCTAGACCCCCTACTACTCAGGCGTCAAGGCCAACTGCAGTGATTAGAGGACGAGTTGCGTAAACACGTTATTAAGGAGAAAAGGTTGGTTTAAAAACAAATAGCATCATCCATGCAGTTACGTACTCCAGTATTTCTTCATTCCCTGGGTAGTAGTCGGCGTCGTCAGCGTCGTCATCGTCACTGCAAAAGTCGTCTTCCTCGCTCTCAGCCTCCACATCGCCGCACTGACATCCAAAGTCGCATTGGGAGCCGAAATCCACCCCGATGACGGAAACCTGGATACCTAGAAAAAAATGTGACATGCCCATTGCAGTGTGGGAACTCCCACTTACGTTAGGATTTCTTCTTTTCAAGTGGGATGAAGTAACATTTGCCAGCCTGCCTTGACTCTGAAAAGGTGTTATATGTTTAACATACCAATAGATACAGAAGGTGGTCTTGCAAGGACTCCACGTGATGACCTGGTTGGCGTCAAGTTGACCTGTGAGCCCTTGTGCTGCGACGATGTGGTTGCCTTGAAGTGCACTTGCGAAAACTGGTTCCTTGTAGCCACCTTGAACGGCCTTGGCTGTGCGCCATGCTCTGGTTGTTGATCTGCAGCTGGTGAGGATGGGTCAGCAGGGGCCTCTGGCAGCAGAGGTAGCACATGTACGTCAGTGTCAACCTCCTCATCACGATCAGCTTGTTGTGAGGTGCTGCCATCGCTTTGCAGCAAATTTTCCAGGATCTGCAATGGCACCAGAAAAATGTACCAGAAATATGTTTGTTTAGCCATTTATGTTCTTGTGGTTATGTATATTCGCGCTATGGAAGCTATGTGCATGTGCTGCTGTTTTGCGATGCTTGACTAAACCCTGCCAATGAATGCCCCCAATTACTTATTTAGTGCCTTTTCACACCCCTCCACTGCCAAGCAAAACACTGAATGTGACACAAGGTTGCTACTGATATGAGCCCCATCAGCATACGTAACAATGCTTTTTTTTGAGGGGGGGGGATAGAAAGACCCTCTTAGCCGTGAAAGCTGTGGCTCCCAACTTGTGTCCTAGTTAGTGGTCGCAAAGGCCACAACTAAAGCAGTTGCCACATTGACGGTTAACCATTCTAACGGTAGCATGTATACTTGCAAATAGTTTAGACCACCCAATGAGGGAAGCTTTTTGTTCGGTTCAGTGTCCACATGAGGCAGCTGCGGCCACACGTTATCCATCATAACGTGTGGGTTCGAGGTAGTTGGAACTCCATCATCGACAGCTTTAGGCATGATAAATATCTGGACGATGGACGTGGACGACAGGTTCTCATTTCTGGTCTTCATGTCCTTCGTCTAAATATTTTTTACACTAAAAGGTGTCGATCACGTTATTCACTTCGTTCACAGATATTTTAGCCCTGTACATGCAAGATGCAACCAATTTTGTTATTTAAACAAGGTCGCACTAATCAAATGATCTAATACTAATGAGTGCCAAAAACAATAGCTCACTATACATAAAAGACAAAAACAGGAATACACAACTAAGTCGCCAAACAGCAAGTTCTGCCCAACTGTTATTTGCCATCTCTCATTGCCTGTGCAAATTGTTTCGAAGCCCCAGGAGGTTTAGAACCATTCTACCAGTCAGCAACAGTAGAAGGCTATCACAGCACTTTTATACAATACACTTTAGAAGCAAAACTGTGCCTCTGTAGTCGTATCGTCATGTACAGCCTCCCAAATTTTAACAATATAGCGGGAGCGACGACCGACCGTCATGTCAGCGCCTTATCAGGGTGTTCACCGGCGAGATATGGGAGAGTACGCGCACGCGCACAGAACTATCTGTCGTGGGAGCGTCGTCTGCTCCACTGTTCTCCTCAGGGCAACACACCCCCAGTTTTTCTTATCTCGCAAGGTCGTTTCGCTACCGCCAAAGGTAACTAGTAAGCAGCGTAGGGCACAAGTTTTTATTTTTATCAGATTTGTTATTTATCGCATTATATCGCGCAGCGGTCTAAGGCCATTTCGGCCATAAAACCGGTCCTGTTCTACTTTTATTTATCTTTTCAGATGGCATTCCTCACGCTGTGCGGAACGAGTAATCCGAAATAAAAATCAAACGCGCATTTGATATGCGCATGCTCTTCAAATAACCACGGTTTCTAGTGAGCAAAGTCATTCGGATGCAGGGGCAGGGGGTGTGCCACTCTCAAGGAAACGCCGTAGCAGACGACGCGCATACAGCAGGTAGTCCTGTGCGCGTAGCTGCTGAACACCGGGATAAGGCGCTGACATGCAATCGGTCGTCGCTCCCGCTACATTATTAAAAATTTTGGAGCGTGTACGCTTTGTTTTGAAAGAACTAGCTGCCTGAGAGCTCACCTTGGCCCATTTTACTACTGAATAAACCAGGCAATTTAACCGCACTTCCTAGTAATAATTGAACTTCAAGCACGCGTCACCACCGCACGCCGCGTTGCGACGTCCCGCGGACGCGTGTTTCCGTCTCCAAAACGCCGTAACACCAAAACTTCCGGTGACGTCACACAAAAATAAAAAACAAAAAACAAATACGCAGAAGCCGTCTATGCATTAAGCAGTAATAAGGATAATCATAAAAAGTAAAAATATTGCTGCGCGTGTAAGCATTTGCATCGAAACGTTTCACGCATTAATGAAAGTGGGGCGGATGCGCCACGAGCGCCTACTAGTGGTAGAAAGCACCCGTAAAAAAAGAAAAAGAAAAAGAAACAATGGCGTTAGGGTGGCTAGAATGGGAAGGTGTGATGACCGGCGAGGAAAAGCTGGCCCCCGTTTGCGTGAATGCCGCGCGGCGGCGCTGTGGTCAGGGGCGCCGTCAGCTCGCGCGGCCGTTTCCCCATTCTCCGTGCTACGCGTCTCTGCCACGACCGGGCGGGGACGCGTTACTGAGCTCTAGAAATTTTAGCTGATACCACAGTTCTTTAGACAAGGCAAGGCTATTACGCTACCGCTAACATGGGGTTTGCGACACGGCTAAACACAGCCGAGTTTTACGCTGCCAGAAAGCAAGCAGGCGTTTGAGAAATGCCACATTGAAGCCCTGAGCGGGAGCTTATCTATGGTACAGTGCTGTTTGTGGGGCTTATGTTAAAATATTGTTTTTTTTTTCACCGAGGTGAGCGTTATACTATCTTCTAGAATCACGCGGCATGTTTATTCTTGCCACTCGGTTTTTTCTTGTTGTTGCTGTTGGTGATGGGCGTAGTCACGTACAAAAGCAGATAACTGAATTCGTTTACACCTGCCAAATCAACATGAAATTATGACATACGTTGTAATGCAACGTCCTGGGGTCATTTCGTTCTCAATGTAGTTCGAAAACCAAACAAACAGCTCCAACATGTTCCTGGGCGAGTAAAATTTACTGCGTGAGCAGAATGCAGTTCAGTTCTGCTGCTTCTTTGACACGTACGTTACGCAAGCCTGTATTTTGCCTTTGTTCTCATTCGTTCTATAATCAAAAAGCAAATTAAAATGAAAGGTGTGTAGCACGCAATAAGCGGTGCTACTATACTACAAAACTCTATATCTAACGAAACCCCATCTAACAGCAAATTCTGATTCCCCCGCAGGTGCTTATGTATACGGTGCAATGCTTTTATGAACTCGAACTAAGTCGAAATAGATTCCCCGCCCCTCCCTATTTGACAAAGTATTTCGAGCTACAGACAGATCTAATAATGAGAAATTTCGAATGTGTTTCGACAGAACGCCCCGAAGATTATTGCGCGCCACGTCAGAAAAAAAAAACGAGGCATTTTTGTTTTCATGGAACTTTAGGTGATTAATTACTTAACAATCCCGTAGTGCACGGTGTCCTGGCCAGCACCCTTTCCACAATTTTTTAGGGAAATGACGCCATCATCCATGCCACTTCTTCTGTAATTGCTTCGAAGAAAAATAACCTCAAGGAGGCGTATATCCTAGCAGAGAAGCTGGAGAAAGCCCTGTTTACGTGGTTCAAGGATATGTGAGCCAAGAAGGTTTCGCTCAGCGGGGAGGTGGCACTACAGAAAGCGCGGTTTCGCATTCCCCTTGAAAATAGAAAGAGCATGTCTAGCAAGAAATCATAATTACCGGCTTTATTTCTGACTAGATTATTCGATAGCTTCTAACTAGAAAAATTCTTAGCCTAGCTAGAGACGATTATTTACAGCTTGAGGGGTTTTTTTTTTCTTCTAGCTGGCCTGACAAATGTTAGCTGGAAGTAAAATTGTCAATCCAGCTAGAAATGAATTAGAAACTCAATTTCTCTATAAACGTATTTCTAGCGAGCGAAATTTCTGGTTCAATAATCCAGCTAGAAAAAAGCATTTTTACCTGGGGCGACTTCAAGGCAAGCCTTATCTGGCTCATTATCTTAACCGCGCACTTTTAGTGCATCGCCTTATTATCGTCAGGCGAGCTCCGTGGCCGTCGCAATTACGATGTCGTGGTAGCTGCTGGGACGCGACTCCCTTTAGGCATGAAATTAATGGCATCAACTGCTTGTAAAATGACAGTCCCAGTCCTGAATTGACGTTTTCGATTTAGCGAGATAATTCTCGGTGACTGCGTTAGATATATGGTTTTGACTGTATCACATACTAGAACTACTCATCTCGCGTCAAAGGGCTTTGCGCAGACAACCCAATTGTCCTGAAGCGTCTTGTCGGCCCTTGGAATAGCACGCGACCACTTAAAAATAGGTCTTGTCAGTTCGGCGCACGGAAGAGGGACCCTTTTTCGGAACAAGATTTGTATCCGGAATCGCACCCTGACACGCAACACCACCTCTGAGTTTTTTATTTCAAGTAGAAGGCATCTTCGCCACCGCACATCAGTGCAGTCATACACGCGATGCAACACGCAATAATCTGCAGCAAAACACCGCGTCCAGGCGCTGGCAGAGAGGCTGGCCGCTGGAGCGGCTTTCTCCCGCGGAAACGCTGACGGCGCCCCTGATGACAGCGCCCTGTTTTGCCCCAGCGGCAAGCACGCGCCGGGGGAACACCCGCCCCGCGGGAAAGGCGCCGCGGTCATCACACCTTCCCATTCTAGCCACCCTAATGGCGTCTTTTGATGTGTGCGACGTGTGCGATATTCTTCCTCCATGGTGTGCGATTTGTCCGCGAAGTTTGTGTAGGAACTGTTACGAATGTAGTGCATCATAAGGCCGATAAGGCTCTAAAGTCGTCTGCGCCGTGTGTGTCTTGCCAAGTCGTCATTTGTACGTGAGGAAGTCGTGGTGGGCTGTTTTTACTCGGAGCGTCGTCACCTATCTCCTGCCGAGAACGTCCTGGCTTCATTTGTTGCTGGTGTGTTGTGTGTCTGTAGCAGTTATCAAAAAAATAATAATAATAAACAGCGGGCGAGCGCGATCATCGTACAGGAGGCGATGGCGCGCTGCTTGTGTTTACATTCTCGAGTGACAATGGTTGTGATCGCATTGTTTTTCAGCAGTATGCCAAGCTTTTCACATGGACCATTTCAGTGCGGTTGCTTGCCCCGAGGCCCGTCGCCGAAGCTGTAATTAGCGATGTTTTTATTGAGGGTATTTACTAATTAACAGTGAGCGGTAGCGGTATGGTAAAAATGCACACAGACTGCCTTCACTGGGAGTTGTGAGCCGGGAACACTGTTTGGCGTTCCGCCTGGACGGAACGATATAAGCAAGGGCTTTCTCGAAATCGAAGTTCACGAACAAAAACACAGCCTCCGAAAAAGTTGTAGTTCTGGGTATTGTATTTCTGAAATGCAAGGGCGGAAAGTACATTGCACGATTTCTTTCTCAGCCCGCTAAAAAACGGTGATATAATCGCAGGAATAATATTGGAATAATACTGCAGCATCTGAGTTGGGACCATTTTTGCAGGGGCCGTGCTCACATTTCTCGAAATTTCTATTTCCCCAGAACGCGTATGTGTCAAAATTGGAAGGTTAGCAGCAAAAGTAGATAAAGAGAGCGTTAAAATTAAACTGCACCTGTTGACTGTCATTCGCGAACGGTTTTGTTTATTGTCTGTACCATCTGACAGTGGTTCAGAGACCAGAGTCACGTCAATTTGTAGGTACAGTGTAGGGTATGGGGCATCTCATAGCACCATTCCCTAGTAGGCTGCATTGCAGGTGCTTAAAATATAAATTATAGCCTACATCTGAGAATGTAATTCCCAAAACCTGTGTCACCGAAATCATGCAGGTGCAATTGACAAAACATTTTTCACTTATTCTCTACAGCTCCAATGCCACTATCTACCACCAGCTCAGCTCCAATTTCTAAAATTTCAGTAACTGGCGACAGCGCCAGTGTTTCAGTAAACTACTTATGTACTTTATTGCCACTTTCCAGTTTTCGCTACAATTTGCGTAAACTTTTTGTCCCATTAATTTCAATTTTTGAGGTGAAGATGTGAGCTAGCAGTCCCTTTTTCTTATATTGATTTGATCAATCGTGTGGGGACACAAACCAAAAAAAAATTGCACTTTCCAGCCACCTCATTGCATAGAGGTGATTTCCTGTACAAGCTGGGTCAACTTTTCAAGTGTAGTCACACGCCAGGAGCATCTTCTAGTGGTAACAAGGGCCGAGCACCAGGCTTGTACCTATTTTCTCAATAGGTGCCCAGCACCACCAAGGCACACGAATGCACATGGCGACTTCCACAGCTACGCTGCACACTCTACTCGGTAACCGCCTGTGGTAGGACATGCCGCCAGACTCTTCCTCCCTTCGGCAATGCGGTGTTGTAGAAGGCCGGGGCCCCACCAGATTGACAAAGGTCGGAAGCCCCTCGCACGGGTAAAGGCAGCTTTCCAGGCGTGAGTTATCCTTTCAAAGGTCCGCACTTGACCAGGGAAGGGACACCTGTACCCATTGAAGAAACCAGTGGGTGCCCGGCGGTGTGCAGATTCGAACCCAGTACTTCCCCCATATGAGGCGAGTGCAGTACCTCTGAGCCATCGCTGATGAGGCATAGCCACATTACGTTTCTGCAGTGCACTGCAGAAAAGTTGTGTCCACGTAATCCAGGAACACATTGACCACCAGACTCATAGGGTTTTCTGCAGAGGGTTTTCTGACACCAGTGCTTAAGGCGGTTGCAGACTGCCTCCGTATCAAGTTTAAAAGGCAAAACGAAAGTGCAGAGGCCCGATGAAAACAAGGTGAAAGTGATGCCGTATCTTCATAAGCCGTCGCACAACATAAAGAAAATTATTTCATGGCGCAGTGTTCGAGTAGTGTTTTCCGCACCATGAAAGCTGTCCAGGCTGTGCACGAACATTGAAAACGCCAATACTGGGAGAGCTGGCAAAGGTCATGGTGGAGGTGTGGGTCCTATACAAAAATTACACTTGTGTTCATGAGAAGCACCAACTTCACAGTCTCTGGCATGTTCTCTCACCGCGGCTTCATGGCTGTAAACAAGAGGTGCACTTGAGAAGCAGCGGCTTTACAGCCCGACGGCCTCACATGAATCCATTCCAGTGTACTACATAAGTCTGCAATTCTTGCCGTAGCCTTCTAGTCAGAAGCAACAGCCCACCTCTGCAAAGGAGCAACATTAGCACCTCGAAGGACTGACATCAAACCATTGCAACCTGCTGGGCAACTGGTTCCTATCCTTACTGCAGCTGTACAGCCAGAATATTCTTGAAATGCAGCAACATGAAGCGCTTAGGTCCTGAAATATTCTGATATGCCGCATCATTTTCTATTCTTACCGCAGCTGCATAATCAGATGCAACTGTGCATGCTTGAAAATCAGTGACACAGCACTCTGAAGCCCCTCCAACTCGTCACAGTTGCTAGAACAATAATAACTTCCAAGTGTATGGAAGAGGTGTTGAATCTAAACAAACTTTATATTTATAGGAAGTCTCTGAAAAAATTGTCTCACTTGGTAGAATAATGGCTCTATCGTTGTAAGGGGACGCTGGACACCTGACTGTTTGCCAATACACTTTGTAAACTCCTTTAGAAAAATTTATACTCTACTGTTAAACTGCACAAGCACCAAAATGTAATCATGAAACTCCAGCCATCACTATGAAGCACAATTTCAAAAGCACATTTTTATTGCTCACGAAGGTCATTCTACAAACTCTGAAGAAAAATAAAGGGAAGATAAATTGCTGGGTTCATTCCTCAGAAATGCACTGCACAATTCCAAAATAACTTTAATAGCTGACAACACTTCACACAGAATCCAACACTGCCAACAAAATAACGGCAATTTGAGATCAGTACACCCTTAGTCGGCCCCTTTGATGCCTACTTCATTAGCAACGGGAACAACGAACCAGCAGCGTAGCAGGCATAATAAAACACTGCGTGTATGTGGACTTTTAAAATCAATTTATCAAAAACACGTCAAGTAATGCTGCGGGGCCACATACTTTCAGATTTCTGCAATGACAGGGTCCAAATCCAGCAATGTCTTTGGTTCCTTTTTCATAACTTGTAAAGAATACTACTGTAGTGTCCTATGTAGTGGCGCTGTCATCCCGTACTCCGGAAACACAGCCGCGTGTGGAAATTGCGGCGCACAAAACTGACAACTGTCTACCTCCGTAGCCAGCGGTTGAACCTGCTTCACGTGTGGCCACCTCGAGGTCACTTTCAACAGTACTGTCGAAGTTTGCGTCGCGGGCGTGGGAGACGCCCGGCCTGAGTCGCCGAAATTGTTCCAGAGGAAGACACTGAGAGTCATGAACATTCTTACTGTCCACACTGATAATTAAGCGTACGGGTGTCTACTTTTATGTCGGGGTTCAACCTGTTTCTCTGGCATCACCCCGGCGCATCATAAAATTTTTAGTGGACACTGGCTCAGCTGTATCGATTATGAAAGAACAAAGCTTTCAAAACCTATTCAGAGACCAAGTTGAGCTGAAGAAATCGCAACCAACATTACTGGATTTTTCACGTCGAAAAATTCCTGTGCGTGGACAGTTCCCTGCCCTCACTGTGCACAAATCGGAAACAGCTGTAGTGACCTTCCACATTACCAAAGGTGGAACATCACTTCTGGGTATTGATGCCGTACAAGCTTTTGGTCTCCAGATTGTGGGCACAGAATTACACTGCCTTACTATGGCCAAACATTGACACAAACCAAGTAAAACGTTGACACAAGGCCCCAAAATGCATCCACAGCACTCAAACAAGTTGTCACCGCCCACCACGAAACCACGCGAGTCTGAAGAAATAGTCTCTGGTGACATCTGTACATCAAGATGAACTGAGACAAGTGACAGTGGAGGATAACACTCTCCGAGAAGTTTCCCGTTACGTGCAGACCCTCGTATCGTGAAAACCAAACAATGCCTATGAGAGAAGTATGATGGCCAGGGTTAGGCAAACATGATGAAACAGCTATCCGCAGTTCCATTTGTCAGCACGCGGAAAAAAGTGCCAAGATCTCACCCACACCACTTCAGCCAATTCCTCTTCCTGACAAACCTTGAGACAAGATAGCTATTGACGTTGTTGCTCCTTTTCAGCGTGCACCTGGAGACTACCGATCTGCCATTTCAGTAGTTGATTATTTTTCAAAATGGCCAGAAGTGGCTTTTTGCACTGACGTTACCACTCACACGGTGACGAAGTTGCTTCTAGCACTCTTCGTACGTGAGGGTTACCCTACTGAAATAGTGTCTGTTCACGGTCGACTTCACATCAAGGGAATTTGAGTCCTTCCTTGAAGACCGTGGAATCAACCACATCTTTTCTGCCGTGTACAACCCACAGGCAAGTGATCTCCTTGAGATTTGATCGTGTACTGAAGTCATACATTCAACTGGCTCTGCTGGAGCAGCGTCCAGTGAAGGAAACTGTGACTGAGTACTTGGGAGTATACAGAGCCACCCCTCGCAGCACCACCGGTCTCTCCCTGGCCGTTCTTCTACATGGCCGACACATGAGAACTTCTTTGGACGTCATTGGTCAGCTAACAGCTAACTTCAGCACAAATCCTTCACGGGAGATGAGTTCGCTCGGAAAAAGAGTCGCAGAGTGTGAACGAAAAAGTAAGGCATACGCTGAACAACAGCGAGCTGCAAGAGTCCCCAAGTTCCAAGTTGGCACCTACATACGAGTGAAGAAACCAGTTCCTGGACCAGTTCCTGGCTCCAAGTTATGGACCACTATTAAAGATCCTCAAAAAAATTGGCCGCTGGTCCTTCTATCTGGAAGACGGTAGAACTTGGAACGCTTCACAGCTATCAGCGGTACCAAAAGAGGCATCACCAGGGCAAGAAACTAAGGACCACTCTTGCACGTACAACATGCCCCCGTTGACGGACTACCAAAGTAGAGCTGCACCATTGAAGACTTGGATCACTGCACCTGGGGGTCCGCCACAAACATAATCTGCGAGTTCATCCGCAGATCAACTTGAGTCTTCATGCGCTGTACCACCACATGTTTCACCGAGCCCAACACAGCCGCAAGGTTCGCAGCCACAAAGTCTGGCTCCAGGCTCTGGCATTGAGGAGTGCAGTGTACCGGTAGAGGGAAACGGACTCAATGCCAGGGCCACCACCTGACCGGCCCAGGAGAAATCGCAGACCTCCAGTGCACTTCCAAGATTACGTGCAGTGATTCGACAGCTGTCAGGGCTCATACAGACAGTTACTGTATTGGTGATTTCTGCACACAAACGGTGACCGTATTGGTGATTTGTTCAGACAGGACTGTCTAGTCTAATGATTGTTTGTTCCCCGGGAGGGAAAGATGTAGTGGCCCGCAGAAGCACCAGGTGCCGCCATATTATCCGTCGATGCAAGGGTGCAACAGTGGCCCAGTCGCTCAAGCTCGTTGAGGAGTATGAGCGAGCAGCCAGACCAGTCCAGCGACTGTGGGTGCTACATGTCGGACTGCCCGACTTGCTGGTGGCGAAAGGCGAAGAAGTGGTGAGTCGCGTAGAGGAGTGGTGTGAGGGGAGGGGCCGCAGTGTGCTGATCTGTTCGATCCCGGAGGTGACACAACGGGGAGGCGAGACCAGAGCTAGAATAGTGATGGCGAATGCTCAGCTAAAAAAGCTCTGTAAACGTCGACGCATTCGTTTCCTGGATTTGGCAGCGAATGGCTTGGACGATCACTTCTCTTCTGACGGAGTTAGTTATGGGAGCGGAGGAATCCGAAGGGTGGTCGAACAGATGGCGGCGCCCATTGCGCGTTTTTTAGGAGTGGAGGCCCGAAGGTCAAAGGGGCGACCAGACACTCTGAGCACAGCGGACAACCTGGAAACGTCTCAGGATGGCCCGCATGCTATGGGGAACAGACGCCCCGAGTGCAACCACTGTGCGGCGCGTCAAGCGGGCAAAGCGCAACGCAAACACCCGAATCGGAAAACCCCAATGCGGAACCCGGAGCTACGCAGACCAATCAACCGGAAAACCAAAACACAAGACCCGGGACAAAATGTGGCGCCAACAAACAACGTCTCTATGGAAGCACGGATCAAGGAGATCGTACAAGAGCAATTAAACAGGAGATGGCCAACGCTGGGCCCTGCGTGGGGACAGATGCCGACGTGGTCGATGTCGTAGTTTTAGACCCGTTCGCCGAACCCCTGATCGACAAATGGGCTACCAAATCGACCGGTACCCCCCAACAACAGCGGCGCAGCAGGGACGAACCGCCACAAGCTGCAGTGTCTGGTGAGAGTGCTGGGCGGCCACGTCCACGGGTGCGTCGCCGGCACAAAAGAAAGGAGGCCAGCCGATTCTCAGTGGGCTTCCTCAATATGAACGGAGCAAGGGGTGCACTGAAATGGGAAGAGCTGCACAGATTGATGGGTGAAGAGGAGTTCTCCCTGTACGCGGTTGCAGAAACCCACTTCCGGGATTTGGAAGAGCCGCCTGTGGAAACTGGCTGGTGTTGGGCTGGTAGCAACAGATCAGGAGGCGGACGCAAGGGCGGAGGTGTCGGGCTGCTGTGGCGCCGAGAACTATCGTGGAGGTGCAGCGAACAGAGCGAGTGCGTGGATCATCTGTGGGCTACAGGCGACTTACTTGGAATACCTGCTGCTGTCTGTGTAGTATACCTGTCAGTGCAAAACGCCCGACTAGAGAAGAACGTGGAGCTAATTGCCTGTATGCTCAAGGACGCCCGGCGGTATGCTACAGACAAGGAGCTAGTGATAGTTGGTGACTTTAACGGCCACATAGCAGAATTGGATGGGTACACGGACAGGAATGGGCACCTCGTCCTTCGACTCGCGGACCATCTAAACCTAGAAATTGCCAATTTGAGTGCACACTGTGAGGGCCAGTACACGTGGTGCGCGCGAGGTAGTGCAACGTCGATCGACTACGCGCTAGTGTCGCCTCGCCTTGCGGGCTTGCTGCGACGCATCACCATAGACGAGGAGGGCGTGTACAGCCTGAGCAGTGACCACAACCGCCTCCGGCTAGACTTCTCCCGCTCACACCAGGCGACCAAGAGAATCAAGGGCAAATGCTCCCCCTACCTACCTTGGAAAGCGCTGGAGGCTGTGGCGCAAGAGTTCGAGGAAAGTCAGGAGCGCCGAGAAGCTACTTCTTATGAGCAATATGTCGAAGCTCTACGGCAGGTGATGCTCAAGCACATGATTGGTCGGACATCCAAGACGAAGACACGCAAACAATGGTGGGACAAGGAGGTAGCGGAGGCGTGGCAGGCACGTCGACAGGCTAGTCGGGCCCACCGTCGCATGGTGAAAACGGGGGATTCCAAGGCGACTGCAGCGGCTTGGGCACTGTATCTTCAGCAGAAGCACAAGGTACAGGCTCTCGTACAAGCAAAACTGGTGGACGCCAACCTGCGTCAAATGCAGAGCATTAAGGAGGATGGAAAGTCGGCGTCCCAGAAGTTTTGGCGTTATATCCGTTCGCTGGACAGGAATGCTGAGCCACCTTTTGCCCTTGAAGATCCCGATACAGGAGAGCCCGTCATGGACTTGAGAAAACACATCACTGACTTCCTGTCATCTCTGTACGGGTCTGCAGGAGAAACCGTCAAGCATATGCGGACGTCACAGGGACAGGCTATTCGCGACTCATGCGAACCAAAGTGGGAGTGCACTAACCGCAGCGTCGATCGGGCATTGTCCCACCTTCGTGCACACACGGCGACGGGGCCTGATGACATCCCAGCTCGACTGCTGAAGCTACTCGGCCCGGACTCACGTGAGCAGCTTGCTGCCCTGTTCACAGGAATTATCAACGGGGCTGAGGTACCGCGGGCATGGCAACACGGCCGCGTGGCACTGATTCCAAAGCGTGGAGGCAAAGCGGAACACATCAGTGATTACCGCTCGCTCACGGTCACAAGTGTCATGTACAGGGCCTTTACGCACATATTAAAGGATTGGATCAGTGCGTGGGCGGAGGCCAAACATTGTCTCACAGAGATGCAAAATGGTTTTCGCCGTGGTCGCCGCCTAGAGGATAACGTGTTTTCGCTGACACAGTGTGTCGAGATAGCAAGAAAAGAGGGATGGAAGCTAATTTGCTGCTTCTTGGATGTCGAGAAAGCCTACGACAATGTACCCCACATAAAGCTCTTCGACCGCCTCTCTGGCCTGGGCTTGCCAGAGACCCTGCTGTCCACGGTGAGCCGGCTATATTTGGACAATACGGTGACAGCTCAGTTTGGAGGGGTACGAACAGGACAAATTGGCGTCCACAAAGGCCTGCGACAAGGCTGCCCATTATCCCCGATACTGTACCTGCTGTTCGTGTCCGAGTTAGAAAGGAAGCTGCTGCAGTCGGACACAGGCTTTCGGCTAAATTGCAGCGTGACGGGCGTAGACAGCCGACGGCTGCCGGGGCTCGCGTTTGCGGATGACCTGGTGCTGATGGCCGAGAGCCAAGGGGACTTGCAGCGATTGCTCTCCATATGCGCTGCCGAAATCGAGGATCTGGGCCTGCGCTTCAGTGCAAGGAAAACCATCGTCGTGCAGTTTGCAGGAGCAACGGAGAATTTGACTCTGACACTGGATGGCCAAACCCTCAGCGTTGGGGCGTCGTACCGTTACCTCGGTGTGTTGTTGTGTAATGAACTGGACATTTTTCAGCAGCATGAGGCCGCCATCCGTCAGTCAGCGCTCCGAGCCCAGGCCATTCTACGCCGCCGCTGTTTGTGGGGCTGCAGCAGGTATGTGATGGTGCGCGACCTGTGGAAGCTGGTCCACGTGCCGGCCCTCACCTTTGGAAACGCAGTGGTTTGCCTCTCAGCGTGCACCCGAGAGTGGTTGGAGTGTCGCCAAAGGGAGGTCGGGCGCCTGGCCGTGGGGTGCCATGGGGCGGTGGCCAAGGAAGCTATCCAGGGAGACCTTGGCTGGTCAAGCTTCGAGGCACGCGAGGCGTCAAGCAAACTGGCATACCGGGGTAGGTTGCAATTCATGAGCCGTGAGAGATGGGCCAGGCGTGTATTCGACCACCTGTCGGCCAGTTGCCTCCGCACCAAGTGGACCAAGCGCCTATACAACCTCGAAAAGAAGTATGGGTTCTTTCGCACTCCTCTACGCGCGGAGTCTGAGACAGCGCGGAAACGGCAGGCAGGCCTACAGATCAAAGAGGAAGAGGAGGCAGAATGGCGTAGAAGCAGTGCGGACAAATCGACGCTTGCCACGTACTGTGAACACAAGTCTTCCATAGGAGTGGAGCGGATCTACGACAACAGTCCTGGGAGCGCGCTGCTGTTTGAGGCCCGAGCAGGAGCACGGCGCACGCTCGTTTACAGACGTCGCTTTGACGGTGACGACCAAGTGCGGGCAGCGCTGTGCAGAGCCTGCGGTGCCACCGAGGAGACGATGGAGCACATTGTGATGCTGTGTCCGGGTGTCTCTCCACCCCCAGTAGAGGGTGCCACCCTACCAAAGGCACTTGGGTTTCAACCACAGCCCACAGACGACGCCACCGACAGTGCCATGTGTACAAGTGCGGACGCTGTAGTAACCACGACGAAGCGCCGCCTAACGCACTGGTGGACAATGGTACGCAGCTGTCCCAGAATATAGGACTCTGTCGTGTGATCGCACTTTTGCTTGTTCGTTTTTTTTTTGTTCGCCTTTTTGTTCTTCACTTAGTGTTGTATCTGCTCCCTCTTTTCCTTTTTTTTCTTTGCTGTTTGCGTCCTGTCACTTCATTCATAGTTCTTTGTTCTGCAGTGATGTTTTTGATTTATTGTTTTCTCTTTTTACTTAGCCCATTGTTCCTTGTTCTTTAGTGCTTTTGTGTTTTCATGTTTGGTCTGGGTGACCCTATTCTGAGGCGCCCGCCCGCTTCAAAGGGAACGACCGTCAAGTATCTATCTATCTATCTATCTATCATCAAAACAGGCTACGCAGATGTCTCGGACACCGATCGCTCAAACGGCAGTTGTAGCTCAAATTAAGTTTCACATGCGAGAAAGGGGATGATAGTGTGGTGCAAAGTTGTGTTACGGATTGTCATTCGCAGTTGCACAGGTAGCGGTGATCAAATATTCGCCAGGACGCTAAGCCTAAAGTTCTCAACTCCAGAGCCGACCAGAGCAACGCAAGCCGGTTGCGGGCTCAGCGGGCTCTCATTGGCTGTGGCCTCACGACGACGGCGACGATGGCACGACTGCATCTGGCTTGCCAGTCGCACGTCGTGAGCCTCCTCCGACCAGCGAACGAGGCCAAAACATGTCCTAACGATCAATCGTAACGGTCAGTCGCATGCGAATCGAGTGCACCAGTCCTACATGTGTCCACAGCTTTAATCAAATATCCGCTAAGATGCTCAGCCTAATGTTCCCATCCCCCGAGCCGGCCTGAGCGCCCGAGCAACGCAAGCCGGTTGCGGGCTCAGCGGGCTCTCAGCGCTGGACACATGTCCGACTAGTGCACGCGATTCGCATGCGACTGATCGTTACGATTGATCATTAGGACCCGTTTTGGCGTCGATCGCTGGTCGGAGGAGGCTCACGGCGTGCGACTGGCAAGCCAGATGCAGTCGTGCCGTCCTTGAGATCGTCGTGAGGCCACCGCCAATGAGAGCCCGCAGCTGCGAATGACAATCTGTAAAACAACTTTTCACCACACTATCATCCCCTTTCTCGCATGTGGAACTTTATTAAAGCTATAACTGCAGTTTTAACGATCGGTGACCAAGACGTCTGCGTAGCCTGTTTCGATGCTTCCGCGCAGGTATTGCCATCTCTCGGCCGGTCGGCACGCCGCGCGCCGCAGCGACCGGTCAGCGTAGGCTTGCATCGCGGCAGATATCTGATCGCCGCTTTTAAAATAAGCCCTGACAACAATCCCTAGCATAATTTTTCACCACACTAACACTTACTTTCTTGCATGTGGAACTTCATTTTAACGATCAGATTGATTCAGAAGAGCAGCGTCAAGCGGTTGCTACCGTGGTCTGCGCCGGTTCGAGCCGCTGAGTGTGCCGAGCTGGCAGGCGCGGCCGGCGTGTGCGCGGACTGTTTCCGAAGGCAGAAAACGCTTCGCGATTGCCTGCTTTATCAATTTCTTGCGATCAAACGCGCGGAATCTACAAATTCAGCTCGGCGATCGTCGTAGTTGAAGGCGAAAAGCAAAAACGCCCGTGTGTACGAGATTTCGGCGCACGTTAAAGATCCCCAGGTGGTCAAAATTAATCCGGAGCCCTCCACTACGGCGCGCCTCATCGCCTGCGTTGCGTCGGCGCGTTAAACCCTACAATCAATCAATCAATCAATCAATCGTCGTAGTTGACCATGGAGCAAAAACAGTGGGCGGAGCGACGCCGACCACGCATCGTATGCGCGCATCGGGTCATGTGTCTCAAATTCACGCGTACGACTAGTCGTGGCGACAGTCGTAACGATCAGTCGCATGCGAATCGCGTGTACCAATCGTACATGTGTCCAGCGCTTTAACCATTTCTTGCAACAAACGCGCGGAATCTACAAATTCAGCTCAGCGATCGTCGTAGTTGACCCTGGAGCAAAAACAGTGGGCGGAGCGACGCCAACGACGCATCGTATGCGCGCATCGGGTCATGTGTCTCAAATTCACGCGTACGACTAGTCGTGGCGACAGTCGTAACGATCACTCGCATTCGAATCGCGTGTACCAATCGTACATGTGTCCAGCGTTTTAAGCGCTTGACACATGTACGATTGGTACACGCGATGCGCATGCGACTGATCACGATTG
>NW_027526335.1:127255103-127531525 GCF_048455015.1 Haemaphysalis longicornis | reverse complement strand
ACCCCCACGTGAAGTCCAAAGCCAACGCGACGATAACCCACAAGTAAAAATTGGCCGCGTATCTGCTCCTTTCGTTGCAAATGTCGTCAAAAGACGATAGTCTTTATCGGCTTTTGTGAAGTAAATGACTCCCCTCGCTTTCCCGCTCACCTCTCATGTTGTTCCTCTTGCGTCGCGCTCCTCCCGAGGTAAAGACGCCAAAGGTTTGCTTAAATCATTTTAAATTTCCCGCGTTCCACTGTTCCAAACCGGGTGTCTCGATGCGAACGCTGCCGTACGGCGAAGACGCGCGTTAATCGAGGCGCCCTACTTCAACGTTTATAGAACCGCGTTTCCCTACTCCACGTGCGTCGCAAGCAGATTGTGGAACCTATCTAGTGGAACCTTGCCTAACTGTTGCCGGTTGATTTCTTAAAATGGCGCCAGAAGCTATAGTGGCGCGGGCGACAGCAGGCGACGGCGGAGTGAATTCTTTTTCTGCAGTTGATCAAGTATTTAATTTCGCAAAAGTCAAGCATGTTTGATTTTTTTATAAAGGAACACTGCAAATATCACTTCTGTACTGATTTGTTGTCTCATATTTGCGTAATGTCTTGTTCTTCTTCAACAATGTTGACAAGTATGAATATTACACCGGACATAGACGGGTAGATTTAGCTGTGACTATATAAGACTATTGCGCAGGCATTGTTTTGCTTTCGCCGGGTGGCTGAATCGAGTCACAGACAGACAGACGGACAGACAGACATACAGACATACAGACAGACCAAAATTTCTGGGTTTAAGTAGCCCAAGAAAGAATATCGTCTTTAAAAATCCTGTGCGCACCGAATGCCGCTTTCTCCCTCGACAAAAACGTTGTTATTTGAACTGCACACCGAAACGTTGCCTGTTAAATCATGGCGGCGCAACCGAAGCATTTTTGTGTCCTCTGTAAACTGTCGTCTGTGCTATGTACCGGAAACGATTGAGCATTGCTTTTTAAGTAAATGTCCGATATGATTGTTTTCTCTAATCGCTTTGCATTGTTTATGGAAAACGCGAATGATGGATAGACAGGGAAATCCTATGGTTTCTTCACGACAGTGCTTTTTCAAAATGGTCATTTAGCGTAAAGATGTCTACGATTTAAATGACCCCGTCCTCACTGGTGTGTCCTGCTCATTAGTCGTTCAATGTTGCCCTGTTTTAAGACAAACGTACAGATGTTTAAATATTATTTCCTACATTGCCTTGTCATTCCAATAAATACCATGTGGAAAAAAAATGCGATGATAGCTCAATCGGATGCATGCCGCTTCCAGAACGCGAGAGACCCGTTCGATTCCTACTAAGGGACGGGTGTTTTTCTTTATAAAAGGGGGTATATTCATGTATTTATAAAAACACAAAAACATACACAAATATACATTTGCAAAGAGTGTCTGCAATAGAAATACCCTGGTTTCAGTACGCAGAAAGAATTCAATGCCTAGAAATACCGCCAACGCTCGAGAGTAGTTTCAACGAAAGGAAAGCTCATATACTCTCTCACCAGAACACAAAGTCAAGTGTTCGGAGCAGTCGCGATCTATTTCAAGGCAATCGCTGAAGTGGGGAAATAACAAGCAGCAGCGCCATGTTACGGGTTGTATCATGGTTGTACCTTGCAAGAGACTATGGGCGGAAGAAGGCAGCGCTATCTTTATCTCGAAACTTCTGAAACAGCCGCTATGCAGTTTCAAACTCCTGCTGATCGATGCTCCCACGATCACCTTCAAATTGATCGTGGCTTTACATAGTCAAGGGTAGAGCGCAATGCGTTGCTTAAACGGTGTATAGATATCGAGGGCAACACAACCGATTCCTGTGATGAACAGTTCCCCTAGAAAGCAAGTTACAACAAGTACTCGATTTCCATTAAGCCTTTCAAACCTATTGATCACTGTTTACGCGGGCGGACGCATAGTGTGGATGGGCAATATATGTTCTTTTTTCTGTATTCGAATTTGTGAACAGTATATGTGATGAAATAACCTTAAGCAAACCACGGTTCTCTGATGCTCTAGGTTATCCCAATCCAGCTTGTTTAAGCAGGCCTTTCTACTGCGATTTAAATTGCTTAGCACTTTTTCTGACGCAAACCTCAAGTCAAAGCTGTGCACTTTTTGTAAGTTACGAGGCTTTACCGCTTTTCCAAGTTGGTTGCACTAATTCCGTGCAAGCTGATTCGAATACAAGCCGTATCAATGTTCTCTGGAGACTGACGGAAGCTACTGGTGTTGCCGTCCACCAGCCGTAATGTTCAGGAGGGCTTACAACTTTTAAATTTTATGGCCATGCGTGCAGAGTGTGGACGGAACCTAAACCTCGTAGTATTTATATGCAATAATTTTATACAAGCCTTTTTATTAGCAGTCTAGGTATTTGAACGGCTCTTTGAACAGTCGAGGTATTTGAACGTTGTTGTGACTCTCTTTCCGAAGTTTAGTATTTTTCCCCGTTATCTGCACCATTAACCGATCCTGACCTTGTCGTTATAAATTATTTACCTAACTTTCTTGAGAGAGACAGAGAGATTGAGAGAGAGAGAGAGAGAGAGAGAGAGAGAGAGAGAAAGAGAAAGAGAGAGAGAGAGAGAGAGAGCACCTAAATGTTACCTGGGAAAATCGGACCTGCTAGCGGCAGTGCTTGCTACTACCTATGGTGGGGTTGCCTACAGTGAAGTGGGGGGGTTTCCTATCAACAAGCATACATAAGAGAACATCGTCATGCATTAGTAATGTTAATAATGTCAGCCATATGAAGGAAAAGTACCAAATGCCGCAAGGTAGACCCTTAGGCACCCTTAACGTATGATGTGAGACATAAATGTACCGCTTGTAGCTGCTCATTTTTGCCTTCCAATTGTATCCTGTGAGAGACAAGGCGAGCACTGAGAATTATTTCCATGGAATGGCAGTTTCTATATTAACCGGTCACAATAACCTCCACTGAAAGCTTGCCCGAAATTAAGGTAAACATGCTTAACTATTGACATGCACCAGGTCTTGGTGCGTTATTATTTTTTGGGGAACTCTTTTAGTTCGGCGACCCAAAGTGAACACTTATGGGATCCACGCTGTGGCGTGATAAAGGTGTTGTCTTCATTATGCTTCACAACGTTAGCGTAAAAAATACGTTTCACTTATTTGAAACATGAACTAACTATGAAAACGTGGCGGTAACTTGATACAACGTACATCTTCCCACAGATCGGGGTAACGTTTGCTAATTTTTTTCTATGTAGAGGGAGACCTAGAATTTTTGTATTTTTATTTTTGTATACAGCGTCTTACAGAGGCGGTGCAAGGCTTCAGCAGGAAATCTGTTGAGTTGTCAGGACGAGCTAATCTTGAAGTATTTATTGCCTGCAGCACTCATAAAACTCGTTATCAATTAAAATACGACTACCTAAGCGCTTTTAAAAAATATGCTATGTTGTTTAAAACACCAGTTAAAACATCGTGCTTTATCGAAAGCTTGCACCACAACACTGTTGTTTTCAACTACAGCAAGAGACCACATACACTTTTTTTTTTTCAAGCAAAACTTTTGTTGACTGGCTTGCGCGTCAGTGCTGGTGTACGCCGAAACCGTTGCGTCAAAGCCAACTTTACCCACGCACTCTAATCGCGACGATGAAGATAATGCTCACAAAAAGTTGCACGTAACCACTCTGGGGTTTTGGCTAGGGATAAAGTGTTGACTGTGCCGCTGTGGCAGCTTACAGATACAAAAATAGATTGAAACCCTCGCGGAGATTCCCCTTTTCCAGCGCTGTTCGAGCTCTTCGTTTACAGCTGGTGCGGGTGCGCGCATGCAATTGTCGCGATATAATATCACGTTACAGTGGGTAGCAGTCAGCGTCGTCGTTCGCACCCTTCCACATCGCCGGTGGGGTCGCTCGCTCTCGTCGGGCATCTCAGCTTCTAGTCTGACATAAATAGGGGGTATCTGGTTCGGCCCGAGAAAGTGGGCCAGCCATTCGAGGACGGAAACATTTCCGATGATCGCCAAATAGTGATATACAATATCCCTATACCAAACATTTGCGTTCGGGTATAGCCAAGCGAAATGTAAATGATTTATTTCAGTCGATTGATGCTTTCGCCTTTTAATTGAGGTTATTTCCTTTTGATTTGGGAGAAGTGTTTTCGTTTTTGTTTTGGTCGCTTTCGCTTTCACTGATGGCAAGCAAGATGACAGCCTTGCTGTCGATCTTGCTTCTAAGGGGGCGACGTAAGTGCCAGCTACTACGGGTGCACCATCAAGGTGCCTCGCAATTAGGTGTGTAATTGGTTCCAGCTCTGCTGCCTGAGTTGGTGGGCATATGTTTCTGCCTTTTCTGTGAGTTTTGCTATGCGAACCATAAGTTCACAGTTATTGTGGTTACAGTTCCATCGTTTGCCCAGGCTGCAGCTAGCTTTCCACGTGTGCAGGAGGTGAGTGTAAGTCGCAGGCGTTTCTTCTGTGGTTTTGTGTTGTGGGGTTGTACGGTTCTGCGGTTGTATGTGGCTGTATGTTGTAGACAGACGTCCATCATTTTGATTGGCGAAGGGTAAAGGCAATAACTATTTCGAGACCGTGTTTATTACCGAATTATTCCCAGTGGGTCATGTTGGACGCAACCAATGGTAAGATTTTTTGTGGGGTAATGCGGTATCGTGAGTTGGAGGATGTGGTGCCCAGTTTCTTGTCGCGGTGTGACCATACTGCTCACTGGAGGTTTGTGAGTGCGTTTTCAACATCCCGATAATAACAACATGTTCGCTCTAAATTGAATTGGCCGCGGTTAAACTTTTTCGATAGTGTTACCCCAGAGATTGGTGTCGGGTAAATCTGGGTTACTCCTGTAGCGGGTCATTTAACGGACATTTATTTATTTGGTTGTACAGGAGGTCCTCTTTTGTACCTACTGACCCGTGAGCCGTTATATAACAGAGGTGCAGCTCATATAAAAGAGGAGGCAGAGGGCGCGTTGGGTGAGCGCATGGTGGGTAGCGCCGGAGAGCTTTTATAGTTCTAGAAAACTGCTCAGGTTACAGCTTTTCTTGAAACAGGGTTTATGGTAACTTCATCGCGCTAGTACCTTGTCACGTTTACCTTGTCACATTTGGAACTTGCTTTTACGTTTGGAACTTGTATCACGTTGTCCAAACGAGAGCAGCTTTCGTGCAAAAAGGTTACCAGTCACACTACCACATAGCGGGTGGTCACCATACCCCGTCATGGATTCTGGCTGACTGCGGAAATGATTTTCGCCCATTTTGCGACGGTATCATGAGCAAGCTCTTAGACTTCATCCAACAGAGTTTTTAAGAGATCTGAAGCTGGCTGTTGGACAGCATGCCTTTGACGCGTGGGTTTTTTTGGTTGTTAATTGGTCGACACAAATTCCGAGCGGTTCGAGAAGTCTGGAAAAAGTACGGATTCGATAGTGAAGATGTAGTTGTCGGAGCGTAAAAAATTTGTATCTTCCGGCCACACTTAGGAAGCCAAACTTTTATTGGCTATTCCTCCTTCTGAGGCTCACGGTAATGAGCTGTTGTATTAAACTGGTCTTGCTAATGAAAAAACCGATACTTTAGGTACAGAACAGCGCCAATGGAAATAACGCGAGAAATGAACGGGAGAAAAAAAAACACTGTTCTGGGGAGAAAAACACCAAAGAAAAGTTTGTGCAGCGACAAACAACAAAAGTGCGGTTGGGAAATTAACAAGCTAGAATATTAGGAAGCGTGAACGCAAAAAAAAAAAAAATACAAGAGGTGTTTACAATAAGGCAGAACAAGAGCGATAGACTTCCACATGAAGATGAAGGGAACGTCGCGATCCTGAAATGTCACGCACCGCATTTTATCTTGACAGCAGCGTGTTGTCTCTGGGGCTGGGGACGTTTAGTTGAAGATAAAAATATCAATAACCCGTACCATGTAAATGTTTTAGCCTTCAGAGGTCAATTGTCAGTGAACAGCGGAAAGTTTAGCTTTCCTTATGACGTGACCGCAGAGGTTATTACCGCTTGTTTTGCCTCAGGTGTCAGATGGAATGACCAATATTACAACCGAGGAGGCCGATGAATATAATACGATTATTCTAGACCCGTGAACACGCACCGCCTTTGAGCATAGTAATTTCTCACGTTCCGCGGAGCATGCGGTTACGAAGTTTTCGTACGCGGGTTCAATTCCCGGCCGCGGCGGCCGCTTTTCTGATGGAGGCGAAAAGCAAAAACGCTCGTGTGTGCGAGATTTCGGCGCACGTTAAAGATCCCCAGGTGGTCAAAATTAATCCGGAGCCCTCCACTACGGCGCGCCTCATCGCCTGCGTTGCGTCGGCGCGTTAAACCCTACAATCAATCAATCAAGTTTTCGTACGAGGTAATGGACAACGTGGAGCAGCGGCAGGTAAAGAAAAGATTTTTTTTTAAATCTACATATCTTTACCGCCGACTACCTGAAAACATAAGACACCCAGATAAGGGACAGAAAAAAAAATGTATGGTAGCCAACGCTCTCATATTCAACGATGAGTTTTCTATGTTTGATTTATTATTATTGTTTATTACAAAATGTTACTTTCTACATATGTGGAAAAAGATTTTGGTTCAATACCAAAGACAGTTGAGGCTCACAAAAAAATTAGGCGGGGAAAACTAAAAATACCCAACAAATTGTAAGCAAAACGGGCACAACAATTAATTTGAGTAAAATGTACCAGTGCATAATGCAAACACAATTAGAAACAATGAGACAAGAAATTAAACAGATAAATAAAATTGCTCCATAGAAAACAATACTCCTGCTAGATTTTACCTACGTGGCTAGTACTGCAGAGTTCTAAAAAATATGTATTGGACACCTCTGTACATGCATGGATACAAACATGCACATACAGACCTAAGCATTCTCACTTGTGGCATACAGACCTAAGCATTAACTTGTGGGTTTTGTGCAAGATGACGTAAGGCTGAAAACAGAGCTAGCATGCGGTTACGGGAAGACGACCTTAACACTTCCGAAAAAACAGTGCGCACTGAGTTAGAAGAACATTCCTCAAAGGTTCCACTTTGCTTAAAAAAAGACCTGCAGAGACTGCAGCTGGGTGAGTTGGAACATGGGAACTGGATCGGCGCCGTTACGGCACATAGCCAGACCTTCTTTACAGAGAACTTGCAGGCTGCTCACGCTTAATTTGAAGAATTGCAAGTGTAGAACAAATTGAGAGGCGTGAAGTATCACAAAACAATCTGGGGCCGTCTAAGCTAACGTGAAACCTGAGGAGGAATGAATCATGCAGTGTTTAAGTGTGCTCTTTTTGGCCTTGCCGTTTTTGCCAACGGAGATTCAACCGTCTGGATGTAGAGGTGTACGTCTTTGCTGTAAAGGTCCCGTGTCTTTTAAGCACGAAGCGTTTTAGCGCGAGGCGTAAACGAGTGTCCCGGTGTTTAGTACCATGTCTACATGAGACGAAGGTTACGACGGCAACATGAGACGCCAACAGCCCGAGCCCCTTACGGGCTTCGCCCCTAAAAGATTAAGAAAACAACGCACCCTCTCAATTTACGGAATGTCCTTCATACTTAGCATAGGAGTGGCCTGCACCGCCCATGACACTGCTAGAAGAATAAATAGCTTCTGTTGGCAGATAGGATGAGCCCTTTCAGATCTGTAGAAAATGTTCATGTTAGTTCACATTTGTGGCGCCTCCTCCATTTTTCTTTCGTTTATTCACAAGTGTGTTGAACTGTCAATGCGCACAGAGAAGCATACCTTTTGTTCGCGTACACAGGGAGATCAAAATTAAGTCGACAGGTTTTTTAAACATTAGTCGCTTAGATGAACGTGAACACCATCTGACCAGTGGGGTACCGCGGCCAGGGGGACACAGAATTACGTGGTAATTATTGATGTCGGTGGCTTATTAAGTAAAATTGAATTGCTAACTTTTTAGTGGCTTCAGTGAGCGGCCATGTTAGAATTGAAAACTTAGGCGAAATCATGTTTTCACGCAGTTTCACTTGGCGGAGTTCTCGTAGCGCACTCGTTCTTCGAGATATCGAACACTAGAGTTTAATTGCCGATCGCATGATTACGCATGCAGGATAGCGAGGACCGGCGCAAAGCTCCTCCCCTTTGTTGTGGGTTTCGATAGCGATTCCGAGTACAGCAGAGTGTGATAACTCCAGCCAAAAATGAAATGGTGGAAGTTATAACTTCAGTTTATTACCTTCAAGACCCCTCCAGGAGAATTACATTAGGGGTGGGAATCAGATACAATAAACGAAATACTTATGCAGGATTGGTATGAATACAAAAGGGATAGCAACATACTTTAAAAAAGGAGGAAATCGAGAAAATACAAATACAACAAAAATACTAATGTAATAAATTTCCAGAATGGGTTCAAAAAGGACGCTTGAGTATTCAGAGTGAAAAGAAACGCGCAACATTTTGTGTAAGTGTAGAGTGGCACGTGACAGTAGCAAGCTCAGCGGAAAGGCCATTCCAGTCTGAAGCTGCGCGAAAAAAGAATGGGGCGGCAAATGTCGTGGTATGGGCACGTGGCCGCGCAACACGAAAAGAATGAGCGGTGCGGCGAGATACGCGGGCAAGAGGAAAGATATAGGTTGGGTGGCCGAGTGTGCTGTGATAGAACGTTTGGAGCAAAATAAGTGTTAAAAGAGCAGATTCTTGTTTAATGGATGAAACGCTCACGTTGTATGAATATGAGGAATGAATAAATCTAGCACCTCGATTCTGGACGGATTCGAGAGCGTCTGATAAGTATGCTTGATGAGCTCTCGATACAGGTGACGCGTATTCAAGTTGGGTACGAATTAACGATTTGTAGGCTAACAGTTTTACATGCCGGGGCGCGTGACGTAGGTGTCGGCTTAATAAGCCAAGCGATCTGTTTGCAGATGATATCATGTCAGTTTTATGGGTGTCCCATGTTAAACCGTTACTTAAAGTGACCCCTAAGTATTTATAACTGTTGACATTTACCACCGGTATGTTACCGATTTGATAAGAATAGATGAGGGGGCATCGGTGATGGTGAAAAGAAATGAATTTATATTTATTCGGGTTTAGTATTATGAGCCAACGATCACACCAGTCTAGCACATGGTAATGTCATCTTGTAATCTGACTTGAGCAGATGTGTTAGTAATGGTACGGTATATTACACAATCGTCCTCAAACATACGAATATTACTGGATACACTCATAGGCGGGTCGTTGATGTATATTAGGAATATTAATGGGCCGAGAACAGATCCTTGCGGGACAACTGATGTTACTGCCAAAGGGTAAGAGTTATGGCCATTAACATTAACAAATTGAGAACGATTAGTTACAAATTTTCGGATCCAAGTTAAAACTTCAGGGTGGAAGTTTAAGTTCAAAAGTTTTAACATCAGGTGGTCTTGAAGTACTTTGTCGAATGCTTTAGCGAAATAAAAAAATGACGTCAGTCTGTACATTATTGTCCAGGTTTGTATGCAGGTAATGAAACAAAAGGGCAAGTTTGGTTTCAAACGAGAATTTTTTTTCTAAATCTGTGCTGTACGGGATGAAAGAAGTTATTGGAGTCCAACTAGTGCATTATTTCAGTGTAAATGACGTGTTCCATCAGTTTGCAAGGCACGCTTGTTAGGGAATCGGGGTGATAATTGAGCGGACATGATTGTCATGATCCGATCTAACGACTGGAATGATTTTTCCTATTTTGCACTTGATAGGTAGTTTGCTTGTTGATAATGAGTGACAGAACAACAGTGAAAAATAAATGGCAGATAGCTGTTTGGTATTTTTCAGAAATTTAGAGTTAGCATCGCCTGATCTTGCTAAAGAAGACAGTTTTAGCTTGTCTATTAAGGATATTATACCGGCAGTGACGAAGTCAACATTGGGCATTAGAGAGACGATACTAGATTGAAACATTGGTAAGGGGCTGTTAGATTTGGTAGTGAATACGGAAGCGAAGGCTGCGTTGAATAATTCCGCGCATTCGGAGTCGCTAACTTCTTCGCCCGAATCTTTATTAGAAATAATAGGGTCAATTCTTTAGGGTTAATAACCTCCCAAATCTTTCTAGGGTTATTCACTAAAATTTCCGGAAGATCAGCATAAAAAAAGGTTCTTTTTGCAGTTCTGATGGCGTTATAACAAATTCTTTCGGCTTCTTTGTACCTATTCCACGCACTAGCGGTAGGTGCAAGATTAGCTGCACGAAGAAGTCGTTTCTTTTTATTGTCAAGCCGTTTTAGCAGTTTGTAATGCCATGGTTTTTGGTGGTTAGTACGAAAGGTAGCACTGGTGAATAAATTTGTTTGTTAGCTCCTTAATTTTTTGTTATAAATTTAACCAGTTATCGCTCACTGATCGGTCACTCAGGGTTAATTCAAAATGAAGTAGGAATGCTTCAAGTTCACTGATTATTGCATTGTAATTACCCTTGTCGTAGAGACGTATAGTTTTACTGCATGGTTTGCGTAGTCCCGGAACGAATTCAAAGACCGCATATATAGCTTATGGTCGCTAACATCACCAAGGTGTGTAATATATGCTGGGCTTTCAGGTTTAGTTGTCAGTATCAGGTATACAGAATATTAAAGGTTTCACCGGAAATGCGTGTAGGTAGCGTTACTAACTTTGTCAAGGTAAAATTTACACAAACGTTAATTAATTTTGTTGTTTTGAATTGGCCTACTATTAAACGAGTGTCGCCATACCAATCGATATTGGGAAAATTGAAATCTCGAGAAAGTAGGGTATGCGCGGTAGAATATTTAGTAGTTAGCTCGTTGAGTATATCATTTACTGTTGTGCAAAATCCGGGTTTTTGTTAGGTGTCTGATACCAGATACCCGGCAGAACAGTTAAATAGGGCGGCGGATTAACCTGAGAATTTCCAGCTTCGAGTGAACATTTATAATCGAACAGGATAACTGCTCGTGGACAGCAAGGAGTATGCCCCCGCAACGTGTTTGTTTCCTATCCTTCTGGAAAACAACAAAATCTGGCAATTCGGCTAGAACTTCATTATCTATGACGTGATACGTCAACCACGTTTCTGTTAGAAGTAATTAGTTACTGTCCGATGTCGATACAAGATTTGATACTGCCTCGAATTTAGGGAGGAAGCTGCGTATATTAGTGAAGATTACGGAGAATGAAAGACTAGCTTAGGGCGTTGTAACATTAACATGTTTAGTTTTTGTTGGACGGTGGCGCGATCGTCATGAAATATCTGTTACAGAATGGGTTGTTTCGCTGAAAATGTAGTTTTTTTTCTACAAACAAGGTCTTGTAACGCAAAGAGAACGATTCTGATTTGGTGCGGGCAAATGTGGCAAGGTTTTTCCGGGCTTTGCGAACGGATTCAGCAAAGTCCTCCCCGATACTGTAGTCAGTGCCTTTCAGTTTACATCCGTTTGAAAGAATGTACTCTTTGGTTTTAAAGAAGGTGAACTTGTCCATTATTGGCCGCTGATGATCATTCCGATAGCGACCAAGGCTATAAGCTTGTTCGATTAGTTTGGGGTTAAGAGTCAAGTTTAGATTGTCATGGCAGTGGTTTATGATTATTTCCTCAGAATCTGCGAATTTTTCGGACGGGTTTCGGTTGGGGAGGCCGTAAAAAATGAGGTTGTTCCTTCTGGAACGAGTTTCAGCGTCATCCACTCGCTCCAGTATGTCGCAGATTTGACGGGTCATATGGGTGGTGTTACCATAATTGTTCCAATATCTTTCCTTACAGTTACAAGGCCTAGGTAGTGAACTTAAATTCAGAAATACGCTTAGATCAGCCATCGCTTTGTTTGTTGTAAGTAGTTCAGATTTAACTCCTTGCTCTTCGGCGAGCAGTGTAGACTGACCCGCAAAAACCTTTTGCAATTCGGAAATAATATGATCAATAGGGAGGTGGTCTTGACGCGGAGAGTCGTTAGGGAGAGAAAATCAAGGCCGGGGTTGGTCTCTACGTCCCACGACAGAAGCAAGAGAGCACGAACGACATTTACGCATTCAATGGCAAGGGCACAACAGCAATGTGGGCTCGGCAGCTGTACCAATAAATAATTGATATTTTTTAAGTAAATGGGTCACATGGTACACCAATCTGCATTGCGAAGACGAACGGGTAAATGTACCGTGCGATGGTGCAGCCACAGACCCCCCGAAGCTTGACCGTTGGTTGCTGAGCATTTATAGCTGTTCTCGGTGAGCTTGTCGATGACAGCGGTGATATGATGATGGCGTCGGTAATCCCTTGATCTGCCAGCGGTGCACCAGGACACCCGGACGCGTTTGCAGCCCGCATGAGAAGGATGGTGTCATTCCTGGTGCTGAGTCGCTCGCCGTAAGCTGTAATATCCGATGCGGCAGCCAGCAAAGCAGGAACCAGCAACTGAACGATGATAGGGGCGAGCGCCTGCATTTCTTAGACGAACGAGCTAGTGGACCGTGCGATGGCACAGCCTTGAGAGCCCACCTTTTCGCCAATCACATTTGCCAACGCCTCCACCCCGTTGTCAAACTAAAAACCGTACACAGGAGGCCCGTCACAGAAGAAACGGCGGCCGACATTTTCAGTCAAAAGGTTTTACTAATGCTGCTCTCACCTACTGAGAGATATTTTTTTCCGGGGGGACAGGAGTGGGGTGTTGTGGGCGCAACGGAACCCATTTTGAAAATTTATAGGTGCTTATTTCCGCATATGAATCATCTGCATCCGTGAAATAAAATAGAGAGTTGTAGGCGAGCGAGAAGCCGGTCCGTGTACGGTACCCGGTACATGACCGGTGCCACCGCGCGTGCGTAGAGGGGGAAAGCCGGATGGGCGCACGCGCAGGTGCACCGAACCTGTGCCGGAAACTGTACCAGGACTGGCTTTCCGTTCTGCCATGTCTCAAATAAAAGATCACTACTTTCCAATTACTCTTTTTTACAATAAAAAAGTCTCTGGCAATCTCCACTGACGTGAAACTTGATGTGGGTCCAAGGATGCAGTGTGTAAGTGTATTCTTGGCACCTTGGCGTGTTTGCCTACAGAAATGAAACCATTGGAGAGTACAGGTATACAGCTCGCTGTAAAAGTCTATTGTCTTTGAAGCACGTAGCTCTCGAGCGCGAGGCGTAAACGGTTGTCCCAGTGTTTTTTAGTAGGCGTTACGAAGCTCTCAAGCGGGCGCCGTAAACAAGTTGCCCGGTGTTTTTTTAGTGCTCGTTATGTTCTAGCTCGGGACGTAAACGAGTTGACCGGTATTTTAGTACCGTGACATCGTAAGACGAATGACGATTACGACGACGACTGGAGGCTACAACAGCCTTAGCCCCTACAGGGCTTCGCCCCTAAAATCTTTGTCCGAAATTTATTTCTTTAAGAAAAGCAATATCCCTTCGTGTTATAACTGTTTTCTCAGCAGTTAGGAACGACCCTGCGTTTTATGAGCGTTAGCTAGCTGCCTTCGCCATGCAGATACCACCGTCACTAGAAGACGTGCCCATGACGCCCCACGAAATAGTTTTTTACGTTCAGAGCAATCGCCCTCTTGAAGGTTTAAACACCAGTGGCAATTTCTACCTATTCTATTCGTAATTCGTTGAGGGCGCAAACACGAAATGTGTACATAGCTTAAGTGCTTCGCAAGGTTCGGTACCTCCCTCACGGAATCCGGACCCCTGCCTACCGGTGGCTCCTGACATGATTATACTGGAAGTGTCACCCCGATAAAAGTAAGGTAGAAATGGTCAGGGCTCAAGAACCGTCGCTGGTCGTCGCTGGGTTTGGGGCGAGAGCGATGGCCCGGAGCGTATGGCTTCGACAGGGAGCATGTCGTTGGCTTCAGTTGCTGAGCTAATGCCCTAGGTGACAGGCCGGTACGAGGAGATCCAGCGGTGGTCACTTGCTCTGTTGGAGAGAAGAGGCGTTCGAACTGGGTGTCGGGTATGCCAAAGAGTGGTGTGAAGGGCAAGCGGCACATTTGGCAGCTTTGTCTGAGCTTGAAGTTAATGAACGTGAAGGGGCAGGCACACGCACGTTATAATCACTGGTGAGCCAGTCTGTAGTCAGGAGCCCTCACAGTATTTGTTTTCGGATCACCGAAAATGCCGAGAACAAAAATATTTCTGTTGAGTGGGGGAGGGGGGCGCGTCAGAACCCCCTAACCGTTCCCCTGGTTGCTGCCCTGCCTCACACAATAGTGCAATGGATTTACCCCGGTACATCACCCCTCCCCTCGTCGCCCGCTTTTTAAGTGACCTTTATCGCAGGCCTAAACCATTCAATGGTGCACTCCGCTACATTTACAGATGTTCGCTATATTCTTAAACTACAATGCCCCATGGTTCTTTACCAGATCTTCCTCAGTGGCTCGCTTCGCAGCGCAGTTTTTTTTTTCCTTTGAGAGCTGGCTGGCACAATAGTCACAGCCGGGGTCTAAAACAAGTAGGGTAAGTCAAATTGCCCCACTAGTTCTTCAACTGGAAGCTGCATACATGCCATGCCCCTTAAAGAGGTTACACCTGATAACGCTGGTGTGCCAATATTGGTACCGTGAGGCCCACCAGAAAGTGACAGGGAGATTGGGACATTGGAAGTCTCTGTTTCCGTTTTGTTATTTTTCGATGCATTCGCCACTGCTCACCTGTTGGACAAAATGGCTCCAATTCACGCTTTGAAAGTGGTTAGAACGCAAAGCTTTAAATGACACCCACAACAATTGCCCATGCGACGTCACTTGAATTCACACACGCGGCTCTACAAAGAGCGAAATCAGAGATTTTGCCAGGCGTTACCTGGAATTCTCGGGGACGACGCCCTGACGGCGGCGCGTCGGCCACGGCCCGGCTAGAGCGGCGGACGACGCCGCCGCTGTAGCCCGGCTGTGAGTCGGAAGTCAAAGAAAACGGAAAAAAGCGCCTTTTGAAGGGTAAAAGAGCGGAACCTAGCCAACCCGATGTGCTAGCTTGAGGCTACACCACCTAGCGACACAAGCGCAGCCTCCGAAACAATTCGGCATGTGAACTTAATGATCTACATTTACACCAATTTAACTCAGCTAGTTTAGTTAGTATGAGAATTGTTGGAAAGCTAAAGGAACTCTTATAACCGCTATTGAGCAGAACCAGTTACTCCTTTTGCCTTTTGTAATACTTGTTAAATCACAACCCTATTGGTGTTCACCAGTTTAGAAAACGAAGTCCCATTCGTGGCAAGCAGTGCTAAAAAGGTAGCGTTTCTCTAGCGGCCAGATGTCTGTGCGCGGTCTCTACATTTCGTTTTCCGTCCTAAAAACCAATCCTTTAGGCATCTTTGCCGTACGATCTCTTAATTCCGTCGGGTCCGGTTTACCCAGGAGGTGCTGACGAACAAGTTATTCAAGCCGTGCGAATAAGCGCGCAATGGACACAAACCACGCCAGAACGGGCCAAAAACCGTCGCTAAAGCACATGAGACAGCCGCCCCTCCAACGGGCCCGCCGGTGTGAGCAGGCAGCTGCGCGTGGGGAACTGTGGGTAAATAGCGCCCTTTCGCTGCGCCATCTACACTCTGCTCCGGGAGTGAAAACCGCCCTCCCTCTCACCATCCGCGTCCGGAGTTTCTTGTCCCGCACGCCACGAAGGAATCGTTGGCTGATAGGGGTAGAAAGCTCTGCTTTAAAATAAGCACTTTAGCCAAGCAATATCACCCCAAAACTTCATATACAAGTTAATTTTAACACACGCGTGCCACAATAAGTACTTCGCCTCAGGTATTTTGCCTCCCAGGTGTGGCATCATCCACCTTTCGATATTACTCCCAGAGGGGGCTGAAATAGCTTGACCAGTCGTACTACTAGCCAGTTAAAGTGATGATACAACAGGTTGAAAATTTCGGGACCGCACTCTTATCAAGCCGGAGGGCTTAGTTTGGCGGGTTATTTAAAGAATTAAACGCCTCATACAGAGAAAAGGCCGAAAATATTGTTTATTTGAATTTGTCATATCGCACGGGCGTTCAAATTCCCATCATGTTCTTGCTAGTATAGTAAGTCTTGGAATGGTTCAACTTGCTTTATGCTCTTTTTCACAGGCACCCCTTACAAGGGACATGTCGTGTTTGCGGGAAATTACGTTTTTTGATAGATTTGTGGAAGTATTCAATTTGTTTTTTTTTTCTTAAAAAAGGCCTATGTTGTCAGGACAAAACGGACCTGTGTACGCAAAAGTCTTCTTTCACAACCCGATGAGCAAGCGTGAAAAAAACCACGTTGGAGGGGAATCAGAAGAAAAGGGAAAAGTGGCGGCTGGGTTTATCTCGCTAATAACAGAGTGAGCGCGCAGTGGGCTACTGCTTGAAGCACAGATAAACCGATAACGCCGAGCAGGGGTGGTTGCTATGCAGGTGGAACTGCGTCATCGTGGCCATGGCAAACACCGCCCGCACGTTAATTCTAAATTGTATCCCAGCATCATAGGTGCATCCGAGAAGCAGGTTGCTTAGGATTGATTGATTGATTGTAGGGTTTAACGCGCCGACGCAACGCAGGCGATGAGGCGCGCCGTAGTGGAGGGCTCCGGATTAATTTTGACCACCTGGGGATCTTTAACGTGCGCCGAAATCTCGCACACACGGGCGTTTTTGCTTTTCGCCTCCATCAGAAAAGCGGCCGCCGCGGCCGGGAATCGAACCCGCGACCTTGTGCTCAGCAGCGCAACGCCTTAGCCACTGAGCCACCGCGGCGGGTTTGCTTAGGATCAGCGGCGCCGTGAGCAGCAGCGAACGGGAAAAAAAGAAACGCCATCCCACGTTAAGTATAATTGAAAAACAAAACTTTTTGGAAACGTCTAGAAATTAAACGCACGCAAAAAGGGGCCACACTTCGCAGCTTTAATGGTTAACCATCGCTATGGGGTGCATGGATGCATTTTTTATAGTGCGCCCTCCAAAAAAAAATGGAAAATGGCTAAGTTGGGATACCAACACTAAGCACAAGATGCTGGGCCTACAAGGTTGAAATTTCGGGTGTACATTTCTACTCGGATGAAGGAGCTCAGTTAAGCTCTATGTTTATTAAGGCCAAAAGTGCGCCCGTGTAACTACCATGCTGCTAGTACTGCTCTCTATCATGCACACGTCTCCTGTTTTTCGTTTCTCCTCTCGCCGCGACAACGATGGAGCTTTGTTAAATACAATTTTTCTTGCACTCGCATTGATCGCGCCCCGTCAGTAGAGCTGACAGTTTTTTGGCGTTGCGTTTTAACGTTATCTAGTTACTTGCTTTTGCTATCGCTAAAACCAATCTACTATTTCGCATTTACGCAGCCCAACTTAGAATTTCGCTTCCCTCAAGCGACCGCGTAAACGTGGCTTTACAGTGAAGCCACTGAATTCAGGACATAAAACGGTATTGAAGAGGTAACGTAGCGTCACTTTGAAAGAGAAAAAGCCATACTTTGTAATAAGTAATTAAGTTGTTTTAGTAAATATGTACCTCTTTTTTTTCTCTTTAACATCTTGAAGTAGCGCACACTCGACATGAACCAATGAAAAAAAAAAAGACAAACCACAGTGCCACATCAAGATATTAAAGATTAACACCAACCAGCCCAGTTATTTTTTCGAAACCACTCTTCACTTCTCCCCGAGTCCACCCACGCTTTCTGAAGCTTCATGGTAAATGCCCTGGATGTTTGTATAATTCAATATTTAGGGACATCGCGCCGCTTTTTGTGAAAATGCAATCATCCAGATGCGACCCATTTTAGTGGTTCCTGTCTGCTATTACCACACCCACGATAAGTACAGTAAGGATATTTTAGGTAAATTATATTTTTCCACTTATGCATAGCTCGTGCGCTATATGTTGGGGCAGTGCGGGTTGTTTTCTCTTCAATGAGGAACCGCCTGTGATAAATATTGAGATAAAGAAACACGAGCCCGGTGTGCGCATTGCAAGCTCACTGTCTGAGAGGAGACACAATGTCGGGAAGGGAGGTTTTCAGGTTAGCAGACCACTCATATACAGGGTGTTTCCGCGAACACTTTCAAAAATTCTTAAAAATATGCTCTTCGATACAAAAAGAAACCCTCTTCAGAAGGAGATTGCTAGCTGCGGCGGACGCAAGATAGTATCAAGGGTGTGCACATTAGTCAGGTGGGTAATTAAACTATACTAATGAACTTTTTAATTAGCGGAGTTTGGTGATTATTGTCAATGGTGATTATGTAGCCCCGGAGAAGACGATTTCATATCAGTTTTTAAAACAACAAAAAAGTCGGTGTTTAAAGCCCTGTAGTGCGAGAAATCCTGCCGTTGTTTTTCGCTCAAAAGCGAAATTCGGCGCTCGAGGAGCGCTGGTAGTCTTGAGCGAACGCAACGTCGGCTGGTGACGTGTTTCAATGAATGTGGCGGCCAATTCGAAATGTAAGTGCAATTTTCCTAGCTATGAAGCCTTAGCATGCAGCCACAGCCGCGAAAGCCCTCCTGGCCCAGCAAACAAACCTTTCCTTTGTATGATGCGCTTTCTAACACGCAGCGATTATAAACGAACAGCATAAACCTAACGAAAAAAAATGTACGAGAGGTGACGTTTCACATCCTGCACGTCTGGTAGCCACGTCAGATGTGGTCGAGACAATAAAAAAAAGAAAAGCAAAACTGTCGCCAAGGCCCACTAGGGCTCCCGAAACGGGTGACCGTGTTGTGGGCAATGGCTAGCCTCTTTCTTGCGCCTACCAACGAAAGAAAAGATAACGCTAGCCGTAGTATAAGGTGAGCGTTGATTATTGAAAAAGTACAGGAGGCGATGGCGTTGATCTCAGCTGATTCCCTAGCGTGGGGGATCACCAGAGCCTTCTTGAATTGGGCGACACAGTCACTGGTTTCATGGGGAAAATACTTGATTTTTGCAGGCTGCAGGGCTCTATAAAGTGTATGTTTTTGCTTTAAAAACTGATCGGTTATTGTCGTCTCCGTGGCTACAAACTCGCCATTGGCAATAACAACCAAACTTAGCTAATTAAAAAGTTCATTAGACAATTTTAGTTAATTAACTATGTAATTCGCATGTTTCTCATACCTTCTGACGTCCGCGGAACCTGATAGCTTGTTCCTTTAGAGAATTCCTATTTTTCTTGGGAACCCTACCTTCAGAAATTTATGAAAGTGTTCACTGAAACACCCTGTATAAGGGACAACGATTGAGAAATGGGTAAAGAGAATATTGTTATGGTTGAGACATGCCCCATTATCTTCCAGCAAAGTGTCAATAGAAAGACCAGGCAGACCAGGCAAAGGCATGTCTTAAAACATGTTCGCTATGGCGCTTGTTTCCAATAAATCCCTTGAGAAGAACATGTGGCTTAACTTTACAGGTGACGTCGTCGTTCTCCAAACTCGTACGGAAAATAGGGGAGAGAGAGTACCCCTAATCTGGTGGAAAGGTAACCGTGCCTGTAGGGCGCGGCTCAGTAGCGACGACGCTATAAAAGCTCCCTTCCAGGATGTGCCTAGATATTGCGCACGTAAAGGAGAAGCGCACGGACTACTTTTGTCAGCTTGCAATTCTTAAGCCAGAAAACGACAAGATTCTCTTTATAATTGTTACCCTGCTGAAGTCGTTCGTGGGGCAACAAAAAAAGGTTCAGATCGGTGGATGATGTAATCCAAAGAGATGATGTGTTGAATACTCCGTAGAGATTCTCACACGCTTTCCCCATCTGGCATCCCTGATAACAGGCTGCTTGTTTACATTAGAAATCGAGTAATTCTACTGCGCAACGTTATCCCTCCTAAATCATTCAATGGCATAAGTCTACGACTAACGGCTTTCTGCAGTAACGTAACAGAGGGCACAGTGTTCGCCGGCAGTGCCCGAACGGAGCCAGTGCTCATACCGCGGATGCCAATAAAAAATCAGAGCACCCGTCAGTTCTAGAGGTTGTAGTATTTTCTTCAAGCCTGCATTGTCATGACCATCAAAAAATATCCAGGGCACTCGCCGAAGGTAGCAGGGCTTGACTTCAGAGGATACTGTTTCTCTATGTGCAGTTTTATGCGGCTTGCTTTCGAGTGAGGCCACCAAGAAACCCAGTGATACTTGCAGCCAACGGCGAGAGTGGAAAACATGGCATACAAAGAAATGCTAAAGTGGTTATCGGACAGCAGTTCAATCAGGCTAATAATTCTATTTTTACTTTCTAGCTTCTTTTGTTGTCACTAACGTGCCAAAGTAGTGGCTGATTCCCGAACCTTTGTCTCCGCATATGGCGTTGACTTGAAGCCTCTGACTATTTTTTGATTTGTACAGATCCCCCGACAAAGTTACAAACATTTATTTCATCCTATATATTTTTTGTATTTATTTTGGGGGCGAAACTCCTTAGGGGTCGGGCTGTCGCCGTCTTATGTCGTCGTCGTGGCGTATATCATCTCGTGGAGTTATTTTACTAAAACACCGGGGCACTCGTTTCCCAACGCTTCGCGCTAGAACGTAAGGCGTACTGAAACAACCCCCCGTGACCGTGGTTTTCCAAGCCTTATCGCTAGAACGCTTCGTGCTGCAAAGACCCGGGACGTTTACACCAAAGTTGTATACCTCTACCCAAGAAACGGTTTTATCTCCGGGGGCAGCAACGCCAAGGCGCAACGAATACACTAACACACTGCATGCTTCGCCCCTCCGAAGGTTTCACGTTACTGGAGATTACCCAAGATTTCTTGGTATGACTTTACCTATGACGGGACAGATATTTCCAGACGATATATGCGAATGATATTTTGTTGCTAATAGTTTATCGTGAAATAGGAATGTCCTTTCATGTCGATTTGTTATTCATGAATGCATTTCGTTGATTCGTTGCCAAGTTTTCTGAGCCCAACGAAAGCCTGTTTTGTCTTAATAGGTAGCCTCAAATTGATGATGAACTGCAGTTATTTTAGTTTTATGTATGCACGGCTTTGAAAAAAAATTGAGTGTTTCTGGTGAAGCTGTTCACTATAATTATACTAATTCTTCTGGTTCAAACAAACCTTTGTATTTCACCCTCCTATTGGATAAGCATTGTTTGCGGAACACCATATAGCATCAATTACGTAGCGCCGTGCATCTGTACAAAGGAGAATAATGGCCAAAGTTAAGGCATCCGATGGCTACAAATACAAATACATTTAATCGTGCAAGAAACTCTCAAACACAACAAGAAAAGCTGAAAAAGCAAGGAATGAATAAAATTTCAGAAGTCTGCATTCAATTCACCGCGCTCGTGTGGTGGAAGCACAGAAATGCCGAGACATATAGAAACATAGGAAAACACCCTAAAAAGCAGCAACGGTATAAACGGCTGTCTGGTTAACAACTCCAAATAAATAAAAAAAATCTAACAATTAGTGGATAAGAATTCCTGTGCTATTTTTGACTCATTTCCACAACCTGGCATCGACGTGAACTAGTGCTAGCAATAATGTAGTCTAAAATAATTGCTGTTTTTGCTTGAAGAAAACTTGATCCTTCCTAGAAACCACCGCACAGATACCAGAGATTACACAAACAGGGGAATTCACCAAGTACGACAAAATTATCTATAAATTTTGTGTATTCACCGTCAAATAGTATATAAAAAAATCTGGACAGACTAAAAGACGTCAGGGCAAAGTTGATGTCAGGCGTTTTTTAAAGCTTGAAACATATAAGGGAAAGCACATACGACAATCGTTTTGGAAGCTACGGGTCGGACCATGACCTGTATTCACGTGTTTTAAAATGTCAATGAAACAATTATAGTTCTATATTCTTGTGACCTCTCCTATTATAATTCGTTGTCGAGGGACTCATTAGACCGCTAGTGTGCAGGAAATGCAGCGCATGATAGGGCGCACGCAGAATTGTTTTCCTCATAAATGTTCAAAATACATTTTTAACTCCCGCTGGCAGCCGTTTGCAAGTGACCATATTTATAGGCTCCTTAATTCAGAGGAGCAAAAGATAGTTCCAAAAGGACCAGCAGGAATTAGCATGTTGAAAGGAGTCAGTTGTCTCATGTCAATTTTATGAGTATTTGGTGAGCATCATGTTTCTTCTTTTTATAGACCAGGAAGGCTATTTTTGCTCTTTTGTGTGGAAGACTAGTACGACTTCCAGGTGCAGTTACAATGACAACGACTTTATACAATTTCTGTAGTTTGCTGTATAGTTTCAGAGCTGCAAAAAGAGCACATGCGAGAGGTAGCAAATACGATAACATTGTAAATTGAAAAGCGGTGTCTGACACCTTAGTGCGATGAACAACTTTATAGACAAGTTCTTGTGCGCGATAGATGCTTATAAGGCCAATATCATGAGCTAAGTCGCTAATTTTGAAGCCCTGCGGCTGCCCAGCGGGATAACTATGCACGTAGCTGTACTGCGTCAACAACCCTTCATGTTGTTGCAGATGTCATCGCTCCTGGCTCTGATATTATCTTAATATGGAAACATGTACGTCGGTATTTCAGAACTCTCATGACCAAGAGTTCTTGCTGCCGTCTGTTTAATGCTCTCTACAACTGTTGGTATCGAATACTTCTGCGATAAAGCGACTGATCACAGTATGTTAGCTGTGTAACCATGCGTCCACTCAGGAGCTCAAAACACTATGGGGGCTTACCTCGGCGATGCAACCCCTGTGGTATGAAGTAGGCTGTTTTGCAAGGGCACAGAATAGTTTAGACGCCCTGTGGATCCTTAACGCGCATAGAAGCTTGAAAAATGAGCTGATGTAAACACGACCAAAGTGGGCCAGCGGATCTGATGATGCGCGATTGGAGGCCTCAACGCGGGGACGTTTTCATTGGGAAGCAATATATAGGACCAGTCTAGCGCTTTTCGCCGTGTGTTCGAGTTTAACCGTGTTGTGATACTACGTGAATCGCCACAGCTGCGGTGGCGGCGACTAGCGGCACCGTTCGGAAAGTTGGAAAAGTGGAAGGAGACCTGGCTTGCGTGGCGGAGACAGTAACTTCACGTGAAGAAGACTTTTCCAGGCTTGGATCTGCGTTCACCGAGATCTGATAAAGCAGTCTGCTACAATTGGTAATAAATCAAGTTGTCCGCCGCGCTTTCTGGCTTCTCGTATTTTATAGCGATAGCCGGGCCAGAGCTACAGCTCAGACGCAACGTGAAAGAAGGAGGGGCCGAGGACACTGGTCCACCGGTACTGAAGTAGTGGGCGAAATCGGCAAGCAGCGTCAAAGCAACCTGCCGAGGTTGCTCGGCTTCATAATGAGTTAAAGCGGAAACGTGAGTACGAGCGAGAAATTGCTTGCGGAAACGAGTGAACGGAAACTTCTGCGAGCTACAATACATGAGATGGTTGCAGAAAGATGACAGCGACGAACTTGCAAATGGCAATAGACTTTGCCTTGGAATTCAACGACAGCTTCTGAAACTCACAAAAGGGCGGTAATCAATTCTCGCGGTACGGAATGTCCGAGTAGCCATATTGATTGGCAAATCGTGCTTACGCAGCTTTTGTTGCCTAAGCGGCCAGGCCGACCTAAGCCGCAGGTATTTTATCTGCTAGGGGGCACTTATGTAAATTGCAGTGTTCCAAAAATATCGTTGCGAAGTTTTATGCAAACACTCATGCACCCCTCCGTCTTGCGACGACGGCGATTCGACGCCAAACTTTTTCGTGACGAATTATTTGGTTGGCGTACGAGTTTGGGCAGAGTTTCGACCATGTCTAAATGGAGCAGTCGGATAGGCGCCGCTTCATAACGTGAGGGTGTCATGATTAAGGGGGCAATCCCCCCTTGAAAACAAAGATGATGTGTCATAGTAGATCCAGAGGCTGACGAAAAGGAAGACGAAGAGAATGCAAATTTCCCGAGAAGAGGGAGGACTAATGACGAAGTGACTCGATGGAGGCACGTGGAGAATTAACCAATATGGTGGTGACCCGTGCGGCGGACACGGGCACAGCGAATGCGAGAGTGCCGCGACGGCTGGGCAGAGGCTATTTAATCCCGGGGCACAGGCCGAGAGGGAGAGAGAGATCAGACGAACGCCACAGCAGGAAGGTCAGGTGGCACGAGTCCGAGGAACAAGCCGGGGGTACGAGGCCACGCCATCGACCAGAGCCACGTCAGCCTGGGCCGGAGTGGACCGACGTGGCATCGGCTCCCACGTCCGCGTCGTACCACCAACCTGCGCTTTGGTGGCCCCAGCGGCGACGGTCGGGCGCCTGCGTACAGCGAGCACGCACCGTCAACTTACGCCTTGGCGGTCCCCACGCGGCGACGTTCCCGGAGCTCCCCGGTGCTACCTGCTACCACGGCGACGGACCCGAGGCCAGGGGCTGCATGCTTCGTGCTACGAGGGCTACCACGAGGAGTAGTTGAACAGCGGTCCACCGGGTGATTACCACGCACAACTACGTTGGTACCCCCACCACAACCGGCACCGCGGTAGCGGACAACGACGACCACCAGCGTGTCACGGCCACGCAACGGGTACGACACGTTAGCGCCGGAGACAGCGGTAGGCCCGTCCGCTAAGGACTTGGTATTATATGACCATTGTGGTTAGGATTGTTATCACGGACGTTGTATAGATTGGAACTAGGACGGTTTGCTTTATTAGGGACTTCAGTATAGTGACTTTTGGTTTGGTTTGTTGGCTTTTCTGGGTTATTACTAGGGATTAGTATTTAGGAATTTCTTTGGTTGAGTTATTTGTTTGCTTTGCTGTTTATTTTGCTTAGGGGTTGTAGTTGTGTATAATAAATGTGCGCTGTGGTAAACGTGCCAACGATTCTCCAGTGTTCATTCTTCTGAGCTGGTCGAGACGTGCCACAAAACGTGACAGAGGGACCCAGGTTCGGTCCCGACCACTGGACAGTTTCTAATGTGCTAGCGTTCTTGGGATCATTTTTTTTTTGTTTGCAGTGGCCTTCCAGCCGTCCGCTATCAGCCATGCTATGAAGACTCCGCGGAACTAGGTTATCAGTGCTAGTAGAAAACTGCGACTGATGCCGCTCTTTGATACGAGAGCTCGCCAGAATTCGAAATGACCAGAACCGGCAATTAGATTGTGGAAATGAGGAAAATGATACCATGGCTGATGCAAAAGGAAAGGTACGGGATTTCAGCAGGTGCCTAGCCTGCGCCGAAGTTAGTATTCTACAGCATTTGTAGTGGCATGCTGGGCAGACATGGTCGCCAGCCGTGCCCGCCACTTACAGCACCACCAATTCGCATCTCCGACCACCTAAAATGATCTTGCCGCCAACATTGCGTCACCTAGCTTAAAAAAGGGCAGACGATTATCGCCAGGTTCTCAAAGGCAAGCAATGCTTATGTTGTAATTAGAAAAGAACTATATTGAGCATCATTGAGAAAAAAATCGAGTAAATGGCATCTAATTACAAAAATGTTAAAATAAAAACAATTTTCCCGGTCGTGTCGCCACCGAGAGCTGCGTCCGGCAAACGATGGCTAGCGACACGCTGCAAGAAACAAAACCGAAAAATCTACCAGCATGTGGTCTCCGAAAAAAAAAGTCACGTAAGAACCTTCGGCATGGCCCTACAGAGAAGTGGCAGAGCCGATCTCACAATCGCCAAATGCGTAACTTCTGAAGCACGTACCATACTTTTGCAAGCAAAATACATTACACACCGTAGCACGCGAAACAATGCACATGTAATGACTCCATCATTTTACCATTTTTCTCACAACTCTTTCAGTTTCTTCAAATAAGACCTCATTGGTGTTCTGGTACAATTGTAATGGCACACCAAGACAGCTAGTGGGCCAGGTGCTGCAGGTGGCATTTGCAAATTCCTCAGGCATGCTCTCCAATTCTCCATGCAAAGTGAATATGCACTTGCTCCAATTCAATGCGCTCCCTGTCTTGTCACAAAATTTCGTTATTACTACGAACACTCTTCTGGCGCTCTCTTATTCACATCCCATGACCGCGACATTCTCAGCATAGCAAAGAACGTTTACCTCACTCTCGTGCAACGTAAAGCCATTTATTTGATTACTGTTTAACAATTTCAGACAAAATGGTTCCAGGAAAATAGCAACTACCACCGCACTTAAAAGGCACTCCTGCTTCACGCTCGACCCAACCTCAAAGTTCTACCTAACGTTTTTAATTACGATCAGGGCTGTGAAACTGTTTGTGTAACTCAGCTTAACACTCTCTACAATAATCGATCCGACATTCACATGGTCCAGAACTCCAAGCGGGATCCCGTGTTTTATAAAATCGACGGCCTTATCCAGAGCTAACTGCAAATCTGCAACACGCCCCCCAAACCAATGAATGGTTTCAAAAATTTTAAATATACAATTAGGTTTGTGGCGATTGAACGACCTTTTATGCCGAAGGTTTGGTGTTGACCAAGAATAGCCGAAAAAGCACATCGTAAATTTTGTGCCACAATTTTCTTCAAAACCTTATAATGTACATGTGCGAGTGTAGTTCGTCGATAGGCTTCATCTGATAACAATTTTGTTTCATCGTCTGTTTTGGCACTAAAGGTGAAAGGGTGAAATGTGTTTTACGGAAAGACGATGGCGACGTCCCCTCCCCATACGCGAGCCGTATTACCTTGGAAAGAGCCTCTACAAGTTCAAAATTAAATGATTAAAAAACACGATACGCGATTTGGGTTCGTTGCTGAGATTTGGGTTTGCGATTTGGGTTCGTTCGTTGCCCACAGAAGTTCTTTGTTTAGTACACACGGTCGCCAGCCCTGCCCGCATGTTACGCCACCAGAAAAGCGCGTATTCCACGATCTAAAAGGATGCAGAACATTGTGTCACTTAGCTTAAAAAGCGGCAAAAGATGAACGCCAGGCTCTCAAAACCTAGAAAAACCAACGTTGTAAGCAGAAACGAACTAAACTGTGCCCTCATACGAAACATAATCGTGTCTATACGGCGTGTAATTTCATGGATTTTAAAATAACCTGAAACTTCATGGGGTCATGGCCACGCCGGAAGGTATGGTGGTGGTGGTGGTTCCAGTGAAATGGCGCGTACCCACTTAGGGGGAATTGGCTAGAAAATGGGCGCCTTACGGAAAGAAATGACCGACAAACGGTGGAGGACGCCGTGCGGCTAATTAAAAAATGAATACCCGCGAAATTGGCCAGCATGTTTTCCCTGAAAAACGTCACGTTAGAATTATCGTGCTGGGCCTGTAGAAAAGCGCCAAAGCCGATCTCACAATCACTGGGATGCAGGACATTTTTTTTACCATTTAGCCCAAATTGTAAAAGGCTTGTGCAGGGGAAATGCAAGAATTACAAAAAAAAAATAACTAGGCACGCTTTACTGCGGCCAGCTCACAGACCTTCCGCAGTGTTAAACTAGAGTCGTCCAGTACCCCAATTACCGGCAGTACAGCAGCAATCAGGTAGTCAATTTCCGAACGCTGTAACCCCATGGAACGCGTTGCCCGGTGCCATGGCCACATGCACTAAAAATAAACGTCTAAGAGACAAACTATAAAATATTCCCTCCCAAGATTAACCGTGAAGTTTTGCTGCTGTTAATAGATATTTTGTGCAAGCTGCAATGGTTAAATTTCTTCGGTGTCTTCTGTTCGGAACTAAAGTTACCTATGTAAAATTATGTAACACTTGTTTTGCGATGTTCCTCTCTTAGTCATTTTCTCGAACTTTGGTGCGTTCGTCTTTCTGTGTTTTTGTTTTTAGCAACATCAAGGCTCGGTGGTATTTCTGTAAACATTGTTTCCTCATTCCTCCTAATGTAAATGCCTTCGGGCATTTAATGAGGTAGTAAATGCTATGAAATGAAATTAAACTTGTGCAGGCACTGATCATGAGCCGGATATTGTAGAGCCTGCAGTACCAGTTAGTACTTACCTAAAGTGGGGAAGGCCACATAAACATCATCAGGGCGGCGTATAAGGCAGCCCTCATACGCCTCCAGCTTCGCGGTCGCTGCTCCGCCTGCCACCGCTTCTCTGCAGCGTTTACGGTATGTGCACGCGTGGCTCACAGGGGATCGTGCAGTATTTTGGTTCTCTTTCGCTTCTTTTCGCCTTTGCGTGCCCTAAAAAGCTGGTTGTGTTGACGTCTATAAGTAAAGAGAACGTTTAGGTACCTTAAAAAGCCGCTGCGTCGTCATAGAGTAGTCGGACGCCAACAAGAGATACCCGGGATGCGGTCCTGCGCGCTTCTTCGCCGCTCCTCGGGGCGTCGCCGACGGCAGCAGGCTATCACCACTGTCACCTCCAAATACATCAGGCACAAGTGAATTCTGCTGTCGCCTCGTTCAGACCTTATACTGGTACAGCCAGAGGCCATGGCTTTGTTTTGCAGCACCGACAACGAATAAAGCTCCGTTTCAAATACATACGCCGCAGAAAAATATGTTTCGGGAATGTAATTACCCAAAGCCGGACAGTAACGTATGCCTTTCACAAGAATATAAGCCATGCGAAAATGTTAAGTATGCGCCAAGGCCGTGCGTCGGTAAATATTGGCCCACTGAAGCCTTTTACAAGAAACAACGAAAGCTAAGAAAACAACGGAAATATAAATGCTGTAGAGTTCCGGAAGAAACAAAATAGCTCTAACGAGAATGAAAAAAACCCAGTGTCATTTCTGTCATGCTAAAAACATTCGTCGAAACTGAAGCCAGGTAGGATTCACCAAACCAACTAGACGCGAAATGCACTGCCATTTCGCGAGATATGAAAGGCGGGAGTGAAGGGGGACGCTGTGTATAAATGCGGAACTAAATCAAACAAGGAACGTTTTAGTAATCACACACAAATCTCGCGTTCACTTTCCTGTTGTTTTTCGACTTTGGCCAAACAGCTGAAAGTTTGGCGGACGCATTTTTTGTACTATACAGAGCAGGTAGTTACCAACTGACAAAGGTGTCGTTCGAAGAGTCTGGTATCCGATAAAGCCCTCTGATTTCAGTTTTTGCTTTATTAGATGCGACGGCATCTTATTCACTCGCCTTGTGCCTCCATACGGCGTTGTCGTTGTCCGTCCACACCCCTCCCCCATTCTCCTCGCCGCGCGAGCTGTGCTCTCCGCCCCTCACCACCTCTCCTCTCCGATAGCGAACACTCTCTCGCGAGGGGCATTGGATTGGATTCGATTGGATTGGCTTGGCTTGGCTTGGCTTGGCTTGGATTGGATTGGATTGGATTAAAGTGGATTGTGTTGGATTGTGTTGCGTCATAGCCGCGCCACGTTGCGTCATAGCCGCGGCAGGGGGTTCGCGGCACGTTTCACGCGATGGGAGAATCAACCTAACGGAAACAACAACGGACTCCCCTATGCGTCGCATCTAAACAGAGGTTCCCGCGAGGGAAGGTGGGAGTAGGTTTTCTGCAGGCTCCATGTGCCATATGGCAATGTTTTGAAGAAGCGTTCAGTCGGGGACGCGGTTCATATTGTAAGCGCGTCTCCGCGCGGCTCGTGGGGGATATAAATAGCAGATAAATGTTCGTGGGCGCTCACCTCATGACAAGACGACTTTTTGTCGCGTGCTGATCCCCGAGTATGATTCCGCATTACCCATCGTACATTCATTGAATATTTGCGAAATTAAGAACCACTGGCTTGTAAATGGTGTTGTATCTGAGGTGTGGTATTGACAAAAGTAACTGGCGTGCTGTCAGGTATGAGTGATTATGTGAGCGCTCAAAACCTATTCACAGCGTAGTCTATAGCGGTAGCGTGAACATCTGAGGAAACGCTGGTTACAGAGACACTGTTAGTAAATTTCAGGGCAGTGTAACTACAATCAGCTCCACGCATACGCCGGTTACGAAGCGCTTGTCTGTCACACACACCTGGTGCTTATGCAGACCGAATGTGCCACGCTAAGAGCGCGTCACAAACATCAACACTCTCGTAAAAACACCTTATTTGCGAACAGAGCGACTGCTCCACATAAACATAGATTTCCAAAGCTCACAAACGGTAAATCTCAGTCGTGAACGTGAGGCAAAAACAGCGGCGATAGTGGGAAGCGGGACGGAGACTACCGCGGCTGCTTTCGAAACGTACAGCTAGGGGAATTTCAGTGGCGCCCCTACAGGCAGCGCTCTAGGCGTAGACTCGCTTTTTTCACAATCAGCGCAAGGACCTTTAAATTGTGTCTTATAATACCCTTGAATGAATCATAGAGGCCACTCTCCTAGGCCAAAAGCAGGGTCAGGGAAAAAATTGGGACCGGTCAGTCTATAAAATTTGGGCACACATTAAGAAAACAAATTTGAACGCCGCGATGGATATGTCACTGGTCTAGCAACTTTAAATAAAAGCCCTCCCGCTACGGAAAAACATATTTCCAAACCTAAGCGAAGACAGACGACGAGACAAGATTAAATTCCCCTAAGGAAATTTCCAAAAACTTGAGTACAACACTACCCCAACGCCTGGACGATCGAAAGTTTGAGGGCAACACTTGTCGTACCGGAGTACCGTGGTATTCGCTTTTATTGCATTCCCTTCCTACAAACGAGAATTCAATCTTTTTTGTGATCCCATCGCGGAAGTATCGTATAGGTGCTGAAACATTACAACACGTGCTCGATAGGCCATTCGTTTCTCGCCTACAGGCAGAATACTTAAGCTCTTGAGAAATATTCTCCAATGAACAACGATATAAGTTCACAATATAATAACACACGGACAGAGGGTTCTGGAATCGAGTGACGCAGCCGACCAAAATCAACTCGAGCTCGCATACCATGCTCCCTATTGACCGCGGCTATCACCCTCTCCTCTGCCAACAAATATGGAAAACATCTCCTTATATCATCTTCCCCCTTGCCACATGGGATCCTCTCACTTATAAAATGGCAAACTCTGCTCAGAATACAAACCAGCACATGTATCCACAAATCTTAATTGGTGAAGATGTTCGGTAGGAAATGTCCGACATTAACCTACATTGCTTTGATTGTAGGGCTCAAAACGCCTACGCTTCACAGGTGGAGGTGATTATAGGGGCTTAAAACGCCTACGCTTCACATTTTTACCACCTGGGGTTAATTAACGGGCGCCAAAATCTCTAACACACTGGAGTTTTTCCTTTAGCCTCCATCAGAAAAGCTGCCGCGGCGGCCGGGAATCGAACACGCGCCCTTATGCTCAGCAGCATAACACCATACCCACTCAGCCATGGCGGCGGGTGACATTAACTTAAAACTGTGCTAAATAAGGGCGTACACTCACTCTCTTCTGCGAAAACTAGTCATATATCTAAAAATATCCTCACGGGTGAGCAACTCAAGCATCACAGATCCAAAGTATAGCGGCCTATGACAGGCTGTGTCCCAGCCTGTCACCTCAAAATGAGCGTGTGAAGATCCCGGGGCCCTATATTTCTGGTTCACCTCCTAGGCGGTACCTTCGAATTATCCCATTTTATCAAACTTTCAATTATTCTTACTCAAGAAAGGCATTTCTCACTCCCCGTTTTCTCTCTCACTCCGTCTGTTTATCTGATAGAAACCCTAACCTTCACTCAGGCGATCTCGATAAACACTTTTAAACTTTCTCATTGTCATTCTTGCTACCTCTCTCTCTAACTGGCGAACACTATGCAGCCCAAAAGTTTCACGTCCAAATCTTAAGCACGCAAGCGTAGATGGCCTGTGCGCTTCCTGCGCCGCAGTGATTAAAGCCATGATTAAAGGTATTGATTTCGGTTACAGCTCTTCATGACTTAAAGCCATGAATAAAGGTCCTGCGCCACGGTGTATAAAGGTCTCGTCACACCACTTGAATACTTAGAAAGCATAAATTGTATTTGCAGCAACTCCGTTCTAAAACGCTCCCTTGACGCGGGAGTAACGCTAGCGCGTCATACATCTTCAGACCTAAGCGCACATGTCATCTGCAACTTTTTCCTTTAGGTTATTCGAAGCACTGGCTTTGGATTTGGCCGCAGGTTCTACCACACCCTAACGCGGTCCTCTTTAGGAAAGGTGTGAAAGCCTGGGGACAAAACGCTTCAAGCCTCCGGTCATGAAGAACTATTAGTGGAAAGTTAGGAAATAAATGAGTTTACACAGCCACTCGTTCGTTCGTTCTCTCGCTAGTTCGTTCGCTCGCTTGTTCGTCTGAAAACGATATAGGTCTGCAGTCATAGATAACTTTCAGCGGCAAGTTCGAAAATCCGTTTGAGGTTAGGGGCCGCCAGCTCTGCTGTTTCCCCAGCCTTTCTCCACTAGTGCAAGCTGTGCCAATTAGTTTTGTTGTAGAGGAATATACGAGCCATGTATGTCTCTTGTGCCCTGGCGTTTATTGCCCGAGCGTAGTCTGGCTGATGAATCGGTCAGAATTGGAGGAGGTTCACACAGGTTGTAATTTACTCCTATCTTGCGAATTTCTTTACGTACATAATAAATGTTGCAGTCTCCGCAAGTTATGGAAAATAAATATCTCCACACATTGTTCACATTACCTTCCCTTCTCCTCCAACAGTTATTTTGAAGAGATAATTTAATATATTTACATACGAAAGCAGACATTTAAAGGTATCTACATACAAAATTGATTCTGCAAGCTATAAGAATAGTCATGTAACACCAACTGGAGAGAGAGAGATTTTTTTGGGACCTAGGAACACTGCATCGTAATTATTTTGTTTTTTGTTTTATTGCAGAACCAGCGCCAAATGGAGGGGCTGAACGTTGTAATATTCGTTTGCTATTTACTTTGTCAAGGTAAGTTTTTAATTTTCATAAAAGAAGAGCTTCAACATATTCGTGGGGAAAATGTTCATCACACCATTAATAATGCGCGTTTGTGAAACCGGAGTGATGATGTCTCAGGCTGCCGATACAGGAGACTGAAGTGAGCACCTTTCGACGACGGCTATAGTCGGGGGAGAAAAAAAGAGCTTGGCAGCGGATATATGGTGCACCGCGCCTTGATGAAGGTGAAGCCGCACCACCCGCTCTCGAAGTTGAACACGCCTTCAAAAAAACGTACTAAAAAGCGGAACAGCACGTTTTATACTACGCCTTTTTAGATATATTCATGGGAGCTGCTAGAGGCTGAATTTGAAAGTTTACGCCATGTGCGCGTTGATACCCACATGCTGAACACGAGCACTCCGTCCATCACACACACACACCGCAGCGATACTGTGCACGTCATGAACAAGAACGCGGGATGGCTTGCCCAAGGACGCTTGTGTATATCTCGAGTATAAAGCTCAAAATTTCTGAGTAGTAAAAAAGGTGGAGTGCTTGGCTTGTGTAGGAAAAGAACACCTTTAAAATATACCATACAAGTGAAAATAGCTTGAGAAGTTAGTTCTTTGTTTACACACAGTCAGTGTACAATCAGTACATGGTGTCTCTCTAAAACTATTTCTTATTGTTTCAACATTTGACACTCGTCTAGAGCATTTTAGGCATTTAGGCGAGATTGAATTGTTTCAATACTGAGACATTGTTACCGTTAAGAAAAATGCACCAATTACGTCCCTATTACCCGAAACTGTGCTGTTGCCTTGTAAATAAAACATCGACAAACAAAATGTTGTGTCCTCATCGTAAGCACACTGCTTATATTGGCATACAAATGGAGCATCAAAAGGCGAACACAAAGCAGTTATCGCTCATGCCAACTAACTAGGGGACGTCAGGCAATGGCATTTTATTTATTTAATTACAGTATACTGTGGTCACGAAGGACCATGCAGGTCGTCCAGAGCAGTAAAGAGAGCAGTACATAAAATAAATTTCAATTACAAAAACAGGAAGATGTAGAAGAGAAAGAGAAAGGAACTCGACCCGCAAAATGCCCCGGGTGCACAAATCAAAATTTTCAACTTAGAAAAATGAGAAAAAAAATGACAATGCAAACAAACCAAAAATGCGACAACAGCTGTTTGGACATTCACAAATCAGTGAGTAGGGCATTTTCGAAAGTGCTGCACATGGGGATGAAAGAATTTTTTTGACACAGTGAATTTCAATCAGTAATGGTTAGCGTAAAAAATAAGTACTTGAAAGGATTAGTGCGCATTTTGTAGGGAAACAGATCGAATGCATGCCGATTTCTCAATGTGCGTGGCAAACATGGTTGTATATATGTGCGCATATTCACATCTAGTTTGTTGTGATACAGCAAGAATAAAAATTTTAGTCTGGGTTTTTTCCTGCGCTGCTCTAGTGTTGTAATCTTTTTTACTAGAATGATGAATGACGGAGAATATTTTTTGTTATATTTGTAAATATGTAAATAACTGCCTGCCTCTGTGCCATCTCGAGCTTATGCTTATGTTTTTGATAGTACGGATCCCTAACTACGCTTCCATATTAAATTTTAGTTAGAACAAACATTTTATAATCAAGAAACCTCGCATCGAATGGCACGTTTTTTTAAAATTCGCGTCTAAGTAAGCCGAGTTTCTGGGTTGCTCCTGTACAAATCCTTTTTATATGCAAGGGCCACGTGAGTTTGTTCGTGATTGTCGATCCAAAATAGTTGCATTCTGTGGCTTCTGTTACGCTGACGTCATTAATTTTATACATAAAAAATGGTTATATATAATGGGTTATGCGCAGCATCACAGATTTCTCGGAATTCAGAGACATTGACGATGCTGTGCACCATTGGTGAGTTTTTGCTAGACTACTGTTTAAAGAAATTTGGTCGTTCTAGCACGTCACTTTTTTGAAATTCAAACAATCAAGTTGTGCAAACAAATCAAACAAGTTGTGCAGATTAACACCAGTCCTTCTCTGCACTCGGTGTCATGATTTGCACAGCTGCCCCCTGTATACCGCAAGGAAGTGCTTGATGCGGTGGTTGACCAAAAGGAAATTAAAGCCAGTTCTACGCTTGCGAGATCTGATTAAACAGAGGAGCTATTGTTGGCGACTACGGACTAGCCGAGCGCGCGCTTATGTTGTATCCTTTGTCTGTGCTTTGTCCAGTGTTTCCGTATCTCGTATGGGCATGCATTCACCAGCGAGCGCACCGGCATCTTCCAACCGTTCGGCGTCCAAGGCGGTCAAGCCCGACTGAAGTCCGCGCTGTCTCATACGTACACCTTTCCTCCCCGTACTCCTATCTCAGCCCGTGGAGCGCGAGCGGATTATGCACTAGACAGCCGTCGAGGCAGTAGCGCCAACTGTCAGCCCAGTGGGGCACCATCCACTGCCCGGAATGGAACGGAAAAAAATGAAATTCGACGGCAGTGGAGGCGGTAGCAGCGTGTGTTGCAACTGGAGAGTACCTTCTCCTGGCGTGACAGGCATAATCTATGGACATAACGAGCCCCTATACTGCCCCGCTGTTAAAATCCGACAAACATGGGTATATTGCACGGCGAATGCACCGTAGCTTCTCTCCTATCGACCCGTATTGTAAACTCTCCACGCTCCTACTTATCCAAACTCACTCATATATTCACCGTCCTCTACATTGCTATTTCCTTCACCTTGTTATTTTTAGTTCTCTCCTCTCTTTCTGTTCCACTGGCCTTCCCCTGCAAAAAAGGTGGGCTGACTTTAGTTCAATTTTGTCGCATTCAGTGTGCTCGCACGCAGAATGGTGAAACAGCGGCCGCGTTTTTGTGTATACCTTGATTCGCGCCCTGATCACCTGCTGAAAACACTATTGTAGTTGTATTTAGAGTAATATACTTACGCAACGTGTACTCCTACTAAATGAACGCTGCTTCTTTCGAACTAGACACTTGCATTTTCGCTGATGTATGGCTGAGCTTTTGTTCGCTCTGAATAACCTGGACGTCTACCACTGTTAGTAGTTCGGAGCAGTCCCGTCTATATTCACTTTAGCCTGTTGACTGTATCCAATGAAAGTCAGGTATACATAAATGCAGGAAGATGACAATTTTATCATTTGAATTTTTGCCAAGTATATCACTCTTAAAACTGCAAAAACATCAACGGTTAAGGTTGGATATGTGAGACGCGGCTGGACTACAGCACTGTCATGGAGCAATTTATAACAAAGGTGCTGCATTCACGGGCCCTGGTCTCCAAACGCTCTAGGTCAGGAGAAAGAGGGAAATAGCAGCAATGATCTAATACTTCGCCAGGCACAGAACCATTGACTCACCGGAACAAAGTCGTACTGGGTGAGAACCGTAACGTAATGAACATTGCGCCATAAAATTTTGTATTTTTTATTCGCTGTATGATCATTGTCGGAGAGCATACCCGGATGCTGGTTTCTTCACGTACCAGTTGTTTTTATTTGCGATGAATGCCCATTGGCATAAAAAATTCCCCGCATTTCCCCGAGGGGAAGAATGTGAAAGTACGAATGCACGAGTTGAATTTGCGCGGTTCGGTAATGTTCGCGAAAGAGAGATCACACACACACACACAACTACAAAGAAAGAAAGACGCATTTATTCACAGACACCTATTTGTGTTGTCGTTGTACTTGATTGCTAGAGCGGATCTCAGCTTTGAAATTTCGTGTCAGTACTCCTTCAAGCGGGTGCATTAGCCCTCCTCACGCCCGATTCCTGGCCAATCCCCCACGTGGGTATGTGCCATGTCAGCGGCCAGGCAGCGCGCGCTCATCTCCCCCCGTTGCCAAGGAAGACGAGGAGATTCCTGGCCAATCCCCCACGTGGTTATGCTATGCGGACATCGCCGGTGGACGCAGGTTCAGGGTCGCTTAAGAAGTGCATCGCACTTAAAATAACCTAATTACACGTAGAGATGAGCACCCGTTTCTCGGAAAAAGGCAGGAAGGAAGTGATGGTGGGGTCCCCAGAGCCCCCGATGGAGGTCGAGGGGTCTTCTAGGGTGCGGCCTGTGTATTTCAGGTGTCGCCTTCTGGCTGAGTCCAGGAAGGACACGTCCATATTGCATAGTCCGACCCCGCTTATTCGGCAGGAGATGTGCAGAAGGTGGTTTTGTCATCGAACGGGGCATGGCAGCTTGGTGGCCACGCCCGGCTCACAGCAGTTGAAAGCGCCACACCAATGCAAAGACTGCGCAGCTAAACCTCTTCCCAGCGAACACGTCTACTGGGGAGGCCCGTTCCACGTGGTGGGAGGAGGGCAGGTGTGGCGTGACGCAGCTCATCCTTCCGTTGTAGCAAGTTTTCTAATGAACGGGTTGTAAACATTTGCAGCGGCCGAGGAATAGACGTAGGGTGAGAAGCCCTATCCGCTGCAATGTGAGCAGGGAGCGTATTCTGCCGAACCCACAACAGCCGGAGAGGTCAGGGGTACGTGTCAACTAGTGTGTGGATGGGCCTTGGAATAGTGAAATTGTTGGATACTAGCCGTAAATCCCGCGTCGCCGCCATGGAAGCCGTATAAAGATGCAGGATGGGACCCACGGAGGCGCGCAGTAAGGCCAGCAATAGTGCCTGTAGGCCATCCCGGATGGCTGTGATCTCCGCCAGTAGAGATGGCAGGCTGCAGATGATTTAGTAGAGGCACGTTTGAGAGGCGTCTGATTAGACGGGACACTACATGGCAGTAAATAAAATACCATCCTGTGCCCCAACGTCCACGAAGGCCTCTACTACCTCGTAGTGGGTCTCAGCCATCAGAAGTGTTCCTCTCAAATGTGCTTTTCCGGTCGATCGAGTGTGAAGTCAAGTCAGTGGCCGATTTTCGGTAACCTGGTGTTACAGCTATGGCGGCTTGGCTACAGCGCGATCTGGTGAAAAAGGTAAGAAACAGCTCATATAATTACCTAGGGCCGCTGCTTCCGAAACAAAAGTACGTTTGTACATGAGGTATCAGCGACGTTTTTCAACCAGTTCTTCAAGCGTGTTCAGCTGAACCTCATCCTGGAGAGGTGGTATCAGGGACATTCTAAGGAGGCAGGTGATGGTGCGCGTTGCTGCTTTGTTAATACAGTTAAACCTGGATGTAACGAACCTCTATGTAACGAATTCCTGGATATAACGAAGTTTTCCAATTCCCCATTTCATCTTCATTGAAGCCCATGTGTTTGCGACCTCTCTGTAACGAAGGAGTTGCGACGGTTAACCTGGATGTAACGAATTTGCTACGCTCATGAGTCAAAGTTTCTTGTTCTTTTTCTGAAATATCGGCTGGCGAAATGCACTAATTTAGCGGATTTCGCCCGCACCGCAATCTCTCGTGCGCTTCCACGTGTGAGTGCGCGGTGTCGGTTAGGTGCTAGGCCTGCCTGTCGGCGTGTAGTCGCGTGTGTCCCCTGATATCTGTGGTGTGGGTTCGTGGATGATTTCTGCTGCCTGACTACGGAAATATTTGCCTTTTCAAGACAAGCTCACAATTTTAAATGCCGTTTCCGCCGGCGAGAAAGAAGAACGTCTCCGCCCGGTACAGAGTCCCAGCTAGCGTCCCTTCAACAATTTTGACGGCAGAAAAGAGCATGAAGTTCGCTAAAAGGGGGCGCCCTTTCAGCACAAGATTGGTTCTTGAAACGCGTTAACGCACCGAAAGGTATCAAAAAGCAGAAGTGATACTTAGTTACGTTTGTGAATTCGGTGGCCGTGTAGTAGCAGCAAGCGCAAGTTACGCAGTTTTTCAGTGTGAAATATAACGCCGAACAAGGATGAGTTCAGCGTCACTGATGCCTAGCATATTAGTTTCAGTTCTGCTTAATTCCCGCGAGCTTTACGAAACCTGCATGTAACGAAAACCCGGATGTAACGAAAAAATGCGATTTTTTGTCAACTTCGTTATATCCAGGTTTAACTGTAGTTTCAAGTCGGACCCCCTCCGCCTGAGTTACATAATTAAATTGCGCCTGATAAATCAGTCGAGGCTGCAGTATTGACCTCACCAGGAGACGAGACTTCTTATAACAGGAACCACCAGACTTCTGCGAGATGTATCGAATCAGGTGAAGCACCTGTCCTGATTTTTGTCGGGTAGACTGGAGCCACATGGCTTTCGCCCCGGACACTAAAATTTAGAATCGTACCACGCGAAGAGATGTGGTAGTGCGCGAGGGTTGGCCGGATAGTTGGAGTATGAGGGGAGAAATAGTCAGTATGCGACGGCCCAAGCACTGGCCACAGGTGGAGCGGCTTTGTCCGCTGAAAGTATCAGTCCCAAGTATTTACCCCACGTCTGCGTGGCTGTAAAGGCTTGTTGAAGGCACATGCTTTGTCAATGCAGATCTGTTTGGACGGTCCATACCGTCATGTCATCCGCGTAGGCGAAAAAATGTAGGTCCGGTATGGAGCCCAGATGCCGGGCAGGCGACAACATCATAATTAATAAAAGGAAGCGCTAAATAACCGACCCTTGGTGTACTTCCTGAGCTGGTGTGAACTGGCCGTAGCCTGACCCACCAATCCCTATAGAAAAGGATCTTTTAGTAGAACGGTCTGGATGAATGAGCACATCCTGTCTGGGAGACAAAGGCTCCGAAGTGTTTTCAGGATAGCCCCGTGGCTGCCGTTATCGTAGGCCTTATGGATGTCGATCGCACGGACTGTCCACGCTTTGTGTGAATAACCGGCTAGTAACACCACTGACGACAAATGGCCAAGCCCATCCTCTGTACCAGTCGACGCCTAAACCAAATCTGGGCAGCCTGCTACCATAGGAAGGTGTCCAACTACCCTTGAAGGCGGGCTGCCAGCATGCGTTCCGAAAGCTTGCAAAGTGTGACGTCAAGGTTATTGGGCACAAATTGGGAAGAGGGTCGGTTGACTTCCGTGGCTTCGGTATATGACAAATATAAGCGTGAAGCCACGACTCTGGTATTTGGACAGAGAGCCAGACCTCGTTGACGTAGTCGATTAGATATTAGGCGCTGTTTCACCGAGTTTATTGTGCTCTTGCTATGTAACGCCGTCCGGTTCGGTAGTCATCCGAAGTTTTGCGTGGTCAATCACAGCTAGGAACTCTGCCATGGTGAAAGTTGATTGAATTTCATGAGCCGCGTCTTCAGAGAACGGTGAAACAACCTGGTTTGACAGAGGAAATGGGCACGGGATAATTGGTCGAAGGATTGCCTAGGCAAGCTAGAACGCGCAGGCAACACCGGTGGCATATTGGTCAGTATTGTCAAATTTCCCGATTCCAAAAGATTGTCCCGATTTAAACCATGCACAGGCTGCCGTGTCTGGAGTTCGTCCACCAGTTTCCATCGCCGGAAATGTGTGGCAGATGGATGCCGTGGCAGACATTGGGGTGAGCGACTCACAGCAGCTTGGCTATCGTTGCCTTTGTAGGCGTTGTCAGGTCGTCTGCCAGACGCTATCATACATGGGAAGCATATTCGGGTATACTTCAGTCCGTATACTTCAGTTTGCTTGCGCTCGGCCAGTAGCTAGAAAGGTCGGAGGACATGTTTTGATCGGGATTCGTTTACTCACGTTTTCTGAGGGATGTTTGTGATGAGGTGCGGGTGGACGAGGAAGAAAACGACACCAAGCATGTACCTGCAGACAGAGCGGGCAGAGAATCGATTTGGGCCGACGATCTGTGTACGCCCCTGACGCGCTGACTTTGAGAGCACGGCCATCTCATCGTTCTCCACTGAAAACCTCGATTGCACCCGCTGCTGTTCCCGCGAGCCATTCGTCGCTGATCCTGACAGCCCGTGGCTGTCCCGTTCTTGGAGTCAATGACGTGCGGGGTAAGAGAGAGAGCGGCTCCGTGCTCCCCTGTAGGTGGAACTGTCGGCTCACACTCGCTGCTAGGCCACTGAAGGCGACGCGCTACACTGAAGGTGACGCGTAGAGCTTTGGGTAATTCTAAGCTTAATGGGGTGATCATCACTGCCCCAGCAGTCTCCCTCTCGCTTGCATGATAACGTATCACCCCCAAGCCACCATATTAGGTCAGGTGGGTACGATGGCATCCGAGGAAGAATACATCGGCGTGTAGGGCGCAAAATGTGATTAGGTTGCGTAATGTGAGCATCAAAGAAGTGGTCCATTAACGCACGCCCACGTTCACTCGAGTTAGGGTAACCCCAGTCACAATGAGGAGCATTGAAATCCCCCGCCACGAGTATGGGACAAGCGGCGTTCCAACGAAGCAAGGCAGCCCAACCATAGCCGAGGTGCACGTCCGCTGTGTGGGCGCACATAACACTAAAGAAGAATTACAGCGCACCGGGGCAGTTGCACCTTAATCGCAAGCACTTCTCCACATGCCGTCCACCACGTGTGCAAGGGGTGCGGAGTTGGTGTATAAGACGTATATGCATAAATGGTGGCTTTGCCTGGCGGAGAGGCAGTGGAGCCACAGCAACGATCAGGTATGGATGAATTAGCGAAAGCAGGGAAATTGGGAAGGCGAGGTAGACAATTTGTTTTTTGTAACGCGAAATCCCAAGCCCGAAGTTTGCCCAGGCAAAGACATTCCTGAAGCTCTCCAACGTTTGTTGTTGAGTCCACGACAGTTCACGGATCTACGTATTGTCTTTCGGGGGTAATGAAGTGGACCCTCGTGATGTTGGGTTGCTAAAACCGACGCCAAGTGCTGTAGCTGCTGCACCAAAAAGTGTAGGAGTTCTTTATGGTTCTGGGCAGAGGGGCTGGGTTTGACGTGTTCAGACTCGAGGACGAGAGACTGCTCTGATTTGCAATCACCTTGTAGATGCGGATGCTGCTGACGTTGCGGGATAGACGAGTTAGCCGAGAACGGCGTTGGGTGAGCTTCGTGATCTGAGCTGCAGGAGGACCAACTGATGGTCTACCCAAACCAGGTCGTCCATATCAGGGGATTTCTTTCACATAAAAGATCTTTCCATACGAAAGTGATATCAGGGGTAAATCAAGCCATTTTGTAGCTGAGGCGTAAGTTTATTCAGTTACTTTCTGAGCAACGCGTATAGCATTCACTGTAGTTCAGGAACCCTCAATACGTCTTACGGCAAACTATTTCACAATTACTTTGTTTTCATCGGGCCAAACATATGTTATCACCTTCTTTTTCTTGCAGCAATTGGAGATCCAATTCCCCATAAAGAAGTGACGGATCACTACTCAAGAAGTTGGTGCTCAAGTGTAAGTATTAAAACTTTATAATGGGCTTGTAACTGGATTCTATGTTTCAAAATTTTAAGGCTATGCTGATTGCAAGTTTTTCGAGCCGATGCTAATGTATCACGCATGGGGCAAATTCGCAATTCCAAAGTGTGTCGCCGTCGTGGAATGCAAGGTACGGAGAACAATGACCCCTCACCGCTGTTAAAATCTGGATAAAAACGACAACATCGGCGGCTGACATAACGGAATGTTAGTTTCTTTTAGGTTTCGACACCAAAAGCCTCATTATATATAATTTCTATGATTTGTTGGAGAAGGAATGTGTTTTTTTAGGATGTAATGCTATAGCGAACACACACGGCAAGGAATGCGTTGCATTCTTGGCCGAGTCCTGGTAGTGGTCCTGATAGTGGGTATACTCAGTAAGAAATTCAACGCAATCCTTCTTAGCACACCGACAACTAATACCGTGCAACACCCTGCATTCGCACAAAAAGCAAAATTGGCAAACGTAAGACATTTTTTGTTATAATAGCGTAGATGGAGATATATTCGATCGAACAGATAAAAAACAATAAAAAGTGTGGACTGCCTTTTTTAGTTCATTCTCCTGTTATAAATATATATTTGTCCCCTCTCACTTTTTGGTCTCTCCTTCCCGGCTGTCTGTTTTCCGCATACCCAGCACTCTCACAGAAGCAGGCGTTCCGGTGTCTGCCCTTGGGAGAGAAAAACTTCGCCTGCTGATGGACTTTTGTAGTTTTTGTAACAATAAATTCCTTTATTCAAACAAATTTTCCTAAAGTGACCTGATGAGATGAAACATATGCATCTTATACATCCCCTTCGCAAATCGAAAACCAAAATTAAAAAAATCCCGGAAAAGATAACTGGAAATACGAATAAACATATAAAAAATCAGCAAGCCATGTAACAACGTTCAATTCCACAAAAATGCATACCTGGTGGCAGTAATGCATTTAAACGTTAGAACAAAGCAGGGGAAGATAATTTGTCGGACAAAATTTTGAAAAACGAGAAATTAAAAACTGTACAGAAAAGGATTTTTACAAAAATGACCTGCAAATAAATACTCGCTTCTAATACATGATCTTCGAGAACCCAATATTTCATTAAGAAATACAGCAAAAGGACGCTGTGTAAAAATTAACAAAATATCAAAACTGAGCAATCGCTATGGCACCTTGCATTTGCGCAAAATACACAAATGGCTAAAGTAACCCATTTAATCATTACAATAGCATAACTCAAATTATAAGACAAACAAAGATTTGAATAACAAATAAATAAAAACAGGACATAAGTTTTGCCTAAATAATCCGATGGGATCACAAACATTTATCCTAGACATCTTCTCAAAAAACCAAAGGCTAAACAAAATTACCCTGCCAATATCGGAAATACCAATAAAAACAGCAAATCCGAGCACAGCCCGTAACCCCCTGCATTCGAACTACAATGCATAACTGGCCGAAGTAGCACATTTATTCGATTCAAAATCGTGAACATAGATAGCTGGTCGAACATAATTTTGAGAATCAAAGAAATAGTTAAAAATAGGAGCTGAATTGCAAAACCAATGAATCTATATCCCAAATATGCATCTTAACCATCCCCCGATAAAGCAACTTATAAAAATGCCCGCAACATAACGTTCAAAATCGAAACTAACATAGCGAACATCAGCAATACGTATAATGCCCTGCATTTCCTGAAAAGTGCGTAACTGCCGAAAGGAATACCTTTAGTTGTTTTGAAAGCGTTAATGGAGGCAATTTCTCCAACAAAATTTTCAAAAACAAAGAAACAAAACATCGGAAGAATAAAATCAACCGAATGTTCTGACGAGATCAAAAATGTAAATATTGAAACGTCCACGCAAATACGAAGAATAAACTCACGATACACGCGAAATAACATCCAAAATACCGGTAAAAATAGCGAAAAAGAGTTATCCGCAGAATGCCCTGCCTTCCAACAAAACAGCTAACTACCGGAAGCAACCCATTTATTGTGATAACAGCATGACTGGAGATAACTTCTCGAGCAGAATTTCCAAAAAGGAAGAATTATGAAAAATAATTAGGCATGATGATGATGATGATTTCTATTGGTTTCCCCTTTGTATCGGGGTGATGACATGTCATCTGACCAAAAAGGACTAATATACCTATGTTTTACACTTTTGGTTCAATACTAGCGCTGCTTAGGGCAGGCACAAAAAGCTTATTAGGCACAAAATACTTTTTTTTTTCCTGTTACAGGTGGTAACTGTCCTAGGCAATATTCCCCTCTCTGCTTTTCGTCCACCAGCATTCTAATCTTCTTTTCGTCCCCTCGACAGCCTTGAAGTTAACTTCCTCTGTGATACCCTTAAATCCTAGGGCTTCTGCAAGCCCAATATTCCCTTCATGTAGATTTGGATGGATACCCTCACTTTCTAACACGACGTGCCGCATAGTTTCTGTTTCTTTTCCGCAGACCACGCATATTCCATCATTTTGTGAATACTTCCCCACAAAACTCTTAGTTCGCAGGCAACCTGCTCTAGCCTCAAAAAGCAAAGCACTGCCCTGGGAATTATCGTAGAAATTTTCCTTTCTGATGTTCACCTTCTCAGCCCTGTACCTCTCTAACGACGTTTTAGCTGCCATTTTTTCCCTCCATTTATTCGTTTCAATCTGCCTTGCCTCTTTTTTGGTTACCTTGGCTGTTTTGGATTCCCCACTGTTCTTTCCGTATTTCATCGTTAGCCTTCTAGTCTTTCTTAACCACTGCGTGTCCACGCTTTTCAAGTATAGGTACCTAAATACCTTAGCTGCCCACCTTCGTTGATCCATTGCCCTCAACCTCATCTCAAAGCATATTTTACTCTGAGCTTCTCTAACTTCAAACGACGCCCAGCCCATATCCCCCTGAACTGCTTCGTTAGTTGTTTTTCCATGCGCGCCTAAGGCCAAACGTCCTACCGTTCTCTGGTTTACTTCAAGGCCTGATGGAACGTCTGATTTTAAGCAGAGTACAGCATTCGCAAACGTGAGACCCGGAACCATTACTCCTTTCCATATTCCTCTTTCTACTTCATATTTGTTATACCCCCACAGAGCTCTATGCTTCATTATAGCTGCGTTTCGCTTTCCCTTAACCTTAAGTTGCTCCTCGTGAGTACTTAAGTAGTTATCCCCTTCGTTTAGCCACACTCCCAAATATTTATATTCCTTCACTTTAGGTAATTCGCCTTGCTGGATAGACACTACGTCGGTGGTAGCGTCATTGAAAACCATTATTCCTGATTTTTCTGCACTGAAATTTAATCCGAGGTCAGTGGCTTCCTGGCCGCAAATATTTATTAGCCGCTGCATATCGGTTTGGTTATCAGCTAAAAGAACAATGTCGTCTGCGTATAACATTCCCGGAATATGCTGTTGTACCACTTCGCCTTGCAGCATATGGGTTAGGCTAAACCCTACTTGACTTTCTTCCAGCTTCTTTTCTAACCCTGCCATGTAAAGCATGAACAGTATTGGGCTCAAAGGGCATCCCTGTTTCAGTCCCCGATGGATGTTGACCTGCTGGGCGCATTTCTGTCCTTCCCAAGTAAGGTGCACTCTATTGTCTTTATAGATTGCTATAAGGAACTGTACTAACTCGTCATCTAATCCCTGGAGTTTCAGCATTCTCCACAGCCGTTCTCTGTTTACGTTGTCATATGCCCCTTTAATGTCCAAGAACGTAATCCATAGTGGCCTCTTCTGTGCTTTCGCAATTTCAATGCATTGCGTTATCACGAACAGATTGTCATCCAGTCGCCTGTCTTGTCTAAATCCATTCTGCAGTTCCCCAAGTATTTCATTTTCTTCCATCCATGCTTAAATTTCTGATTTTATCGCCTGCATTACGAATCTATACACCACTGACGTTACTGTGAGTGGTCTGTATGAATCAATACTGGCTTTGTCTCCTCTGCCTTTATATATTAAAGTCATCCTACTTTCCAACCAGTCCTCTGGTATTTGTTTGGTTTCTATCACCTTATCTATTGCCCTCATAAACGATTCCTTACTTTTAGGTCCAAGTAGATTTATCAGTTGCATTGGTATTCCGTCCGGGCCCACTGCTGTCTGGGGGGAAACCTTTTGCTCTGCTTTTTTCCAATCAAGGTTGCTCAAACTTATTTCCCTTTCCGCGGTCTTTTGTGGCGCTGATGTTATCGGTGCAGGTTTCCCTACCACTATTGTCCTAAACTTCTCACTAATCACTCGATGAATATGCGCCAACGCGTGCTCTCCTTCTAAATGTTCCCCCTCCTCATCAATCAGGAATTTTTGATGGTTATCGTTTTTTGAGCTTAGTGATTTTACATGGTTCCAAAACTTCTTGGATGCGCTTTTGTCCTTCTTTCGTATTTCTGCCATCCATTGTTCGCTTTTCTGCTTGATCTTTGCTTGCACCATTTTCTGCACTTCTAGTTTTTTCCCACGGTAGACCTCCCACTTTTCCTTCACTACTTCCGGTTCCATACCAGTTCTTTTTGCTTCTCTATGTTCTCTCGACGCCTTTCTTCGCTGGTCAATAGCCTCTTTTATTTCCTTATTCCACCAGCTTCTCGGCTTTCTCTTCCCTTTCCATCGGTTTCGTTCCTTTGCTTCATTCATCTTACCCTTTATCAACGCAATCATTTCGTCGTAATCCCATTTTTTGACTGGGTATTTATTGATATCATCTTCCAATCTATCAGCGATGATCTTTAACTGCTCATTATTCAAATTATTTCCTACTATTGTACCTATTTCTGCATTTGTCCGGGTTGCGCCTCCAAAGTGCAAGCTAAACCGCTTGTGGTCGCTTCCTAAGCTGTCTGTTCCATTTTCATCTATCCTCATTTCCCGCAGCCTTCCGTATACTGTCTCGGATACTAAACTGTAGTCTATGCTGGACTGTCTGTTACCGCTTTCCCACGTTATTTGTCCGTCACACTTGCTTTCCGTGTTTACTATTACAAGCCGGTTTTCCTGGCATAGATCTATCACTAGAGAACCGTTGTGGTCTGTGTATCCATCCAAACCTTCTATATGGGCATTCATATCTCCAACTATGATTATTTCGCCCGAATCTTTGAACTCGTTTATATCTCTTCTCAAACAGTTTACCATTTCCTCATTTTCCTCCCTAGCACTACTTCCGGTCCACAGATACACCACTCCTAACCATGTATTTTTCCCCTCTATGGTGCCTCTAACCCATAGATGCTCTTTACACCTTTCATGCACTCTCTGCCAGTCGGTCCCTTGTTTAATGAGCATGCCAACACCTCCCCCTTTCTTCATTCCTGTGGTCCTGTTGCAACCTTCCCAGACATAATTGTCTATGATAGGTGGGGCTTCTAGGTCCCGGAGGTGAGTCTCGGCTAAAGCGTACACGTCTATTCCTTCCCGTTCAAGTTGCTTTTGAATTTCCACCCACTTATCTGGCTTTCTGCCTCCCTGCATATTTATGTAGCTGATTAAATATTTATTGCATTTGTTTTTCCCTTTCCGCTTACGGGGTCTGTGTTTGTCTTTTACAGGATTGTTTGCTCCATTGTTTCCACCCAAATGGCTTCTGTCAACGCTCTCAGTTACGTCCGTAGGTTTTTCGTTTAGCTCTAGGCCTGGCTGCCTCCCAGCGTTGAGTGTGCATGTGTCTCTTGCTTCCCCTTTGTCTCCTAGTTTGCCTTCCTTAGCTGCGCGGGGCCCCCTAAAAAAGCTACCGCTCTCCCACCTAAGCGCCACCCCACCTTGTTTCCTAGCCTGGGGCTGAAGTGAATCCCGTCCCACTGAAAAGCTTGCCTATGTCCGATGCTGCCCACTACCCTGTTCACGTCTATCACTTCCAGCCCAAGTTCTTTGCCGCACCTCACGATCTCGCTGTTAGCAGCGAGTACTACCCGTTCGGTGTGCAGGCCCTGCTTCATCACCTCCGGCACGGTGTAGACTGCAATGCGCACATTTGGGGCCGTCGCCCGCAGGTCCTTTACCCCCTTCGCTATCTCCTGGCCAAGTTTTCCCTCCTCTCCCTTTAGAACATCGTTAAGCCCCGCGGCAATCACCACAAGGTTTCTAGCTTTACTAGACAAGGCCAGCTGCCCCTTCGCTGCAGTCATCACCGTCTGCATCGTTTGACCTGGGAAACACCCCACCTTCACCCGCTTATCCCCCTGTACCCTTTCCACTATGGCAGCGCTGCTCCTCTTCATGTTAGAGTCACCCGCAATGATTACCACGCTATCATCTGCCACGTGCCGCTCTTTACTGCTACCCGGGTTATCGACTGGTTTTGCTGTCCTATTTCGCAGCACGTGGGAGTAGCTGTTGCCTATTGCTGCTTCCACCCCCGGTGTCCCCTCGGCGCATGCCTCCGCTTCGCTGCATGGGCCGAGGTGGTCGTCATTTGTTGGCGAAATGACGCTCCTTTCTAGCTTCCTCTCAGCTGCTTCTAACGTTCCCTCAACGGCCCTCCGTACATCGCGTTCGTTACTTAGCGCTGCCTCCAGTTCTGCAACCCGCTTAGCTAACCCCGAGTTATCCGCTTCAACGCGTTCTAGCCGCGACACCACTACGCATAACCGACACGTACCTGCCCCTTCGTCTTCCTCGCCGCCATCCCGCTGAAACTCCTCTGCGTCTACGTGCCGCGGACAGCTACCACACTGTACCAGCTTTCTACGGGTCATCTCGGCTGAAACCCCGACACAACGAGAAAGAAACCGTGCAGGTAAATACTTAGCTTCGGCTGTCCTCCGCTGTCTCTGCCGTTTCGCTGTCTTTCACTGTAGAAACACGCTGTTGTCGGAGCACCAGAAAAGCACGTCCGAACAGGTCGACTGCGCACTGCGCAGTCGACTTGTTTTGCAGAACTCATCTAATAAACAAAAAAATTACATCTGACACTTCCCCCCAGAACCAAGGAATAAAAAAAGCCCCTGCACAAAGTTTTGGGAAGAATTTGGACACACTGAGGACCTTTGAGGAGCGCCGAATACACGACCCACTGGAGATTTTGTTTTCTGCTTTCATCTAGAAAACGGCCGCCACGGCCGGGTATTGAACCAGTGTCCTTGGGATCGACAGCGCAACGCCATGTCCACTGAACCACCACGCTGTGCTTCCCTCCGGGACTCATGCCGGCACCAGCAGTGGGTGACCGAACCTAAACATGAGACAATGGATCAGTGCCCGTCTCTCAAAAATGAACGAAACCATAGAATATAAATCGAATATAGGTAAACTAAAGCCACTATATAGCGTCCAATCACATAAATTTTCAAAATACTTTTTAATATTCCCACTGTTATGGATCCGCTGCAAGCTCGTTTTGGTAAACAGCAATTGCGCCATGCGGCAAAGTTAAAAATCACCCTAAAAATGGGTAACGAATATCCTTCCAGGGAACAGCATCCTAAGAACGTTCAGGGGGTTTTCGACTGCGGGTAGTTTCGAACCCACAATGACCAAAAACAGAAACGCTTTAACCAATTATTGCCCACAAGAAAACGTTCAACCAAGAGAAGAGCAAGAAAAAGAGAAAAGAAACGATAAGACTCATGCAACCACTTACCATGACCAGAACATTGCTGAGCCTGCCGTACCACAAATTTACCCGCACAAAAAAAATGAATGAAACACCATTGTAAGACAGTGTATCAGGGAGTTCTCAACCTCGAAATTTTGACCGTGAGACGAACTAACAAAGGGTGGACCCTCAGGGTAACACAATGAACAGTGGGGTCCAGTGTTAAAGGGAAACGGCGAGCGCGTGGCCACTGCGCTCGGCGAAACGCCATCGCCGAGAAGTGGCGAGAATCGGAGACATCCGGTACATGCGCAATGACCGCACGAGGCGGGAGAAGCCGGTCTGTCGTCTGCTACGGCGCTCCGCTGTGCCGCTCAGCTTGCAACAGCTGAGGGATTTCGCACTGGAAGGATGTAAGCGGCCGGACGAAGCGCTGTAGCAGAAGACAGAGGGGCTTCTCCAGCCTCATGCGGTCATTGCGCATGTGCCGGCTGTCGCCGTTTCTCGCCACTTCTCGGCGACGGCGCTTCGCCGAGCGCAGTGGCCACGCGTTTCCATTTAACAGTGGGCCCCACTGAACATGCATAGACGGGTCTGGAAGAAGGGGACGACTATATACTCGATGGAGAAATGAAATAACCATATTTTAAGCAAACAATGGACTCGGGAAGTGCAGGGCAACAGCGGGTGAAGGTAATAGGAGAGGCGTTCACTCTGCAGTCTTCTTAAACAGGATATTCCCGATAATGACGACGAATAGCTCCTTAACTTCTGTCTTCCTAACGCATTTCAAGAAATCGGAGAAACCACTCTTTTAGCACCAAGAAAGCAGATGTAAAATCGAAATCGGGAGGGGTCATATAACCCTGTGAAACGCACCAGGCAGCTCCAAACAGGTACCTCTAAACAGAAAAGAAAAGAGAGGCACCCCTCCACTCCCCCTTTGAAAGAAAACCACTACACGGCATGATATTCATGGCACCGATCTAGCGACCCCACATAAAAACATTCCTCTACCGAAAATATGGATACAATCATATACAAGAAGGGGAGGTATGTCCGGCTCAAGGTGATTCAGGAAAAGTTTCAATAATGTGAGACCACAGTATACACCGACTCCGGGATGCACGAAAGGGGACTAGTCCGGCAATCTTTGCGACTGCATCACCCTCTAACATACAGGAACAAAGTAGGGAAAATTGGAGCCATCCTTTTGGCAATCTGAATAGCGGAAGTATCAAATTAAAGGGTAACAGAATTAGTGACTCACAAAGCACATTATAAAGTTTTCTGGAGGCAGCATACCAAGTTCATCGGCAAGATATTCCCCTCCAAAATGCAGAAAGTTAACAACGTCGCCTAGATAGCCGGATGCAGTGGTCTGGAAGCGAACAACGCACTGTGCAACAGACACACCAACTCACACACCGTGATCATTATGAACATGACTGCCACACTGCCCTCTTCAAAAAACGTTAAGGAACGAATCCTTATCCTATGCCTAGGAACACAATCTTTCCCCTTGCTACAGGGAGGTCTCAATGTAAAAGAATGGCAAACTCTGTGGACGACAAACCAACACAGTTATCTAAAAATCAGTGTGCTTTAAGGTGTTTGGTGCAAAAATCTGGCCTTAACTTCGAACTCTGCTAAAATAGGGGAAACATCCACCTTCTTGCGAGCAACCTAGCCACTTCTAACGGTATGGCCAGGGGAGAACAACTCAGACATAACATACTCCACTTCTTCAAGGCACGGGAGCCATATTTGATTAGCTGGTTACCTTAAGATCAGCGGAGCTGACATTGAGCGCTGATCTTGATTGAGAGCAAATCTTGATTTAGAGGGCAAGAAAAGGATGTGCTGCATCTGGTGTCGTAGACTCAATTTCCGCCTTTGAGCTCCCTGCCATCTCTTTACCGCATTTTACAAACCACAGCTATTTCTTCCTGAATAAAGATTTCTCTCTCTCTCTCTCTCTCTCTCTCTCTCTCTCTGGCTCTCTTTGAAAAAAGCAAAATGTTTCAGCTTGGCTCAGACATTACCGAATAAACATTTTGATACACTGACACTGACTCATCCTCGCTCAAACTGACGGACACCTTGCATTTGCAACCATTCACGTGCACATGTTAAGCCAAAGAAGCGCAGAGAGCCTTTGCGTCTCTTGGGACACGGCGATGAAAAATCCTGGATGCTAGATTTTCTGTATTCGATAACCTTTCGTGCTCGTGAAGCATAGGTCGGGAATGCACCCCATCCTTACGAACACGCTCCGGAGCAGTCGAAGCATCTCTATCGCGCCTTACATGTTTGGATTCAAACGTCGATGTCTCTGCAACTTTTTGTAAAGGTACACCTTGCACACCGAATACGAACGCAAAAAACGGTAAAGAAGACCCCACAATCTATAAAAAATACATGTCTTATTGGCAAGTGTTCCTAAAAAGTATAAAATAAAAAACAAGAACAAAATACAACCTTCTAATAATTCCATGGCCCGCCGATACAAGAAATATTGCAACGGTTTGAAGGCTTCTCTACGAGAAGTAAAAGAAGCGGTATTACTAAAATGAATCGACCAAACATCGGGGGAATTCTAAAAACCATGAAACCTTTCGAACAATGTTTTAATCAAACTGTCTGGACATTCTCTTAATTCTGAAATAGTATATAATAACATTCCCTTGCAACAGCCAACTTCTATTGCAAATGCTCTGAGCGATTTTTTTCTAGCATCCCTACTGCACAATGGGTCGTTCCGGAATGTTTCTTTTCTCGGGTCGCTTCTTCATTTTTTGTTGTCCCCGTCACCCCTGGGGAAGTGTGCTCAGTTCTCTTGAATCTAATAAATACTTGCTCTAGTCAAGACAACAATTCTGCGTTTCACTTGAAATTTGTTGTTCATGAAATTTCTCCGGCACTTAGTGATATTTAATCTAATGTTTCGGCAAGGCGTATTGCCCTACCTTTAAAAAACATTTAAAAGTGTTCCGCTGGGTAAAAAGGCTGACAAAAGAACAATTTCAAATTATTGGCCCATTTTTATTGTTTTTTCCCTCAGCAAAGGTATGAAAAAATGTTTCATTGATCATTTAAGTAATTACATAAGAAAATGTAATGTACTTAATCCTTGTCAATTTGGCTTTCGTTAAGGGAACTGGACCAGCCTAGCATTAGTTACTTATATTAGTTACATAGTTAGATTAGTTACATTAGTTACATAGATTACTTAAAACAATCAAGGAAGTCTGGTAAATTTCTTGTATCTATCTTCCTAGATTTCGGCAAGGCCATTCACACCTTTAATCATGCTACCATTTTATAACAAACTCATAGCTTATGGGATAACTGGAGCTCCATTAACAGTTCGGAATAATTATTTGCCCAATAGAGAATGATTGGTGTACGCAAAAGGTGCTTCTTCTGAAGCTAAGCTAATTAATCAAGGTGTGCCCAGGTATCTATTTTGGCTTCTTTATTATTAATTGCATTGATGATCTTGTCGCAGTAATTACATCGATTCACTGCGTTTTATACGCAGATGACCCCGACTATATCTGCTGCGGATGACTCTCTAACTGCTCTTACTTAACATCGGCATCACACTTTGAAATAATATAAAATGGGGCTACGAGAACCAACTTATTATTCACTCAGCCAAAACAAGTCTTTGATTTTTAGTCTGCTCAATGGTCAATGCCTTTTCATCAACCATTCAGCCTACGCCCTCCCTCTATATCCGCCTGTGATGCTGTTTTTTTTCCTGGTGTACATCTTGACTGCCAGCTGTACTTTAATCTTCACGCTGATCCCCCCGGACAGAAAACGGCCTTTGGAATTTGGGCTGTAGTAAAATATTATCACTGCTTTCATATCAATGTACTTCTGTTCAAGTATTTCGCCTTCATTCATTCTCCAATCACGTACGGTATTGCTGCTTGGGGAAATCAGTATGACTGCCATCTATAACCCATGTACAGCATACAAACTCAAATGATCCCCAATGTCACAATAGATCCCCTAAGTCCAGTGCAAGCGATCTACTCCATTATATTGAAATCCTGAATGTTCGTACGTTATTTTTTATAGCATAGCCTTTTTTGCAACAATTGCGAAATGCACAGATACTGTTTGATTTCATTGATCCCGTTTTTTTCCAAAACAGTGATGTGACCAGATTCGGAACCAACCTTAATGTTTAGCTAGCCGCCTCGACACAAATTATGGCAAAATGACCTCCTCCTTTGCGGCCATTTTTTATGAAATGACAAGGCTCATTCTGTTAAATTAAATCCGACGTTGTCATCATTCAAAAAGTCGGCTAACTTTTTTTGCTAAAATTTTAGGTGCCAGTTTGGGGTTTTTTGGTTTTTGGTTATATAAATCAGATAATTGTATATTGACTTTCAATGTCTGCCATTAACTTGAAAAAAGTTTTTTTCAGTTGTCGTTTGTCGTAGTTTATTTGCATTCCTCTTCGTTGCCTGTTCTGTCGCTTAGGTCATAAGAATTATCCCCCCCAATATATTGTATAATTCATTGCCATACACTTGTATTACGTGTTCCTTGTTTACTTGATCAAATTTATTGTTTCTTGTAATTCATCGAGGGTCCAAAACAGTTTTTCACTTTGGACCCGGGCTTCTATAATATTATTACTGTACATTTCTGAAATCACCAATAACCTGTAACTAAAACTAAAATCTCCATGTTTGCGCAAAGGCCGAGCGTTCCACGGTTCGATCATTGCTGCAATTAACAGAGGGGCTGTTTAAGCGTACCTCTGCCTGTGCAGATAGGTATAGAAACCTCGGCTCCGCGCTATAAAGAGGACAAAAATACTAGGCCAAGAGGTGTGAGGGAAAATGCTGAGGAGGCAACGAGCCAGCAAACAGGTATCGCGAGTGCGCACCTCAAAAAAATAAAGATGTAGAAATTCAGATACTTGTCTTCTAATGCATAACAGCATCATGGTTCTCACTTAGAGTGTGAATTTTTGAGTGAGTAGCGAGACGTTTTTAATATTTTATTCCTTTTAAAGATGTCATACAAACAAAATACAAGTATGGTTCTCTTGAAACACCGCTTTCTTAGATAAATATCATGCCAGTTTTATCGCAACCTTCGAATGAATAGTCGAGACATTAAAGGAAACATATGACGCCATGACCATTCTCTAGTCACTCCCACACCTTTTCAATGACTTCCCCGAATCTTGTTCGTGCTATTGGTGGTTGCTGAAATAACCGATCGATTAGATGGGTGAGTGGACGATTCTAGTTCAGTTTGATCACATCGCTTGAACGAATAGTGCATTTGCCACACTGAAAATTGTTTTTAGAGCAGGACTGTATGATGTCACTCCTACCCATAAGATGTCACTGAAGCGCGACATATCAAAGTTTTTCTGTATTTCCTGCGTTTCTCGGTTAATCAGGCAAAAATCGTCTTTGGTGACTCGAATAGAGCTGAGTGAGGTACCGAAGCCTAGTTCGTGAAAATTAACGAATTGGTATTTGGTAATAATGGCCCCTTTGAACATCCTTTTGTTTATTTTTGAATGTTGTAAATATATGCCATAATAGCAATGAATTGATTGATTGATTGATTGATTGATTGATTGATTGATTGATTGATTGATTGATTGATTGATTGATTGATTGATTGATTGATTGATTGATTGATTGATTGAGTGTAGGGTTTAACGCGCCGACGCAACGCAGGCGATGAGGCGCGCCGTAGTGTAGGGCTCCGGATAAATTTTGACCACCTGGGGATCCTTAACGTGCGCCGAAATCTCGTACAGACGGGCATTTTTGCTTTTGGTCTCCATCAGAAAAGCGGCCGCCGCGGCTGAGAATCGAACCCGCGACCTCGTGGTCCATTATAGCTATGAATTACCTGTACTTAGCTAAAGGCGTTTCTTAGTTGCAAGCCGTACCGATGAATTGGTCCATTTACGGTATTTTTACATGTATTTTTGATATTCTTTTGCGCACTTTTTTTCAGCCATCGGTGTTTTGAGAAGTATAAGATCCACTCCCTTTTCAGTGTTTTTATCATTTTTGTCAAAAGTTTACTTTTTAAATTTTTGTCATTTTTTTTATTTCAAAACTATTTCCAATCAATTGTCTCAGTTTACGCTATTATAACAATTACAGTCTTTGCTTGCACCAAACCTGCATTTTTGTGGACATGCTGAAAGTTTCAGGGCTCGCCATTCCGCTATTTTTTGGTATTTCCAACATTTTTGGAGGACGTTTTAGTATATTTGTCGGTTTTGAGTTAGGTCTATGGATGCATATATTTGATTTTGTCGGATAATTTTTGCTAAAGTATGATTTTTTGTTTTTTTTATTTTAGATTTTTGGAACTTCTGTTAGAAATTCTGTTGTGTCGTCCATTTACGCTATCCGCCAATCCGGTATCTGCATGTAAACGCGCGCTGTTACACGGTTTTCCCATTCTTTCTATTTTGTTATTCGTATTTGCAAATGCGAATAATTTTGCAAGCATTTTATTTGTCATTTCTTGTTAATTTTTGTTTGTCAAAGTCCTGTTGGGCAAACCATCTCCGCTCAGCCTATTCTGATTACTTCATTTGTTACTTCAGTGAAATCTGAATTTTTGTAGAAAGGGGGGCGTTACACGGTTCGCGAATGTTTACTCTTTTTCACAGCGAATCTTTTTAGCATATTTTTTATGTCCGCAGTTAAAATTGCAAGGAAATGCCGAGCGCACGTGAGCCTGTGCCTCGCGGCGAGCGCCCAGCGTCCCCGCCTCACGTTCGTCAAGCTAGGCATGCGCACTCCGGGAGACTTGCCAAGATTGACCAAAATAAAACTCCCGTATTTGTCGAAACATGTGGCAACACTAGCTCGGAGAGAGAAAGACACGTCATAGCGTACGCCCCTCCAAGCTGATGTCCAGTCACTGCCAGTTCAAAAAATTGAAGGAAGCTCAAAGCAGCAGTGCTGGAGTAAAGGTGGTAACGGCAGTTAAGAAGAAGCACATCGGCTGCAATCGTGGACTTAAACCGTGGTTGGTTGTCGCAGTTGCATACAGACAGCTTTGCTAGTTTCTGTCCTACGCGTTAGTGTGAGGTTCCTCTATTTTTATTTGGATTTTAAAAAATCTGTGGAGTTTTTTTTTAATCAACAGTTGCGGGTAATGCATCAGGCGCATATTTTTCTAATTTTTCAGAAGTAGTTTTGTGTATAATAATGTTTAATTTTCCTATTTTTTTTCTTTTTCAACACTCTCTTCTACCAAGTATCTCCATCAAAGCTTCCATAACGATTCAATGATTTACTTCCACCAAATCTGCCTTTTTCTAGACCTGGAGGGCGTTACAGTGTTCGCTCACATTTGCTATTTTTATTCGAATATTCACGTTCTTTTGCGAACGTCTTTTACTCATCTGCTTTTTTGTAGGGGGGATATGTATAAGGAGCTCGTTTTTTACTTACTTAGATCATTGTTGGAAAAAATTACATTGATGTGTCTTTTCTTCTTGGTTTTCCGAAATTGTGTGCTACCTGGTGTCTTCGTTTACGCTATTATACGATAAAAGGCATTACTTCCGCTTATTGGAATTTTTTGTAAATCCAGATTGTTACGCGGTTCACTCATTCCTATATTATAATCTGTAGTTCGAAGGTCGTTTGTGAACTTTTTTTAGGCTTCGGTTTTGGGGAGAGATGTGTATGATGCATATGTTTAATTTTTGTCATTACGTTTTAGTAAAATTGTCATAATTTTTTTCTCTTATTTTCGAATTTTCGAAAATTTCTTTGTCAAATTATTGCATTCTGCGGGGTTATAACGATTAAAGGTGTTACTTCCGCCAAATCTCCATTTTTGTTGAAAAACGGGGCGCGGCACTATTCGCCCATTTTCACTATTTTTTTCTAATTTTAACGTCGTTTTGCGAACTGTTTAGTTTTCTGTGAGGGGGTAGATGCATATTCTGTCTCATATATTGTTATTCGAATTTCGTTTTCCTATTTATGATATTTTTCGTTTTTCAGAATTGCGTTTGAGTAATTGCCTCCATCAACGCCGTTATAACATTCAAGGTGTTAAAGCGCCAACCCTGCGTTCTTGTGTAAATGCATTACGTTACACGGTAGCGGTTGGGGGGGGGGGGGGGGGGTTACTTGAGAAAGAATGCTGCATTTTAAAAAGTTATTTTTTAAGCGTTTAACTTGCCGAAGCTACAGCTGGGCTGTAACGCGCGCTGTATCTAAGGGTCCTGGATTATTTTGTCCACCTGGGGAGTTTTAATGCGTGCCGTAATCTCAACATACAGATGTTTTCGTTTTTTCAATCCATCAGAAAAGTGGCCACCGCCGCCGGGATAAAACCGCTACTAGGTGGCTCAGCAGCACAAACGGAATAACAATCGCTGGTTACACTTCTGATTGCGCATGGCATTGTTTTGCTCTTCCAACCGCTCGTGGAAAGACAAGCTGTTTTGATATGAGTCGTTTCGGCGTATTTGGAAAGCATATGAGTCCAGATTTAGGCGCGTGGGAGAAAGAGTTGACAGCTGTCACGCAAACATGGACCGATTGTTTCATGTCATAAAGCTTGTCGTTTATTGCAGACATTGATATTTGTGACCAGCGCATACAAACACAATATTGCACGTCTTTTAGACAGAGATTGTTTCATGACCTTTGACTGCAATTGGATGGAGATAGAGGGAAAAACAATTATTTGGGGAAGAGTGATTGACATTTGGCTAGGGGGGAGGGGTCTCTTTGTCCAGGGCCCTGGCGTCTTCCGCTCCTCTCCAGGTTCAAAAAACAAATTCCTCTGAACCCCAAATGCGTTGCTGGTTAGAGATCCCGTTGCCCTATAAGGGTATTGGTGTTGTGTGCTAAGGGCCATATGACGGGGCAGCCCAAGGCTGCGTGGAATACGTTCGATAATTTTCCTTGGATGGAAGAACGAAAGCTGAGACTCCAATTCAACAATAACTCCTAAACTCCTTCTATATACTACAACGCGGGGTCGCCCGGTGTGCACATGATAGAAATACTAACGTAACTGTGAGGTCCTCCATAGACGAAAAAGTTGTTACTGTCAGAGTCTGGTAGCTCTGTGATAGCTATGAAGAGTACCAGCATGGTCTCATGGTGGAAAGCAGGGGCCAGAGCACGTCAAGCCTTTAGAGCCCGTGGCGCACATTTAAAATGTGGGCCTACATTGTGGCTGTAGCTATAGTTCGTTCTTTTCCTGGTTGCAGCTGCACCTGCTGAACAAGCTCTACCTTCGCTGCTCCTATTGGAACAGCATGTCACTTCTCTAAAATTTTGCAACCAGTTCAAGCGTAGATTAAGATACGAAAATATTGTTGCAATGAACTCCGGAACGTTTCCAAAACAAAGTGAAAGAAAGTAGAACAAACAAGAAGACTGAACAAAAAGGAGGAACCATTTTAGTGACGCCGAGCAAATATCGGGACTTGGTATCTGCAGGGTCAATGTGGAAGCTCGATATTTTCCAGCAGCATGGTGTCCGATTGAGAACATGCCCATAAAGCTAAAAAAGTTTAGTTCACTGAAATAAGTTTACAAATACTATACAAAATACGATGCCTGTGTGTTGTAAAACCGCATAAATAAATTGTCGTTCATTGAAAACAGGGAATAGGCTAGCGAGGTACATCCACGCAGTGGCTAGAACAGGAACAGGCCCTTCCCAAGGCTTTATGCGGTGTTTATATTAAATAAGAGTAGACTAAAGTTACCAGAAGACAAGGTGAGCTAATGATGTTTTTCAGCGCATGCAGGGACGCGTGCGCTTGATGGTCATTGACGAAAATGTTCTTCGGGTAACGCCTGAGGTACTGTTGTTGATGGATTCGATTACAGTGGACGTGTTTCGCAATTTTATGTGGTAAATGTTTTTGAGTTCAAGTTTGGTATCACTCTGTTATAAGATTGCGCTTTCTTTCATTTTGAATTTATTGCACAGGGGCCCGACTTACCGCTCGACGCCAAGGAAGGACAACTCTGTCACGTGCGTATATATTTCATTCGGAAAATTTCCTAGTAATATTGTGGCTGTCTATACACCTGCTTCAATAAACTCACTAGAACTGGTACCCTTAATATGCTCAAATATACCCCTTTCTGGCTGTTGTTGCTGTTGGTGCTGCTCTTGGTTGTCCTCCTTCAAACTTCCCTGCTTTACCACTCGGTTTTATTTTGCAGCAGCTGGTAGCGCTGGGCGCCACGTATAATTACCGCAGGCATCAGAGACGGTGGTAGTGATAAGGCGCCAGGGCAAGTTACAGCAGACATTTGTGGCATGCCCGGGATCACCCACCGGCAAGTCGCTCCCCCGAAACAAATGATTTTTTTTCGTTATTCATCAGAGCCAATAGGAAGGTTTAAACAAGCGGAGCAATTTCTCTATTAAGAGGCAGATAGCCACAATTTCGACCTTTCTTAAGTAGCCTTCCCAAAATCCGGATGGTTCATTCGGCACTAGGAAGCCTAGAATGCCAGTGCGCCGTAAACAAGTATCTTCGCAGAACCCTTCCGTGCAATGGATAGTAGAGACTTAGCCCTGTTTTTTAAGGTCTTCTGAGTATTAGTTCTTCTGAATAAGAACTAATTATTGGTATTCTTCTACGCCAGTGGCGCCTTAAGTGTCCGGCGGGGTCCAGAAAGTATTCTTGCTAGATTGCGTAATAGAAAATTAAGATTAACCGTAAGTATACTCAGTTGTATTTTACCACCCTTGTAGCTTTGAATTTTTTGGTGCCGTTGTTTTTCCACCTAGTCATTTTTTGCGGCCGCAATACTCTTTCCTATCACCGGTAAATTACGAAGTTATTTCTCTCTCCCTGGGAAGGGAAAAGATTTAAACTACCCATTCACCGGTGTCTAATCGCATAACGTTGGTGGGCCATATATCGGCAATGACGTTTCGGTTACTTTATTTATTTATATATATTTTTCGTTATGTAACTTGTTCTGACTTTCTCCGGCAGGCTATCTCTACAAGAAGCCAGACTCTTCTTAGTTTGCGTTGGGCTGGGTTGTGGTGAAGCTAAATAAGATTTTAGCTGTCTGCAAGCCTAGGCCCAGCCATTCAGCCCGAAAATGTCGCTTTTTACAGTTTTTATGACAATGCGAAAATCAGGGATAAATAAGCAATTATTCAGTACGGTATCTCTATAGACGAGTGCCGCATAGTAGAAAAAAGGCAGATGGGAGGACGCGAACCGAGGAACGTTGATGTACGTGCTCGAAATACCTGATGGCATATGCGGCATAGATTTTTGGAGATCAAACATCTGATTGTTACGCGTACATAGTTGGACAAGCGTATGTAGAAATGATAGAATTACAAAAACACAAAACGCAAAACTAGAAACGTAAACACAAATAGACTTGTGGAGAGGATATTTCGTTGCAAAGCAAAGTCAATAGATAAGGTTAGTATGTTGTGGGAGGCAGATATATGCTAGAAATAACGATTGAAAGCGTAAAAGTAGTTAAAATTGGCTAAATAATCCCGCAATCATCGAGAAAGAGCGCATGAGTGTAGAGCGACGCGTCGGATCAAATTGCCAGCCATAGTTACGGCCACTACAATGTGCCAACCGATGATTATCACGAATCAAGCGATATCCGTTCGAGCGTGCAAACGTACACGGCAAGTTGCTAAATGACCTGGGATATTCAAGCGTATATTAAAAAAAAAACAAATAGAACAGCAAGTTCCGGAAAATGTAGCCAGTCGAAATAGCGGAGGTGTCAAAGTTAATTAACAGAAGCAAGAACAGTGACATGCGTGAAAACGTGTGACTTGCATTGAAAAAATACTGCAAGATGATTTGAAACAATTGCAAGGCAACAAAAGCCGTAGAAACAGAATTTAGAAATTGATTCGAACTTGAAAAGGGGGTGTGTACGTAAAACCTCTTTTAGAATAATATATTACGTCTTTATCAGGAAAGCTTTAAAATTTAGAATAAGTGACCATGACTTATTCTTTCAGTTCTAAAAGCATGTTTTGCGTGCCGGGATTGGCGCACCTACCAAAGAAAAACGGCAAACCGGTACCCCGGCAGCTTCTCTGTAAGACGTCACTCCAAAATCGTCCTCTGAAGCCATCGAAAGGTTTAGGTTGGCGATGTTAACATGGAAGAAAGTTTATTATAGGGATTTTGCTTCCAGGAAAACCTGTCATTTTCAAAGCCAGCCTTTTGACAATAGGTGAGTGCAAATTATGAGTGGTAATGTGGACGTCGAAGGCAACATAAAATCGGTGAATTGGCCGTCAGCTCTAGACGGTGGCTATTATTGTTACTTGCGAATGCACCACAGGGGCTATGTTATGAGGCCTGTATAAGGCCTTAACAATGCGTGATATTAACGCTGAGACTAATGACGTGCCCAGGAACGTAAAACTACATGAATGTCCAGCGGTGCTTACCAACTTACGAAATTTCCCCTCAAAGCGTACCGTTAAAGCCTAGGTCGGTGCGTCGTGCACGCAACCGGGATGCCAAGCTGCTGGGTAGGCAGTTTGTCACTACGTGCTTATTGTGCAATCGCCTGTGGGCTGAAATATGCGCGTGGAAAACTTGGGACTTGTCTAAGGGTGGCACACGGTAGTTTTTCTTACTTTTATGACTTCCTCGTGTGATGTCAGTTTGCAACAATTGTGGAAAGTTGACGTTTAATATTTGAATAGACATCGGTGGATTTTGTATGTTCACTATTTGGTTGGCAAAAGAAAATCTACGAAAAGAACTTAAAATGAAGAACAACGGGTGTAAATGTTCATTTGTGTCATGCACTTTCATTTCCTTGCGAAATAACCTGTTCTTTTTAATTGATTCTTTCAATAAATGGGATCCTCGGTATCTCAAAGTTCAGTAATGTGTTTTTAAATATGTGCCCGTTACAATTTATTGTGCGGGTTCATCTGGCTTTTAGCGCCATCATATCTGTGCATTCGCAAAAACATCAAATGATGCTGTGCTGGCTCCCGCGACACTCTGGAATAGTTGAACATGAGGTGGCGGATGAATACAGACGTAACAGATTCACAAAAGTCCCCTTGGCTAGTCTACAGACAGGGCACACACATGCAATGCATTCGTATCTGCTTACGGCATCTTCAAGACCCCTGTGTAGCAGTTGGGGAGAGGCCCTATCCGTAGTTCACGTCTAATTATATGCAAGGCACTCGACACCACGTGACAAAAATATTTTCCAGAAATACACAGACAACACATCAGGCTACATCCACCATTTTTGGCCTACAACCCAATGGTTTCCATTGAGCCAGTGTGTCAGTTTTTAACAGTTCAAATGTTTGCGGCTTTTTACATATAATCACAATCATCATGGCCCTATACTCCAGCCATCTACATTGTGTTCTCTTTAGCTCCAAATTTGTTCTTACTGAGCGTTCTTACTCAGAATTTATAATTTTACTTTACAACTGTATGATTAAATAACTGTCTCTGGCCCTGTTTGGTATAGCTGGCCTTGCGCCAAAAAAGCAAATCACCATCTTCATCATCATCATCAAAATTGCCACACCCTCTAACATGGGAAGTAGTCCTGCCCAATCCCGCCTTAAATATTATTTTAGCGTACCAACTACAATGTTTCTGACTTAAATGTATTCAGCTTCATTGTGGCGATAGCGTTCTGCACAACAACAAAGTTTCATCTATAACAAAAGGTGGTAATGCCACCACTTTCACTATGCTTACATGTACACGTTATGCTACTCCTTCTAGTACTGTACTCCTAAACAAAACATTTAGGCCCTGAACATTGACTTGTTCATTGATATAGAAATTATGTGTGCGTCAAGGGTGCAAAGAACGCTCCATCAGGTTTGTTAAGAAAAATCCCGAAATTCGTTTTGAGGTGTTTTATTTTTAGAATTTGTGAGTTGCAACCTTTGTATAAATATTCTGAAAACGCATGGAGGAATCTGTAAAATAGATTTATTTACCACATTATGGAAAAAACCGACAGCCATATTCATTTCCGACTTGATGAAACGAAGATAATTCCCAAATGTCGAGTTTCTATGTGCAGTTGTTCAGCTGGCCTGATCACTCTGCTTGCTGTGGAATTGCTGAATATTATATTTGCATTGTTTGCCATGCCTGAGTACACATCCTGATTAGCCGTTGCGTATTTTCGTAGTTAGCATTTCCAGGCAAAAATTATTTTGGTGTATCAACTTAATGGGCATAAATGGCGCAACAGTTTCGAACTCCCCACGAACTCCTAAGTTCAGGTTCACTGTATTTCATCAAAGCCCCGCATATTCCTTTTGGAAACGTTAGTTGTATTAATAAATAGGCTAGCGAGGAAATCGACCATTTCTAAATGCACAGTTTCCCCATTCTAGCCACTTTTAGGTGTATTTCTTAAAAGAAGCCTTGGTGTCCTTCGAACCAATCGTACAAATGGGAACCCAAGTTTCTTGTTTCTGCGTGTAACATTTTTGAATGGGCGTTGATGACAGAGTCATTACATTGGGCCCTTCTCCTTAGGTGGATTACGTGTTGTTTTAAACAAAATATTGTTTTTTAACGATCCATATTTAGTCGATCTGTGGGAAAACAACCTCGTTGGCGTTTTTTTACTACTGAGTAGACGTAACATATCTACGTACAAAGTTTTCTCTACAGGTAAAAAAAACTGTTCCGAATAATAACCTTGCTGACGAATTCTTCGTCGTATGTCAAAATTTTAATGGTGCTCTTGAAGTGAACGATTGTAGTGTTTTACAGAAGCATTTGTTTACTGAGCTCCTAAGAATCCTTCGTGGTTCATTTTTCAAAAAAATGCATAGTGACAAGCTTTATGTACCATGTTTTTAGGTTGTGGATGAAGGGCATGACCGAGAACGTTTTTGGAAAGAGGGAGAGTGCAAAAACGGTGCATGCGTCCTGAAAAAAATTAAGCGTGGCTGCAGTGATCAACCGCGACAGCAGGTAAGAAATTATCGCAACATTCATTCGACCCTAATTAAGTTTATAAACAAAGGTGACCATTGATGTAATTATTGATTTGCAAAGTCGCAATTTTAGTATCACAGGCTATCTTTGCAGCTAGTTTACAGGGATTTCAGTATGTACGGCAAAGGAAAATAAAAGACCGCTGATAGATTTTCCTTTGTGAAGGATACATAATTGCTCTGCACTGAATCAGCAGACAAATTCATAAGAAGCAGGTAAACCCGGATGAGGAAGGGACAAACCCTGTATTTGAGGCTATTCCTAACATTCGCTCGGACCAAATAGAAGGAACGAACCGCGATTTCTTTAAGAAGGCTAGTTGCGTATCTCGTACCTATGTAACAGTTCTGTATAAGTGTGTCTCCGACTGCTGTCTTTTCAGCTCAATCTTGTTTTTAGGATGGCAGGCAAATAGGTACATCTAAATTCCATCCATAGCAGAAGGCTTCTACAGCACCGAAGTTATCGTCTTGATGTTTCTTTAGAATTCCGCAAAGGTCTTTCTCGCACACATGTATCTCATCGCTCCAACCGTGACTTTCGCTGCAACCATCCCAGTGGTCACAAGTCTTAAAGTGGGGCGCGGCATTGGCTGCTTGCTACTTTGGTTGTCTAATAATATCGGACTTTCGTTCCTGGCATCTTAGTTTTTTCTTCTTAGAATAGGCAGAATCTGAGCTAGTTGGATCGTACTTGAAATATAACTGGTCAGCCTAAATTTAACTGGGTACGCAGACAATGGCAAGAAACGAAGCACAAGCGCTGACACAAGCGCAGCCAGTCAGTGCTTGTGCTTTTTTTCTTGTCATTATCTGCGTACCCAGTTAAATTTAGGCTGACCAGTATTAGGTTTCTCCTTACGTTTCCCGTTAGCTGAGCACTTGAAATGTTCACTATGTTTATAGTACTGCAGTCACTCGTTTCGGTAATAGTGAGAAATGGAGGCCCGAGAGGCAGTAATTTCAAATGGTTCGTAATGGAGACTTTTTCACGAGACCTCTTAGGCTTGATCATGGCTAGTGAAGACTTGTTCTGAAGATTTAGGACTGCTAAAGAGGGAGATACTTGTTCATTGATTAGAGGAACCAAGTTTGCTTCTAGTTGCCGTACGGGTATATCCTTCGATTTGTAATGGTGCAAAACAATGTAGGTTATTACAAGGATGCAGAAGTTAGCTGGTTTTTTTTTGTTCTCTTTGTTGTGCGGAGACAGTTCAGATGGTACGAATTTTAATTGTAACAATAAACCTTCCGAAACAACAGATTCATTTATGTAGTGGCAATGTACGCAGACATGCATTTCAAATAAATGTATTTTCAGCCAATTTTTCATCATTTTGAAAGCTGCCAGCCAGGGTTGGAAGAGCCGATTTACCAATATTTAAGTTAGCAAGTCCATTTTAACGGCAGCTCATTGAAGGCCATGCACAATTGCTCCGTAGCCAAGTCGTCAAAGCCGCGGGAGTCCTGCCTCACCCGGCGAAAACCAGCCATAGCGAGCTTCCTGAGACCGAAATACAAGAAGGTTCGTGCGCAGATTTCTCGGACTGCGCATACTACCGGCGCTTCGTCGCAAACTTCGCATCAACTGCAGAACCATGCACGCACTTGACAAAAGATAGCACCGCTTTCAGCTGCGAAAACGCCCAAGAAAAATTAATCTGTGAGCTTCAACAGCACCTGCAAAACTCGCCCGAGCTCGCTCATGGACGCCAGTGATATAGGCTTTGGTGCCGTCCTCGTCCAAAAGCAAAGCCTCTGAGAAAATCTAATCTCTTTTGCCAGCCGTGCGCTGCCGAAGGAGGAGAAGAACTACTCATGCTCTGAGAAAGAGTGCCTGGCAATTATATTGGCAATTTCAAAGTTTCGCCCATACGTGTATGGTAGACCATTTAAGGTTGTGGCAGACCACCATTAGCTGTGCTGGTTCACCAATTTGAAAGACCCCGCTGGCCGTCTTTGGGGGTGTAGCTTGCACCTTCAAGAGTTTGACGTTACAACCATTTATAAATCCGTCAGGAAACACTTCGACGCCGTCTGCCTGTCTGGCGTCCCCGTGGACCCACCACCAAAAGACTTCAAAAAACAACACGTTCATCGGAGTGGTGACGGAGAGCGACCTAGCAGCCCAGCCTCGTGTGGACCCCGACCTATGCGTCATGATCTCTACCTAGGAGGACGCAACGTAGCAGTGCCGAGGGGGTTCAAACGGAGCTTACCAGAATTCAGACTGAGTTGCTCCACCCAGGTAAAGAATTTCAGCTCCGGAACGAGAACGAATTTTCTTCTTGTCATCCGGCCAGACGAAACTTCGCAAGGATGCCATTACGACCCGCCTTTCGCACATCTCGGTACTACTAGTACTATTGCAAAAATCAAGACAAAGTACTACTGGCCCCGCCTTACATCTGACGGCACCAACTATGTCCGGAGCTCCCGTGGCTGCCAAAGACGAAAAATGCCACTGACGAGACCCGCCGGACTTCTGCAGCCGATCACCGTCCCATCGTGGCCCTTCCAACCGACTGGAATGAACCTTCTGGACACGTTCCCTACGTCACGATCCGAGAACAAGTTGATTCTCATCGCGAGAAACTGCATGACATGCTACGCAGAGACCGCCGCTCTTCTGAGAAGTACTGCACAATAAATCGCCAAGTTATTCATAGGCCAAGTTGTGCTGCGACACGGAGCTCCAAAAGTCCTTTTAACGGACATCAGAACGGCCTTCACTGCCGAGCTTATGCAAGAAATCTTACGCTTCAGCAACACGGATCACCGAAGAACGATGGCATACCATCCCCGAACGAACGGACTAGCGGAACGTCGGAACAAGACGATCCCGGCTATGCTATCTATGTGCGTTGACGTTGAACATAAGACTTGGGACAAAGCCCTTTCGTATGTCACGTTTGCGTACATCACGGGTATCCAGGAAACTACGGCGATGAAACCGTTCGAAGTTGTCTACGAAAGACGGCCGACTACGATGTTTAACGCCATGCTTCCGCTCGTAGACGACGACGAGCTTAACGTCGACGTGCAAGAACGGAGGAAGCCCGCCAACTCGCTCGAGTTCGCACAATGGAGCAGCAGGTGGTAGATGCCGGACGCTGCAACCTCCGGAGCCAAAACGCGGAGAACCACCCAGGGGATCGTGTGTAGGTTTGGACCCCCATGCGACGACGCGGACTTAGTGAGAATCTTCCGCGACCGTATTTCGGGCCCTATGGGATTCGACCACAAGTTGGCCAACTTCCTCACGAGGTGATCCCCGATGGTGATTCTGGAACATCACGACGACGCACGCGACCCGTCCTCCACGTGCTTTACCTAAAACTTTGCTACGCAAGGTAACGGACGTCATTTATGATTCCTTCAGACAGTCGTTTTATTTAGCATCCGGTCGATGCACTCTTAGAGGGGTGTAATACCGCAAACTATGCATTGAATTTGTTTATTTAGGTTTTTGCTGTTACGACCTGGCTGCGCCGGGTCGCGTTATTTGTGTCCCAGTAAAGCACTCACCTGCGCACGGCACTTTGTTGACTGCTGCTTCACCGCCTGCGTATTTTTGAGTTGTTAAGGGAGCACAAATTCGCTCCAATAAACTTGTTTTTACTTCAAGACACCTGGTTCGTGTTTGGCTTCGCGACGATGTGCTGAGGCGTCTTTCCAGCCTTTTGGTTGCTTTCGGGCCCGTTTATTTTAATAAGACTTCATTTTTTTTTGCGCATTCATTGATGGATCTGAAGAATAAATACTCCCATTTCTTGTGTTACAATATTTACCAGTATCTTAGCAACCGTAACCCCGTGTGCAACAATTCTTACTTGTGTTTGGTGTATTTACACTGGTACTATTGCCAAATATAAGACCTCGCGCCGACGTTCATCATTATGCGATTTGAAGTGTTGTGGTCTCCCAATTTTTCTAGTTACGTTGCCAGCACGCTAAAACAGCTCTGACCATGTGGAGGAATGTTTTGCATCTTGGCGAAATATCACGAGAAGAGCTCTAAAAAGATTGGTGCAATATAAATGGACGGGAGGGGGTGGTTGTTCGACTGTGAAAGTAAGGCACCGGTATAGGAGACGGAATGCCACAAGCACTGATTGTGTTCTCTAGCATCCGGGCCCTCGGTCCGGAATAACCCGAGACGACTACTTTGTGATCCACGCTAGACCTTTTGCAGGAATAATTATTAGATGTTTAACGCGCCGAAGCTACACCTGGGCTACTTGGCGCACCGTAGTTGAGGCCTTCGGATTAATTTTCACCACCCATGGATAATTTACTTGCGCCGCAATCGCGACACACATGGGTTTTCGCTTTTCGCCTACATCTGAAAAACGGCAACCGCGGCCGGCATAAAACCTGCGACTTTGGACTCAGAAGCACAGCGCAGGGACTCTAACTGACTGCGCCGTAGCCACTGTGCCACTGTGGCGGGGGACGCACAAGCGCCAGGTAGTGCCTTGCTTACATAAACGGACGCGCCAAATAATTATATGGCAATACAAAAGCGGAATATGAAAAACTAAGAAGCATATCGCGGGATCCTACCCTATACGCTACAATGACATAGTAAGCCATGGTATGATGGGAATTTAGACAGAGAGAGTGATTTGTTATCGCAGTTCCCCTGCGGAATGAACAGCAAAAAACATTTGTGGAGAGCACCTTCGCCCATGACGGAAACATAAAAGTATCTATGAACTCTCAGACAAATGACTATATCGCATGATTGTGTGTGTGCTTTTTGTGTGCGTCTGTGTGTTTGAGTATTCATGTGTAAGTGAGAGTTTTCATTAATCTTCATCACACCTTCACCCCCATTTGGTGTAGCAAGTCGGGCGCCCCACCTGGCCGACCTCACCTGTTCATTAAAGATGTTTCTCTCTCTCTCATCCAGGAAATAAAAACAGCTAATACTGCAAATTTTTGGTGGGTAATAAAAGACGCACCGTGGAAACCAGCTTTTTGATTACTTAGGATGCAGGAAGCTGAAGAAATGTACAGCAAATATTCTTAAACGAAAATACTGAGAATAACGTTTTTGAGAAAACGGCTTCGTTAAAACTTCCGCCAATAAACCGGCGTTCGATAAAAAGGCGTTTCGATAAATCGGCGTTCGATAAACTCTCCGGACTCCCGGAGTGAGCGTCAACGGTGCAGTGGCAAGCACCGGCCACAGGGCACTTCGCAAAGGGTGGGCTGCTTTGGCTAAATCGTCTGCAGCCTCGTTCCCCGGTATACTGACGTGGGCAGGAAGCCACTGCAGTCGGGGGTTGCTGCCTTGTCCCTGCAGGTCGCGCAGCTTGGCAACCAGGGACATCTCGAGGTGGCCACCTCGCCCCCGTGGTGCAGATGCCTCCCTCAGGCGAAGTAGCGCCGGCCGGGAGTCGCAGAAGATGGTGGCCGCTGGCGGTTTGTCTTCTCGCAGCATGTCCGCGGCCAAGTGTAGGCCTGCCAGCTCGGCCGCTGTGGAGCTGGTGGGGAACGGCAGCCGGAATTGCCGATGAGCTCCCCTGGCCGGGGCAGTGCAGGAAGCAGCACCTCGGCCCTCACTTGGAAGGACCGAGCCATCTGTGTACACCAGAAGTCCCGGCGGTTCCAGGTCTATGAGAGCAGCCGCTTCCTGGCGAATCCCGACCTCTGGCAGTTTCGCCCGGGACCGAACTCCTGGCAGCGTGGTAGTTATGTCTACGGGTGCGGCTGCCGGTGGCGGTGGGGGCAGAAGGCACGCCTTCTGAGGGACGTCGACATAGTCCTCGAATAGAGCGGCCATGCTGCCCATGCGGGATTGGCCTCTCGAGCGGAGCCTGGCGAGGAGGTGGTCACCTCCAGGTGCTCGTTGCAGGCGCTCCACACGTCGCAGCGCTATCTGCGTGGCGAGCAGCTGGATGGGCCAGCTTCCAGTTTCCGTCAGGGCGCTGGCCACTGGGGAGTCTCTTGGGAGGCCGACGCAGCGCCAAAGGGCCTTTCGATGGGCCAGCTCCAAGGTCTTCCATTGGGCGTCCCTGAGGTTCACCAGGGAGAGTGCGTGAAGAACACGCGAGAGAGCGCAGGCTCTGTAGATCCGGAGCGCCCACTGGTGCGAGCACCCTCTACCCTGTGCCACGAGCTGGTTGATGCCCCTAACGGCGCGGGTCATTTGGTCCACTTGTGCCCCAACAGCGGACTTCGATGAGAGGGTTTCGTCGATGGCCAGGCCGAGGTGAACGACTTTGCGGCGCCAGGGGAGGGGTCTTCCGTTGAGATGCAGTGGAGCAGTGCGTCAGACTTGAGCTGGGCGCGGATGGATTGCGATGGCCTCCGTGTTGGCCTCGGAGAGTCTAAGTCCCTTATTCGTCAGGTGGTTCGCCACTGCGTCGAGGGCCACCTGTAGGGTCGCGCGAACCCGCCTTCCGACTTTGGTGGGGCCCCGGGTCCAGAGTGCCACGTCGTCGGCATAAATGGCCATCTCTACCGGGTACTCCAGGGATTCCGGTAGACAGCTGGGTAGGTCCGCCATGGCAAGGTTGAAGAGGAGTGGGCTCAAGACGCTGCCCTGCGGGACACCAGTCTCCACTCCGCGAGGGCCGCTCAGGGTCTTGCCGACGCGTACACTCAGTGTGCGGTCTCTGAGAAAGCCACTTACGTAACTTCTGAGCCTTCCTTCTGCTCCCACGCGGTCAAGAGCATCGTGGATGGTCTGGCGCGGTAGCGCGTCAAAAGCTGACTTGACGTCCAGGAGCAGGAGGTACGCCCCCTCTTTCTGGTGTCGGGCCTGCTCTAGAAATGACACCACATCCGCGAGGGCGTCAGCGGTGTAGCGAGACCTTCGGAAGGCACTCTGCTTTTCATCAAGGGCATTTCGTAGGCCTGTTAGCCATTCTAGTCTGCCCAGGACCACCGTATCCATGAGTTTCCCCACCGCTGAGGTCAGAGAGATGGGGCGATACGAGGAAGGCTCGCAAGGTGGTTTGCCAGTCTTCAGCACTGCTGTCACAATAGCCGTCCTCCAGTCCTCAGGGATGGTGCCGGTCCTCCAGACATGGTTGAAAAGGTTCAGTAGTCGCAGCTGCTGGTCGGTGTCCAGGTTTCGCAGCATGGCATAGATGATGCCGTCGTCGCCGGGGGTGCTGTGCCCCCGGGGGCAGCGCCGCACAGCCGTCAGGAGCTCAGCCAGTGTGATGTCTGCGTTGCAGGCCGCTTCTACCCGAGGGTCAGCTGGTCTCCGTGGCACCTCGGCGAGGGGGACTCTGTATGGTAGCAGGTAGCAGCCTGCTCTCGTGTGGGCCAGCCCGAAGATAGTGGCCATAGGGACCGGCGTTGGCCTCAACACCCGCCCATGAACTTTAAAAACCAGATCCCATCGGCCATCCACCCCCTGTTAGCCCTCTTGTGTGCGTGGCTGTGTATCTGTGAGTGCGTGTGTGTGTAAATAGGTTGTAGGTAACCTGAGAGCGTATGTATATAGTCTGTACATAGCCTTTTATACATAGTCTGTACATAGCCTGTTATCATACTTAATTAACAATTCCCTCTCACTCCTTCCCCCGGCGAGACCTGTGCCCTCTACCGAGAGGAAAAACTTCGCCCTGTAAATTTTTTCATATTAATAAACACTTTCTCTCAAAGGGTAGGACATGCGTTGTGCGAAGAACACTGTCAAGGCGTAACAGTTTCTCTATTTCACCATCTTTACGGATTGTAAGAGCGCATTTTATATGTTTCAGCGCTGCCTAAGATCATTCAACTTTGGTTTTATTGAAAACGTTTCCGATTAAAGCACCAATAGAGTTTGCAAGAGAAATATAAAATCTAAGTGCTCAGGTCTGCTCTTATTCTTGGCGCTTTGTTCGCATTCATTTACCACCCTTAATAGTTGTCCTTGTGTTCGTAACTTAGAACAGTCGTTGCGTTTGTAACTTAGAACAGGCAATATAAAATTAAAGCTTTCTCTGTAAAGTTCTAAATAAAATAGACAATAAGCATATGTCGCCCTTTACTTTCGTAATAAATAGAAGCTGAACATTACCCGTCCAAATAAGAGACCAGAGGAGTATGATTTCTACCGCAACCGGTACACTTGAAGCTAGAAAACTGCGCTGAAATGGCAGACTCAATAATTCATCAAGCCATGTTTTGGAAATAGGATGTTTGTAAATTTGAAAATGTTTAACTATTGTTATAAACAATCTCTTAAAGACATTGTCGTGACGGAATACACTTCTTGTTCTTAACAAGTGCTTAATGTAAACTGTCGCTTGCAGCGGACGGAAGGAGAGTCATTGGTTGGGTGCACTTTTATTTGCTTCAACAAGGAGCGGGAAAAGGAATTCGGGTATTACCCGCCGGGTGTGACGTGCATGGTAAGGCAAACCTCTGAATTATTTGTTCATACTTTTTACTGCTCATTGTTAAAATCTATAAAAATAACTGGTTAACTCCTAAGTGTGGGCACCTCTCTTAATTCATAAATCCTGCAGGCAGCTTATTTATTTGTGCTGTATAGCGTGTTTTGTTTTTGTTGCATTTCTTGACTTCTAGCCGGCTTGGTTGACTTCTGTAAGAGGGGTGCGGAGGGTGCACGTCCTAGGGCTTTTGACTTGTCATCGTTATTCAGGGAATCCCAGGATATAGCATACTACGGCCGCAAAGGAGGAGAGAGGTAATCGACGTAGATATTCGCGACCTGATCCCGCACCTATATTTCGCAGTAGAGAGGTGACCGTAGTTTACGTGGGGGTATTTAAGGAGAACGTTTCCTTACTGCGACAGCGCCATCAATGACATCGTCGGGTGATATACGCATTCTTTCACCCGCTTTGTAGCGCAAGCTCGCGAAGCGTAGGTTTTTCTAGGTCACATAGGTAATTACCTCAGGAGAGTCCTTTGGTGGGGACAGTCGGGAGAGCTTCAAGCGGCGGACAGTTGGAGGGGTTGTTGCCTCAGAAGATATGTTGCCAATGTTACCTAAGGGTGTTTATATGAGTCAAGGGTCCCCTCACAGGGCTACTTGAGTAATCTTGGTGACGGTATTGCCGACACCGCGGACCCCGAGCCCCCAAACATACGCTGTAGTCAACCGTGGGAAGGTGTTTATAGGTGGACGCTAAGAAACCACTAACAGCGGCCTGTCAATGTCGTGGTCAAGCTCTGGCGGATGGGCTCCTCTCTGTCTACTTACCAGGCAGGGAACTCCGGGACCTCTCAAGCTATGAGGGTAAGGTTTGAGAAGAAAGTACCCCCGTCTCCTGCTTTTATACTACAGCATATGGTATTTTCAACGCCCCCCCCCCCCCCCGCCCAAATATTAGCGGTCCCTGAAAAGGGGCCGCAAAGAAGTTTTTTTTTTCTCTTTTCCCTTCGATCTCTCCTCTGGAGCCAGATAATTTCTCTCGCTTTTTGGTAATAGAATCCCTCAATGAGTCAAACCCCATCACCTCCTAGTCTGTCTTTCTGATTTTCAGGTTTTTCGAAAGGTTGTCGTAAAGTTTTACAAGGCTAAGAAATTCACATAAGGCGATGTCCTGATTGAAGTAGAAAACAAACAACAATTCTCTTACCTCCTCCAGCAAACCCGCATGGTCGATGTTGACACAAGATAACGCCCCATCGCAGCACTAATAGCTGCCAGGGCATCATTTCTGATTGGGATCTAATAAATGAGACTTAAGCAGGTCTGCTCGAGGGCCCTCGGGATCAGGGCTTGACAGCAGTGAGGCGAATAGCACACGCCGAAATGGCCAACTAATAGCAACCAAACATATAATCTTGACATTTGAGCGCTCAACACTTCCTAAGTCAGTCAACACAAATTTCATAGGGTGTCCGGTCCTACCCTACGTACCACACCCACGCCGCTGCTTCAAGCGTAAGCGGTTTGGGCATGGTACAACCTCCTCCCGTGGTTAACTGACGTGGGCAAAATGTGCAGCACATGATCACGTAACCGGCAATTGTCAATCCGAGAGCTTCACCTGTGCAAACTGCAGGGACCGCGCACTGCCTATTCAAGCAGTTGTGAAAAGTTCTAGCAAGAAAAACAATCATCACATTAAAAGTCCACGAGAACGTCACCTTCGCAGAGGCACCAAAGAGGTTGGCGTCTTTCACTCTGGGGAAATATGCCACCGCAGCTTCCCGGGGGGCGGAGTGGCGTCTGGTTTCAGCATGTACCCAGTACCGAGAGCCGGACTTGGTCCCGCCCCCTTTCCCCGTGGTTACCTCCGCACCGCTCGCTGAGCCAGCAGTGGTTGTTTTGGCAACCACGTTGGTTAGGGATGCCGCTGCATCCACTGTTTCCTCTCCACCAGCCCAAAGCACACACAGGGCGCAGAGGAGACGGAGACGAAGGCTCCCGCGGACGCTCTCACCCCCGCCGCACCGCCTGTGCCACCCGGGGTGCTCCTGACGCCCTCAGCCATCGCGGGTTGAACGATGGGCTCCAGAAAGAGAGCCATGTTCAGGGGGTCCGGTCATCCGCGTGCGCGCCCTCCCTCTCCCCCAAAATGTAATGACAATATGAATGCGGCACCTTTCCTGTCTCGTTCGTGGCGCAAGGAGCGCGTCCCTTCATCCAAACCGCCAGAGAATGTAATAAAAACCTTTCCATGAGTGCAAGCCCCGAAGGGCTTTACGTATATAGTCGCACTCGGGTATCTGTGAACACTTCATAATGAGAAGAGAAAATATGGTTCAATAGAGCTGCAGAGGAATTTCTAATAATCTTGACGATGTATATGACATACTGTATGCTCATCAGCCAAGTGTAAAGTGTGTCCAGGACACACATTTATTATTTGAAATACACAAATTGCTTTAATGGTTATATGGTATTCAGAAAATACAGGGATGGCATACTTTTCTGGTGGTGTGGCAATAATAGACCGGAAATCCTTAGCATGCCACCTTATTAACTTGAACACTTTTCTTGAGGCTGTAGCAATCCGCACTATAATATTTTATACGTTGATTACAGTATGGTCCATTTACAATCCTCCCGATTTCGCACTTTCGAGCTCCGACTTCGAAACGCTGGAACACCAGCTGCCGAACCATGCATCCTCACAGGCAACCTTAATGCGCACTATTTTTGTTGGGGCTAAATCACCCGGATGCCTGAGAGCGCCTGATAGAGAAATTCCTCACATCCTCGGGAGCACGCCTTTTCAACAAAAAACAGCCTACATACCATAACGTAGGACACAGTACATACTCGCATCTTGACTTGGCCATTGGTTCTGCAATTCTCTTTCTATGTCTTGAGTAGGGTGTGGGCCAGACCCATATGGTGGCGACCACTTCCCCGCCTCTGTAACATATAGAGATAAAGGCCCACCCAGTCCATTTTCCCAGAACAGGTTCAGTGAAGCAAGAGCAAATTGGAATACATTTACAGAAACCTCTAAACTACAATACACATCTATAAAACACCTACACATTGAAGGAGCTACCCAACACATCACGGCGCGCATCCTCAACACTGCCAAAAAGTCGCGTCCCAACACCTCTGGTGCCCCACAGAACCCAGAGGATGCCGTGGTGGAATAAGAACTGTAGGCGGGCGCTAGAGGCCCAGAACAAGGCGTGGGGTATTATTCGTCGGTACCCCGCGTCGGGTATGCTCCTGTTCAAAAGGGCAAAGGCGATGGGACAATGTGTGCGCCGTGAGGCAAAACAGTATAGTTGGCTCTCATTCATAACATCAATAAATATATACACAGAGACACGCAATGTATCAACAAGAATACGTAAACTCAAAGGAGAATAAACACACAGCCTGCTTCTGGTCAGCACAACAGGGGGCATATTCGAAGACCAGGCTGACACACTTGCACAACAATTCCAAAACGTGTCCAGTTCAACACACCAGACAAACACATTCATGAAAGAGAAACTCTCAGTCGAAAAGAAGCCTTGATACGGCAATTACAGATCAACCACTTCCTAAACCTTCGAGTTTTGGCTTCATTAGCAGAGGAGTGCTCTGACCAAGTGTCAACCCTCAGCGCCAGGCCCAAACAACATCACATATTTTACAATGACACAACACTTACGCGCAGGCAAACTTCAAACACTCCTTCCTTCATACATTAAAATATGGCTTTCGGGGCACATGCTATGCTTTTGGAGGGAGGCCATATTAGTGGCTATCGTGAAGGAGAGAAAGGGCCCACCATCCCCTTCAAGTTACAGTCCCGTAGCTCTGACCTGTGCAAGATCCTCGAGAAGATTATAAACGGCAGGCTCGTTTACTTCCTTAACTACAATGGTCTTCTCGAGAGCTACCAGGCAGGTTTCAGGGCTGGCCCATCCATGAACGACCAACTCGTGGCACCTGAATCATATATCAAGGATGCCTTGGTGCATAAGCGGTTCTGTCTTCCGGTGTTTTCTGTCATTCAGAAGGCCTATGACACCGCTTGGCGTTTTGGCATTATTAGTGAACTAAGTCATTGGGTGTCTCGCGTAACATGATAAATACCCTTGTTAGTTACTTGTCGGAAAGAACCTTTCGGGTGAGATTCGGTAGTGCATTCTCGAGGGCCCACGTGCAAGGAAACGGCGTGCCTCAAGGTGGAGAGTTGATATGCACTCTCTTCAGAGTCAATATGAACTGTCTTGGGAAGGCATTGCCGCCTATATTTTCTGATTTCATGTATGTAGACGACGTGCAGATGTCTTTTAAATAATGTAAAATGTCAATCAGCGAACGTCAAGCCCAACTTCAAGTCAAGAAAATTTCCGGATGAGCGAACAAGAATAGTTTTAAACTGAATCCTGCGAAAAGATCTTGTGGTGTGTTTTCCAGGAAGCGCGGGGTCCATCCGGACCCAGACAATTGTCCTATAGGCGTGTCGTTTCCTGTGAACAAGGAGCACAAATTTTTAGGTGTTGTGCTTGACCACAAATTCGCATTCATTCCTCAAATGAAGCAACCCAAGCATAAATACCTCAAAACAATGAATATCCTTAAGGTCATCTCACACCAATCGTATGGCGATGACAACAAACTTCTGCTGTGCCTGTGTACTGCTTTGGTTGGGGCTCGTTTGGACTATGCCAGTGTGGTGTATGGGTCAGCGACTAAACAGCATTGCGAATGCTTGACCCAGTACTACACTTGGGGCTTCTCCCTGCGTGGGGTGCATTTCGCACTAGTCCTGAAGAGAGCCTCTATGTAGAATGTGAGAAATTATCGTTAGATTACTAACAAACATACATGAACCTTTTATACGCGTTTCAAGTTTTATTATTGACCGCTATCCTTTTAAACCGGTCGTGTGTGATACAACCATGCACAGCTTCTTTTAAACAGTCCATCTAATGTTCCTCGGTGCTCAAACCGAGTGAGAGATGAATTATCCAATCTTGGTGTCACCTTTTTAGACACCTGCAAATCATACTTTTCGAACCCTTTACCGCCATGGAAGCTTCGGGTTTTGTTGGGTGACTTGTCATTTGTAGCTCTGGATAAAAAGCGAGTACGAAAAACGAAAATTCTTCACCGTTTCTTGTTTCTGAGAGATAAGTACCAGTGTGCTGAAGTTTTAGTTACGCATCAAAAACTGTGCTGACCGTGTCATGTGCCGCGCACTGATCTGATTTTAGGGTCTCTAAGGCCCTGAACTCTTACAGCAGCATTTTTACGGCGGAAGCCTATGGAGGTTTGTTTGTTTTAAATCACATTGTCCCACACGAAATACCCGAGTCTATCATTTTTTTCGGATTCGCTGAGTGTTGTGCATGTATTATCATCCAGTAAGTCTTGTAAAAACCATGTTTTAAAAGTGTATGTAAGGCCATTATGTCAGCGTATGCGTTAACTCTCGGGGTGATCATGTGATAGATTCCAGGCCACACTGGGATCGCTGGGCATGCAACCGCGGATTAGATGACCGCTAATGCTGCGCTTACACATACATTGCACATAACAGCAATACCCTACACTGACCTCAAGCCTTACATCAGGCAACACCTTCGCAAAATGCGGCAAACACACTGGAATGAGCAGACATAAAAGAGACTGCACATAATAAAGCCGATCATGAGATCATATACAACTGATTCACGCAACAGACACACTGAAGTTGCCTTAGCAAAGTTAAGGATAAGCCATACACATGCAACGCTCTTCCACCTGGTCACTTGATCCCCAATATTCATGTGCAGCAAGTGGGGACAGGGCCTATCTATAATCCACATACTAGTACAATGCAAAACAGTAGAAAAAGCATGACACACTTTGCACAAATATACAGACAACACATTCCACTACACCACATCAACATCCAGTCATCTTCATTCTATTTTATGTCATTTCACGTATAGTTTTAGTTAAATGTTTTACATTTGCTATCGCGTCATCCTCATAAAGCCACTTTTCCTTGTCGTTCTTAGCCCTTAGTCGGCCTTGCACCATAAAAACCGAACCATTATCATCATCGATAACTCAGTGGTACGAGCTCTCGCGACGACGACGGGGGCAGGTGACGGAGCTTTTTTGTTATGCGCGCGCGTAAAGGTTCCCAAAATTCACGAGCATGCGCGACGTGTTAAAAAAATAAATTTGGAGGGCGAAGCATTATTATGGGCGCTTATTGTAGGGACCATACATAAAGATGAGCCACATAAATTTCGATGGTCAGCACTCAATGTTTTCTGTTATTTCGTTTGTTTTTATTGCTGTATTTTATTTTGCTGAATACCTTGTGCTAACGGGTGAGAATTGGAGGGTTGAGCCTTCCGAAAACTCCATTAAATTCCTACAATTGTTTGTTAGGTGACCAGTCAGAGGCTTGGTGGGGCTAAATCGGCGCTCCTCACGCTCTGTTTGTGAAGACCTTTTCGGAGGAGTGTCTTTAGGATTAAAACCAACGTATTGAGAATTTTGGGAGAAGAGGGAGCCCCGCTTGGTGCGGGCCTTAGCCGTCCTCTTGTCTGCGATCTTGCTTCTGCCATGTGATGCCTTTACCACTCCTCTATTGGTTTTAGGCCAGCTTTTCGTGAATAAAGTGCTTCACTTCTTGGAGGTTATTAATTCTTTTTACTGTCATCATTACTGATTCATCTCCAAACAAACGCCAAATTTTGGAAACTAAAACCTTGATGTCCCCCGATTGCCAGCTTGAAGCAAACACCAATTTTATCGTGGTAAAGTTAAGAAGCTCGTGATATCTCCTGATAAAATAAACTGAGTGTATTACCTAGGTGCTGAGTTATTTTTCTAATTTGTTACAGCAATTACTAGTATTAATTCTTGTCGCATCGCCAACATTTTACCATCGTTAACGATTCTTCTTCAACAATAACTGACGTCACATCTGGGGTACCTCAAGGGAGTGTTCTTGGGCCAGTACTGTTTTCAATTTATATTAACGACTTGCCAACTAACATTTTGTCATGCGTTCGGCTTTTCGCGGACGACTGCATCATTTATCGCGTCATCAACACTGCCCACGATCACATTATGTTGCAAAAAGACCTTGACCAAATTTATTCCTGGTGCAGAACTTGGCAAATGATCTTAAATTCAACAAAATGCAAAATAATCTCTTTTTCGCGTAAGCATGCTCACTCTGATTTCACTTACTGTATAAATAACGCAGCAATATCTCGAGCCACTACCTACAAATATCTAGGTGTCAATTTCACTTCCACTCTTTCCTGGTCCACTCACATTACTTCAATCTGCGCAAAAGCAAGTAAAACCTTAGGATACGTGCGGCGTAACCTGTGAATCACACCAACAGCCATGCGTAAATTCTCCGACTGCACATTCGTCCGCCCGCAGCTAAAATTCGCATTATCTGTATGGTCACCTCATCAAAATTACTTAGTTAATCTGCTCGAATCTGTCCAAAACAGAGCCGCTCGTTTGATTTCTCGCCACTATAATCGCAATTCAAGTATCACAGAGATAAAACGTGACATTCCATTACAACCATTACAAATTGGTCGCGTGATCGCTCTACTTTGTCTGTTTCACAAATACGTTCACACTGATAACCCCTCTCCACTCCCCCCCCCCCCGAAACCCTTCCCGCATGTCGTCACGCTTACACAATCAATTCAGCTTTAAGCGTATCTATGGAAACACACTTTCATTCAATTCATCAGCTCTACCTCCTGCCATATCCCATTGAAATGAACTTCCTGACGCTATTGCTTCTATATCATACCTTGACAGATTCCATGACCAACTAAATGCGCATTTTTCCTAATATATTTGTTTCATATTTGTGCTTCCAATATACTTGACAACGATGCCTTTGAATCTTTGTTTGTTCCTTCCTTGTATTTTTCTCTTTGTTGAATGCTTAAATTTTTCAGGGTATTTTTTCTTAATCAATGTATAATGATGTTCTTATATTCTTGTGTATATTTCATTTTCCCGTGTGGTGGCTATATGACCTCAAGTGCATTTTCTTTGTGTAGCATCCCTTACCCCATGCTCCACCTGGAGCCTGTAAGGTTTTTTCTAAATAAACAAATAAATAATACAGAGCACCAGCTCAAGAAACTAAAAAAAAATACCGCGTGGTTCAGCCTTGACAGAAACAGTCCAAAGGTGTTCCAGTGAACAGCCGACGTTACAGAAAGCACAACATTTTAAGGCGGGCTTATGTGATTAAAAAAATTACCGGGAGAGCTTCTATGCACTTGGAAAAGGATAGAATAGAACTTCATTTCACATAATTTTCATGATGCAGTCACTTTCTGCCATGAATGACAAATAAGGCATTGATATTCTCTGGCACTGCCGAACGTTCTTCTCAGGGCTCCAACGAACCGCCAAAGACGCTCGCGGCCACGTCGGATGAGTGGGCGGGAGCACATCGTCGGTTTTTTCCGGCACGACTAGTCTTGGATTGTCTTAGTTTTGTGCCTTGGGCTGCAGACATGGGGCTGGGAACATGACTGGTCGTTTCCTGGTCGCAGCGGTCAGGGGCTACCCAACACGGCCTGCATACCGTCACACATAGAGTCAATGCCAAGATGGTGCCACGCCGGGTCCGGGCTGGGAATAAACCTGCGCAATAACGAATAATCACTACAAAATTAAAGCAACAACAAAAAAGTTGCAGAGACAGCAACGTTTTTATCCTAAGATGAAAGTCGCGATAACAGTAGTTCGACTCCCACGGAGCGAATCGGTACGCAGCTGCTGCCTTTCTGATCTCTGCTTCACGAGCACGAAATGTTATCGAAAAGGGCAATGAGGGTTTTTATTTGCCGTGTCCCAGGAGAGCCAAAGGCTCTCTGCACTCCGGTGGCTTAAAATGTGAGCGTGGAAAGTTGCAAAGGCGAGGTGGTGATCAGTTTGAGCGCGGAGGAGTCAGTGTAAGAGTGCCAATATGTCCAGGCCGGGCTGGACAATTTCGCTTTTTTTGAAGAGAGAGAGAGAGAGAAGTTCTTTGTTCAGGAAGAAATAGTTGTGGCAGGGTTTGTAGTTGGGCAAGTTGGTACATAAATTTAACAAAACAGCGCGAAGCATGGGACAAAGGGAAGATGAAGACAACACAAGCGCTGTCTTGTTGTGGTTCACGAAAATGTCGTAAAGAGATGGCAGGTGAGCTCAAGGTTGTAACCTCTGTCTAAGGAACCACAAGCAGCAGCTCATTCCCATGCCCTCTCAATCAGCTCGCGCTGATCTTGAGGTACCGAGGTGGTCAAATCTGCCACCCATGCTTCGGAGAAGTGGAATATGTTATGTTTTACTTGTTCACCCCTGGCCATTCAATTGGGTGTGGCTCGGCTGCGCACTAGAGGGTTCATGTTTCGCACGTGGATTTTCCGCTAAGTGTGTTGGTTTTTCGTCCGAAGAGTTTGTGAGTCTTTGGCATTGAGACCTCGTTGTAGCAAGAGAAAAGACTGTGTGCTAGGCATGGGATGACGTTCATTCTTAACGTTATTCGAAGAGGGTAGTGTGGAAGTCGTGGTCACAAGGAGCACAGTATGTGAGTTCATGTGCCTTTTCCATAGTGCATCGTTCGCTTTCAGACCTTTGGATACGCGTGTCCAGGTGACGTTGTTAACTTTCTGCATTATAGATAGGAATATCTTACGGAAGCGCTTGGTATTCTGCCTCCAGAAATCTGTATAACATCCTTTGTGAGTCTCGAATGATGTTATGCTTTTATTTGATACTTCCACTATTCGCAATGCCAGGCGGAAGGCTCCAGCTTCCGCTGCTTTTTCATGTATGTTGAATGGTCATGAAGTCACAATGATTGCCGTAGTAGTCAACTACGACAATTGGGTCCTTGTGCTATCGTACATTCCTTAGTTGCTGGATCGGGTGGTCTCGTGACATTGAAACTTTGCCCGATTCAACTTGAGCCTGCCACACCACCCCTTCTTGTGTAGGATTGTATCCATATTTTTCATGGAGGAGCGTTTCTGTGCGGGATCACTGGATATGTTTCATGTCTATCATGGCGTGCAGTGGGTTTCTTTCAAAGGGGTGAGGAGCCTCCATTTGTTTTTGGAAGTGCCTGTTTCTTTTAAATTGGGGTATGATGGCCCTATCCGATTTTGTTTTTACATCCGCTTTCTTGGTGCTAGGAGAGTGCATTGTTTCACCGATTTCTCGAAATGCGTTAGGAAGCACAAGTGGAGGACTTATACATGGTCATTATCACCAATACTCTATTGAGGGCGACTGCAGCGTGAAGGCCTCTCCTATTACCTTCACCTGCTGTTGTCCTGCGCTTTCCGAGTCCGTTCTTTGCTTCGAATACTGTAATTTCATTCCTCCATTGAGTAAACGGCCGTCGCCTTCTTCTAGACCCGTCTATGCATGTTCATTCAGCTACCCTAAAGGTCCACCCTTTGTTCGCCTATTGGCCAAAATTGCAAGGTTGTGAACTGCCGTATATGGTGTCCTAAGGATAGTGTTTTGTTAGGCTGAGCACTTTCGCGTGTGCCGTGAAGGGCCGTTCTGCGCAAGCGCGTAGGGGCATTGGATTGAATTGGCTTGGCTTGGCTTTGCTTGGCTTGAATTGGACTGGATCGGATTTGATTTGGATTCAATTGGATTAAAGTGAATTGTGTTGGATTGTTTTGCGTCATAGCCGCGCAGACACACTGGCGCCGGCGCGCGTCCAGGTGTGCGCCTCAAATGCGCAGTAGCCAAGTCTGACGTTGCACCGGAGCCGCTTGATAGCCGTTTCGCTTGGCTCGTGAAGCACCGTGCTGAGCATGCGCGAGGGCAGTGACTGGACAGGACTGGACTGGACTGGACTGGACTGGACTGGATTAGACCGAATTCGACTGGACTGGACTGGATTAGACTGGATTCCTGAACTTTAGCTCACGCTACGTATATCCTGGCATAGCAGAGCTAAGCCACTACAAAGTTGTTTTCACTTTTTGGTGCGATTAAGATTCTGGTACGGCAGGCTCAGTAATATTGTGGTCATGATCAGTGGTTGCAATAGTCTTATCGTTTCTTTTCTTTTTTGCTCCTTCTTAATTGTACGTTTTGCTTGTGGGCAATGACTGGTGAAACATTTTTTGTATTTGGCGGTACTGAGGTGGGAATGACCCGTTTGTGTGGAACCCCACCGAGCATTACTACGTGGCTGTTCACTGTGAGGATATCCGTAAATATTTTTAGCGTGATTTTTAACTTGGCCGCATGGCGCCATCTGTAGTCGGCCAAACCGAGCTTACAGCGGAGACATAACCGTGAGAATATTGAAAAAGTATTTTGCAAACATGTGATTAGACCCTATATACTGGGCTGTAGTTTAGTTATTTCCGGCGTATACTCTGTGCCTACCTTTATTTATGAGATACCGGCGTTAATATTGTCGCGGGATGGGTATCCAACCTCTGAAAGTAATATGGACACCGAGGGATTGGCCCCAGCCCGGACAGCTGGTATGGTGGACGGTTGACTTACGAGAAGGAACCGGACGAACCATCTCGCTCTCTGGCTGCACCTACTTGAGACTGTGTGCTGCAGTGTTCCAACCGTGTGGTATTTCTAAATCATTGCAATACACCATTTTACCCGTAACAATATTTTGTCCCATGTTTTAATTAGGTCAACCACTGTTGGTGCCGGCTTAAGTCCCTTTAGAAAACACGGCATGGTGGCTCAGTGGTTAAGGCATCGCTATGCTGAGCTCAAGGCCGCTGGTTCAATTCCCTGCCGCTGCGACGTTTTTAATTGAAGTAGAAAACAAAAACACCAGTGCGTCGAGATTGCGGCGCACGTTATAGATGCAAAAGTGGTTAAAATTCTTCCGAAGGTTTCAACTACGACATGCCTCGTAGCCTTGGGGCATGAATTACTGGAAATTTAAATTTTTGATCTTCTGGTAGCAACCCGCTCTGGCGCGATGACATAATTTGCGGGTGCGGCTGGAGACAATGTCTGCCGAGCATGCTACCACCGAGTGGGCATAGAACAAATTTAATTGCACAGGCGTGACACCTGGTGAAAATTCGGGCCCTCTCTTTAGTATCCCATGCCGTATCGTTGTAGTCCTTTCCAAACTTCTGTTGCCGTAGTGCCACATTACTGGTTCTGCGGAGCGCTCTAATCCTGCTGCCTCCGTCATAGCTTCCGGGTAGAAGCGGTGACGTAGTTCTATTGACACCTGACAAGCACGGTTGATAGTGGACGGATAGCGGCCACGGGGGAATCGAAAGATAAGCCTAATCACGCTATCGCGTAATAATTGGCAGAGTGTACCCTCATGTGGTAAAGCAGAAAATACTTCGATAAAACGTAACTGACAGGAACAAACATTTACCACTTTCCCCGGCCTATTGAAAATTTTCCAACCGCTCTAAAACATCAGCACCGATACCACCTTGGCGATGTTTACAAAGGCATTCATCAATCACTACCCTATTTACGCTATTCTAAAACCAGTGCAAATATCACCCGTCGGTCGCTGTCGGTTTATGGCCAACATAAAGTTTTCAGCCCTTTCGATTACTTTTGTAAACGCTGATAATCTGCGTCACTACGGGCCGCAGATTTCATAAAATAATCTATTTGTTTATTGTGAATGCTTATCTGTTATGTGATTACCTGTTTGATGAGCTTTTTGGTTAGGTGCTCGAAAAGCTGTTCGTAAGCAGGTGATTTACGCGATTGAACAAGTTAGTAACAGCGGTGCGATGCCGATCTTGGGGAAGGGAAGTAGTTCACAAGAATTTTCTATAACAGTTGCAGCGAACCCTGCGTTCTCATTTGTTCGCTTACGTATTCTATTTTCAGCATTTGGTCATGCCCAGCTGTGCGATTGCTGTCTCCTTTGCGGTGTTCATAGCAAAGCGCGTGCTACCTCCCTTTCTTTTGTATGCCGTGCAGGCTATCTTATCTCACAGGGAGAATATTTCATCTTTAGTGGCTAGTTTAGAATGTTCTTTTTTGGCCTACAGCGTCTAATTCGCCTGGTACAGAAAGGATACTGGGAAAGATAAATGCTTGCCGGACAAACGCAGCAGCATTCCTTTCGTCAATGAGCATCTGTGCATGTTATTCTGCTAACTGCTTCTTCACGCTTGGGCATTTCTTGAAGTGCGCTGCGTAGCACCAATTCGCTCCAACAAATGTTGCATCGTCCTGCACTTTTCCTCTCTACGGGGAAGCATCATTTCGCGTCCTGAGACGGCGAAGTTGGAAGCAGAGTTTAGTTACAGAGCATAGATTATCATCATTGGTCAGAGGGAAGCAGCTTCGGTCAAGGAGGAGGTGTGGAAACTTTTAGCAACCACACCTAAACCCCAAGTACCTTCCGTATGCGACGTCATCACTGAAGAAGTTCAAGAAGCAGTGGGCTCTTCTACACCGTCAGAAACAGCCCACGTGCCACTACTTCAGGAGCACGCCACTGTTTTTTGCCGCAACCGCCTACCGGTTGCTACTCGTCAGCAATACCAATCCTACCACTTTCCACTATTGCCTCCACTAAACTCAACCCCAGGGAGACCGACGTGTGGCAAACCCCCAACCATCGTTTGCTGTGCTACTACTGCGGAGAAGGTGGACACATCTACCGATGTTGCCCACACAAGGGACTGGATCTGCGAGATTTCGCCGTACCCGCACCTTGACGGCTGCTTCCACCGCACCCCAACAAGATCGACAATTGCCCAAACTGAAGCAACAGGCCCACCGGGTTTTATTCGTTCGCCATTGCCCTATTCATACGTTTTACTGATCCGCAGACGCGCCGCTGACTTAGAAGATGGAAGGTCCTCCAGCCCAGGAAGTACCTAAACAGCAACTTCTAGGAGGTGAGGTTGCTCTGTGGCGAAAAAACTAAGACCCTCCTACGACGCAACGACGCATTGAAGACCGTGGTATACGCAGCGCCCTCATACGACATTCTCATGTAACCCTGACTGGAACACCGAACACGACGACAACCACACGGAGACATGCACACCGTACATGATAAGGCTACCAGAATTAAAACGACTGCAAAGTCAGCGCGGTGCGATGACCGTCAGCCTGCACAAGGCGAGATACAACACCCCGATGCATCCTAAATGTTTAAACGACACCTTCTGATGTACGCCTATACATCGGCAGCTTTCACGTGGGCGCTCTGATAAACCATGAGCCCGTCACTTGCGACGAAGCTGAAAAAAGTAACGATTAGCTGGGATGGGCCGCACATACGCACTACACGAGGTTGTCGCTTCCCGCGAAGTAAAAGGTTGACATCGCATCTCGCAATAATGGAACCACAATCCCTGATTTGGTTTGATTGTGGGGTTTAACGCACCGACGCAACGCAGGCGATGAAGCACGGCGGAGTGGAAGGCTCCGGATTAATGTTGACCAACTGGGGGATCTTTACGTGCGCCTAAATCTCGCACATACAGGAGTTTTTGCTTTTCGCCTCCATCAAAACACTGGAATTTCTGGTGTTTCGTTACACTTCCGAGCTGCTCCCGCGACGCAGTCCTCGGACTGGAGTTTTTGGCGGAAAACGGGCGATTATTGATCCGCAGGCCAAGTCAGTAACTTTCGCTGCCAATTGCGCTACGGAAGCGAAGCCTATCCTTGAACAACGTGCTGCTCAAGGGATTCCAGGTGGAGAGGTCACCCTGACTCCCAGCAAGACTCACCATCGCCATATACTGCTGTGATACTGACACTGATAGCTATGCAATCGTGAAAAGTGAGCAAAGCTTGCTTGTCAAGCGTGGTATCTCTGTCGCAGGAGGGATTGTTTGCGTGAAGCATAGAAAATCAGACGTTCTGGTCCCTAATTTTACTGACATGTAAATATTTTTACAAGGGAGCTTTTATCGCCTTCCTCGAAGAAATTCAGAAAGTGACGTGATCGTAGTCACCATCTTTAAACGCAAATCATACGTTCTTCAAGCCACCTCACTGTTTCAACATCAACCTGGCGCTTTCTAAAGAAAGGCACAGAGTTTTTCTATGCGGCTATAACGAACATTTTTAAGTGCGAATGCACTTCTTAAGCGACCCTGAATCACGCGTCCACCGCCGTCCGTCCATCCGCACCACATACCCACTTAGGGCGATTGGCCAAGAAGAGTTCCTTCGCTACCCATTCGGCATATCTTCGTGATACTAACCACTTCCTACGGGAAATTAACAACATAAAAATCCCTGATGGCGCCTTCCTTGTAACTATAGATGTAACTTCTCTGTACACAAATATACCTCACCGAGATGGGATTGAAGCCCTGGTTGAATCCTATAGCATACATCGGGATCACGAGGCGCCAAGCCCACAAGTCATTGAAACTTTGACCAGGCTAGTGCGGAATTAAATAGCTTTTAATTCCACAATCAGTATTATCTTAAGCGACCCTGAATCACGCGTCCACCGCCGTCCGTCCGTCCGCACCACATACCCACTTAGGGCGATTGGCCAAGAAGAGTTTTCAAGTGCGAAAGCGACCCCACCACATACCCACTTAGGGCGATTGCCCAAGAAGAGTTCCTTCGCATCACCCGTGCATTCGCACTTCCCCATGCTCCCCTTCGGGGAAATGCGGGTGAATTTTTTTGTGGTAATCAAAGCTACATCAGCGCTGTGAGGTCTTTTATGCCAAGAGCACGCTCTCAGTAAGGCCTGCAATATCAGACACAATAAACCTTATTAAACCGTTGTCGCCTACAAAAAAGTGTAACAGCATTGTTATAATTTTCTCACGAGGTCATTACACCCTCTGACGTGGGCTCCAACACCCCAATTTGCAGCTATACACCCTTTTCTATTGCAAAAATGATTTTTACCCTACTGCAACCCTCTCAACTTTCGGTAGGGTGTTGAAGTTGTTTGAAACAAGTGTTATTTGACTACAGTGACGATATTAAGGTCATATATAAAGTTTTCAATACTCGCCCTTCACTGACTGTGGAAAATCTTCAACGTCACCGCCGTAGCTTCCCTTTTCGAAGCAGCGGACGCTTCAGAATTGGATAAAATTATTGTTATGGCATACAGTGTAGTTGCGCAGTAGTGATACAGCACACCAATCAGTTGTAGACCTTGAAAATGTATTTTTTTATACTGATGGAACATAGGAATTGTGTCGTGAGTCCAACAGAATGATACCACGTTTTTGGATAATGAATATGTGGTTTGTTGCTCTCAATACGAATAAATTTTGTTTAAAATCTATAAAAAGTAATACCCTGAATCTTCCCTGAAACACGGGAAAAGTTTTCCGAGGTGGATACACATTTGTGCTGTTGTTGTCCCACCCCTCTTTCTATATGTGTTGTGTAGGTGTTGTTGAAGAAACCAAGGCGGGGACCGCGGGACGTGGGTGATTCGTTTCAATGGCGGATGGGACTTTACAATGATAGTGATAGTAGGAGGCAGTTGCCAATCTACCTCTTCTTCCTCTAATATTTTTAACATCCTCCCGGCCGGCCGATAAGTAAAGGAAGGTTAACCTAATACCAGGAGTTACTTTTCAGCTGGAGCCAACGGAAACACTATTGTCCAAGTTCACTAACAGTCCGTTGTAATCAGAAGCTACGTCGGGTTCGTGTTAGCCGCACAATGATAGTTCATTCTTCTGCTTCCACCTATGTTTCCACCTTCTGTGGCACATGCGCTTTGTGAACTTGGGCCAGGGCACGCGGCTTGCCTTGACCATCGTCTGTCCTGGATGACCTAGCAGCGCTCGCGCATGCTTCGTGTGGCATGAGCGTCGGATCGTTTGTCGTGTCGAGGAATTGACGTGCCGCATGACTCTTTCCATGTGTAGAACGATCCTTCTTCGTGAGGCTCCTCGTTTCTTTTTCGTTTTACCGATCAGTCGGCATTTGGTCACGTGCTTTGGTGAAACCGTGTTTACGGAAGTTTGGCCTGCACATCGTAGGGCATTTTGGTTTTGCCGTATTCGCGGTCTTCGTTTGGACGTAGGGGTTTTCAGATCTTTTTTACGCTCTTCCTTGGTAAACGAAATGCCCCCTGAAGCCATGCTGCTGTGATGAAATGTATTAGGCGTCTCCATGGGTGAGCCAGAGTTCCTTTTGTAACGTCCATAACTCTGCTGTGTTTTTGCGTTAACCTGTGGTTTTGCTGGTCCTTCATTATGTCCTTCCTTGCGCCTTGATCTTCTTTTCTTGTGGCTAGAACCTTGCACACAAGACGGCTCTGCAGGTTCCTGCACAGCGTTCTCGTTGATCGGGTTATTCGTCCTTTCTGCTGTCGGTAATCGAGAAATTTCATCTTTGGGGTTGCAGTCGTCTGAGCGAGCAACACGAACGGGTGACACCACTTCGTTATTCCATAAATTAATCCCTGGTTTGAAGGAAACAACTTGTTCATTGACTTCTGGCTCATGATGTTCTTTCAGAGGAGTCGTCAAATCGCTGTTTTTGTTTGGACGATGACTGTTCTCCAAAGCCGATTCGTTGACGTTTACGATACCATCTTGCTTTTTCCAGGCTGTTGTAGCAATGTCATCGGTGGAATACTTCTGCAATTCTGGGAACAATCGCTCCATTCTAAATTTCGTCAATAGGATGAGATCTTCGAATTCATAGGCGGCTTCATATTCTTTTTCTAAATCATCCAGTTCGAAAACCTCTTCAATTGCACTGTCCAGTTTCTTAATTATTTCATATTTTTCCATCAGGCTCTTCTTGAGGAAAATTAGCTCACCAATTCATGGTGCCTCGGCATTCATCCGTGATTTTATGTCGTTGATCAGTATGGTGGCGTCGTTCCGGATTAGGTTTCTTCCTTCGCACAGGGCCTCCATGTCGATGCTCGGCGTCGTTAATACTTGTAGGTCACCGAGAAGAGTCATGGTAGGCGAGAAACCGAAGCCGTTTCTTCCGTTGGTCCCCGCAGGCGTCCGTTCGGTAGCGTTGGTGAGGGTGCCTGATCGTTAGTTGCTTGGTGAGCCCTCAATTGATCCGCGGGTAGTCACGTCCGCCTGCGGGCCATGGTCAGCGGTCACAGTTCAGTCCCATCGCAGCCGTGTCACTCACATCATCGTTAAAGGCGGTCCGCACACTCCGTTCTTCAACTGTGTTGTCCTTCCATCCTGTTCACGGCACCATTTTGTTGAAGAAACCAAGGCGGGGACAGCGGGACGTGGGTGATTCATTTTAATGGCGGATGGGACTTTACAATGATAGTGATAGTAGGAGGCAGTTGCCAATCTACCTCTTCTTCCTCTAATATTTTTAACAGGTGTGATTACGGTGGTGGGAGGTGGTCGCACGCTGTTTCTTTGTGTTCCGACACCCTTCTTTTATTATTGTGTGTAATTAAGACTACTGAACACCGTCACGTGTTGTTAGGTGTTGAAAGGGATTTGAAATAGTGTGTTCAGCTTCAAATAAATTATGCCCATTGATATTGTTTTAAAACCGTAATCTACAAAACATCTCCCCGCTAGAACAAAATGTTAAATTCCACCCTTGAAAAAGGGTGTAAAAGGCCTTCAAAATTGGAGTTATGCTACACCCTTTCTCTTAGGTTCCTAAACCATAATAAGTAGCTCTACACTCATTTGCAAATAGGGTGTCGAACTAATGACAACTCTTTTGGATGGATATTGAAACCGTGGGGAATATGTATTTGGTATTCAATAAAATCTCAATACTTGTTGAACACAATAACTACAGGACTTTGCCCACTCCACATCACGATGAAAGCTTTTTTTCAAATACGCATGGTGATTTTTATATGCTCAAATTTAAATGCATGTTCCAAAATTAGCGCCAAAAAAATTCCCCGCATTTCCCCGGGGGGAAGAATGTGAAAGTGCGAATGCACGAGTTGAATTTGCGCGGTTCGGTAATGTTCGCGAAAGAGAGATCACACACACACACACAACTACAAAGAAAGAAAGATGCATTTATTCACAGACACCTATTTTTGTTGTCGTTGTACTTGATTGCTAGAGCGGATGTCAGCTTTGAAATTTCGTGTCAGTACTCCTTTAAGCGGGTGCATTAGCCCTTCTCACGCCCGACTCCTGGCCAATCCCCCACGTGGGTATGTGCCATGTCAGCGGCCAGGCAGCGCGCGCCCATCTCCCCCCGTTGCCAAGGAAGACGAGGAGATTCCTGGCCAATCCCCCACGTGGGTATGTGATGCGGACATCGCCGGTGGACGCAAGTTTTTTTTTTTGCGAGAGTTTGCCTTACGGCATAACAGTTATATATACAACATTACATTGGTTTCACGCAGAAACGTCAACAGAGACCGGTACTGAGGCCCCCATATCCACCGCTGTAGATCAGGGGGTCTCCCAGGATGGAGCCCTGTGCCCCGGAGGTGTTGCAGGCGAGAGGTTTGAAGGGCAGGGCAGGTCCATAGAAGGTGGCTCGTGTCCGCTTCAGACGCAGGGACCGTACAAAAGGGACAGGTGTCCGCAAACGGTGCGTGATAGCGGGCAGGCCAAGCGTGGGTCACTGCTAGGGATAATGCCACCCCAACTCGAAGCCTCCGCAGCAGGACCTCCTCCCAGCGAGCGAGCCCACTGGGGAGGTCGGTTCCACGCGGTGGAAGTAAAGCACGCGTGGCGCGGCGGAGGTTCTCCTTTTCCACCAGCAGTTCTTCTCGTGTGGACACCGGAAGAAGTGGCAGCGGCCTTTGTAGGTCTATACGGCGACAGGCGCGATCCGCCGCTATGTGGGCAGGAAGCATGTCCCGGCGAACCCACAATACACGCACAGGGCATGGGTATGTGTCCAGGATCGCGTGAATACGTGCCGACATGCTGGTGCTACGCGCAACGCGACGTAGATCACGTATCGCCGTCGTTGAGTCCGTGTAAATTTCCAGTTTCACACCGGTAGTTACAGTCGATGAGAGCGCTTGGAGACCATCCCGAATTGCAGTAAGTTCTGCCAACAGGCTTGGGAGAGGTCGGAGGGTCTCGTAGGCGCAGCACTGGTTTAAGGTTGGGTGAGAGGGACAAGCCAAGGCTGTGGTTACGAGGCAGTCATGTGCCCCGGCGTCCACGAAAGCCTGTATGACTCGTGTCCGCGTCGCAGGCGCCCAGTGACGGACATGAAGGAGGGCTGCATCCGGAGGTTGATGAAGGCCAGAGGTTCGGACATGTAGCCTTGCCAGAGGCTTGTTGTCCGTCACCTGATGGTAGAGCCAGGGCGGTCTAGCCGCAGAAAAGGCTGGCATCGTATCAGGAACGTGGCCCATATACGCAGCGAGAGCCGCTGCCTCCGGTACATATCCACGCTTTAGCAGGCGAGCGGAACGACGCTGATGGATGATCTCATCTAGGGTGTTTAGCTGGGCTTCGGCTTGTAGCGGCGGGATTGGTGTTATGCGAGGGAGGCCAGTAATGGTGCGCATGGCGGCCCTGTTGATGGCCTCAAGCCGAGCCCAGTCCGCTTGCGTCATGTGCTGGAACTGGGCCTGATACACAAGCCGTGGCTGTAGTACGGCGCGCACTAGGAGACGGGCAACAGTCCAGCAGGCCCCGCCAGACTTCTGAGCGATGCGGCGAACGAGGTGGAGCATCTGTCCGGCTTTCTGCCGAGCAGATCGGAGCCACTGAGCTGCTGACCCTGATGCCGATATTTCTAGTCCTAGGACCCGAAGACGGTCAACCACGGGTATGTCGTTCCCATTCAGTTGCAGTGAAACGGGAGACACTGCAAGGAGGCGGCGGCCCCAAGCGTTGGCCACGGGAAGTAAAGCAGTTTTCTCTTGCGAGAGAGAGACGCCCGCATACTCGCACCACCTCTGGCAGTCTGTTAGTGCTTGCTGGAGACACTCAGCTTGTCGTGACAGGTCTGGATGCACTGACCACACCGTAATGTCATCCGCGTACATGAGGAAATATAGATCTCGGATTGAAGCAAGGTGCCAAGCTAGCGGCAACATGACGATGTTGAAAAGAAGCGGAGACAAAACAGACCCTTGTGGTACGCCTCGGACTGGTGTAAAGAGACCGAAACTTGCTCCGTTGATGCGGATGGAAAAAGAACGGTGTTGAAGGAAGTATCGGACGAAATCGCAGACTTTGTCTGGAAGGTGAAGGCCATGTAGAACTTCTAGGATGGCAGCGTGACTAACATTGTCATACGCCTTGCATATGTCCATGGCGAGCACAGATCTCACACGGCGGGATCGGCCTCCAACTAAAACCATAGATGAGAGGTATTCCAACCCATCCTCAGTACCGAGATAGGGCCTGAATCCAATTTGCGCCGGGTGATACCATTGAAAGGTATCAAGCCACCACTGAAGCCGTGTTGCAAGCATTCGCTCTAACAACTTGCACAGCGTCGATGTCAGGGCGATGGGCGCAAGTTCCGAAGTACATGTGGTGGTTTCCCGGGCTTTGGAATGGGAACAATATCCGCCCGAAGCCAAGAGTCAGGTAGTTGACCGGAGAGCCACACCTGATTAACCGAGTCCAAAAGCGGCACGAGGGCTGGGTCGTCGATGTTCTTGTACACCTCGTAAGTTATGCCGTCGGGACCCGGAGCAGTCCGCTGTTTAGCGTGATCGATCGCTGCCAGGAATTCAGCAACTGTGAACGGTGCCTGGATTCCCAAAACGGCTTCATGAGTAGGCCGTAATCCAACACCGTTAGGCAGGGGGAACGGAGATGGCATGGCAACTGGCACAACGTCAAATGCAGGAAACAAGGCCCGAGCAACGTCGGGGGCGAATTGTGCCGGGTCCTTGTTTGACGCAATACAAGCGCTGGCAGCTGCATCTGGAGGCCGACTGCCCGATTCCATTGCGCGAAACGTGCGCCAGACAGACGCCGTTGAGGAAGATGGGCCTAGAGAGGCGCACCACTCAAGCCAGCGCTGCCTCGACAGTCTTTTTTCGTGCCGCCTGGCAGCAGCGGTAAGGCGCTGATACTGAAGCCTGGCTGGTAGGGACGAAGGATCCCGTGCGGAAATTAATTCAGCTTGCTTGCACTGAGCCCAAAGCTGCAGGAGCCGAAGATCAGGCTTTGGGCGGGACTCCTCCACCCACGTATGTTGAGAGGAGTCCATGAGGACACGCCGAAAAAGAGCGGTGGGATCCGGGATGGGCTCCGAGAAGGATGCATTCAGTGTGGAATGGAAGGTGTCCCAGTTCACCACTGTGCAACGGCGACGAAGGGTCGCTTAAGAAGTGCATTAGCACTTAATATTTGATTTTTGCGACAAGCCCAGCCACTCCCTCAGAGGACTTTCCTGTGTTGGTTATAAAAACAAGAAAAGCAAATATATTTGTAACGTATGTATATACTCTCTCTCGCCAACCATTCCGTTGGTTATCTTGGTGCGTTTTATTTGAGGTCGAAGCGTCATTTGTGTGCGTTCAAGGTGTCTGTATGTTGTGCTTCGTGCTCAACCAATCCACATCGTCGCGCGTAGCTGCGCTGCCCACACCCTCACTTTGGGGTGTTAAATAGCCTTACACAAATATTTTATTGTGTGCACAAGAATATCAGTTTTCCATCCTTACAGGCTTTTTTAGTCGAAACACCTCCGAAAGCTGGATGCCATGAGAACAAATTTTACTCACTTTTTGACCACAAATTGTAACAACGTTTAGTGGGTCCGTTAGGTTGGTTATATGGACGAGGATGGCAAATGTGCGTGCGTTACTTGACAAAAACGTAAAGCAAAAACCATGTTTATTGAAGGGAAATAATAGCCTCCCGGAATCACAATTACAGTAGGGTACACCACGGTGGCAAAAATTATATCATCGTTTAGAAATGCATTGCGATGCAGAAGGGCTAATTTACGGGACTACCTGTGCAGGCACAGTGCTTCACAAACAACAGCTCATTCTGCAATGAGAATGGTAGTATGGTGCGGCCCTGAGGAGATTGTGGTGTCCGCGTGTAAACGACGTAGAAGCGACTGTAAACGGTTGTTTTAGGCTTGGCTGTGTCCTAGCCGCAGCTTTTAAAAGGTAGATGACATGCATGGGTAGATAATCGTAGATGACATGCATGGAAATTATGGGCGCGATTGTGCGCGCTCGTGCACGAATACGGGTGCGCGATCGTGCATTCAACGAGTTCGTTCCTCTGACGATGGTACGGTGTAGAATGCCGGTACTGTAAGGAACAAAGACAAAAAACTATTCTACAGCATCCGCAATAAATTGGTGGCAACGATCAGAATAAGCACACTAAGTGTACGTGCCTGATAACAAAAAAATCCACCTTTTTCTAGAAGCAATCTTCATGTGCACCACCCTTGACCGCAGCACATAACTCCTACAAGCCGCCATTCTCTCAGGGCAAAGTAAACAAACTGACGACGCTGGTCGTGCAGTTTGTGCACATTTGTTTCTGCGCTGTAAGAAGGGCCAACATTTTTTTCGCATTCCTGAGCGTTTTCCGTCATTGAGCGAAGCATTACCCGGGCGGAATGTACTCCGAGCCCGGTGGGGCCACAGCCGAAGTAGTCCTAAAGTTGCTGCCTGGTGAACGACGGCTCGTCGCGGAAGTCCGCTCACTATCAGTTTTCGTGAAAAAAAGCTGAAAGACGTCCGACACGTCAGTGTGGGCAGACTACGTGCGCAGACATCACATCGTGCGTCACGGCGCCTTCCTATAGATGCGAAATGTTAACTTGCACAACCCAACATACCACCTCAGCCCATCACGCGTGTTCCGAGCATACGCCTTGGCGTCATGGCAGTGCGGCGTGCTGGTCAGACTTTGACCTGATGCGCTAATTCAGGTAAACGGCCGATAGGCAGAGTGGTACTAGATAATGGTGGATTCGGTAACACAGAAATAGTAGGCGGTACAGCAGTAGTTTCTGCTTAACGCGTCAAATGGCAACAGAGACTAAAGACCTGCGGTTGCCCGTTGATGTGCGCGGTAGGGTACAACAGAGAATAATCCCAACCTGCTCACAAAGAACACTAGGTGGTTGCAGATGATGAAGCAGACTGGGTTTTTGGCGGCAGACCGCCTTTAGCATTGGCACTCTCCCCATTTGGCTGTGCCGCTTGTTGGGCCAGTAAAAGTATTATTCTGCGCGGCGCAGTGTTCGTGCGAAAACATGGTTCAAAATGACAATCGTCATCCATAGCCAGGAGCGCGCAAGGATACAGCCCCTCCAGTACAACAAGCAAGAAGCGTGCTCTAGCTGCACTGCCGTTTGGTTTTCAATGCAGACCGTTCTGATAACAAAGTTGCTTAGAAGGTATACATTCACAAGCACCGATTACGAGCGTTGCCAGATATGGACCGCTCTGTTTCACGCGATAAAGTTTCAATATCCGGAAATGCGTCAACTACGGCTGCAGTGTAGTTGTACAAAGTTTCCACGTCATGAGCGGTCGTTGAAACTTGGCTCCGCCAAAGGCACGAAACGTCAGCGGGACTGGGACATATTTTTTTATATACAACACTCACATTCTTCGAGCACCCGGGCCCTGCCAGGAAGCCACCCAGATGATTTGGGCAGTCCTATAAGTAAGCATTGAGACTGATGGTTGATGGCAATAGTAAAAGAGCGTCCACTGATATGTGCTCAAATTGGAATTTTCCGAACTTACGGATGCCAGAGACGAAGACGGGCTGTGCTCCATGGTGTATCTCAAAACGTACTGCTCCAATACCGATTACCCTGGCGTTTGTGCGCACTTCTGTAGGAGCAGGCGTTCTGAACTGGCGTAGTATTGGTCCAAACGGATCAGGGATTCCAATTGAGAAATGTGTACCTCGCACTCTGCTGTCCAGATGACAGCTGCATTTCTGCGCAAAGTCAAAACGAATGATGTCCGCAAAAATAGTCACCAACCGACGATAGTAGGAGCTTAATCTCATAAACTTGGTAGGTTACCCCCAGGTTGCGGTGCTTTCAAATTTCTTATGGCTGCGATTTCCTGCAGAATAGGTGTAACGCCATCATTAGGTGCAACGCCAGAACTAACGTACAGCACTCTACAAACGGCAGTTCCCTCTAGGTTATTAGGAAAACGTCAAGGCCGGCGCTGTGCTCTTCAGTAGTGTGTCTGAAACTTATATGAACAAGTTAGCGAAAACAACTCTAACTTCAACAACAAACTTCGCATGCTATTGTCTATTAACCCGACAAATGTTGTTGGGGATCGTTCAACAGGAGAAGCGTGAAAAACTTTAAACTCAAAAAGGCTCTAGTGTTCGACGAAAGCCGCCTACAGCTCCTCGGTTGGATCTATCAGAATTTCGCAATAGCAATATATCAGGTCCACTGACGCAAACTTTGGGGGTGCAGTGTGGTCATTCGTTGACGTGTTGTGCGCGTGGGAGTGGGAAACGTCTTTTTTATTTCTTATAGCCTCATGCGTCTGTAATTGGCACAGGAGCTCCAGTGCATAGCACCCCTAAGTCCTGAACTGCTTACAGCCCTGGATGTGCACTAAAAAAATTACACAATCTCCCCGAAGGGAACTATGTGGTGATGCAAAGCAGAATTGTTGGCGTCCATTCAGCTCATCGGACGGTGCAGCGTGTCTCAACCGAAGCAGCAGCTGAAGAAGCGGCGCGCAGACCGGGTTTATTATATAGAGCAGATGGGGTGGAGAGGAGGAGATGAGAGAGGAGACGCGCATGCCCGCTTATCGCGCAGCTGGCGCGTTGCCGTTATGTTGAGTGAGCTGGGGTTTAGTAGCGCCAGAGGGAATTCCACGTCCGGGTCCACACCGGTGGCAAAGGCACCCAAGTACTGTTGTGTTACGGTGAGTAGGCGGTGGTGCTCGAGGCACCGAAACTGGTCCATCATGCTCTTGTCAATGTTGTCGTCTCTGTGGTAGAATCGGTAGTCTCCGTCAGCGTTGGTGAGGTACAGGTTGTTGACGTTGGTGCACCATCTGAGAGAAACGTACACGCCCTCGTCTTCGCCGCTTTGTCTGCTTCTCCTTCTTCTTCTTCACAGTCCCCCTACGGAAAGATGACGACGGTGGTTGAACGCGAAGCTATCTCGTGATGGATTTTTTGGTTGGTCAATTCCTAGGGGCATCCTGCCAAAATCATCATCAGAAGCGCTGCGGACGGGGCGAGAGAAACGTACACGCCCTCCTCTTCGCAGCTTTGTCTTCTCCTTCTTCGTCTTCAGCGGTTCCCCTACGGGAAGATGACGACGATGGTTGAACGCGAAGCTATCTCGTGATGGATTCTTTGGTTGGCCAGACCCTAAGGGCATCCTGCCACAATCATCATCAGAGGCGCTGTGGACGGGGCACGGACGCAGGAAATCCCCCCGAGCAAGAGATGCTAACATCCTCCTCTAAAGTTTTCAGTTCGTCGTTTCTATTGACGTTCAGCTTCGCGTACCTTCGTTGTATCAGTAGCTTCTTGACGTAGTTTGAATGAGTCAAAGACATAGGGCGCGTTCGTAGCACTTGCTCCTGTCTCGGGTTTGTGGCGCAGTGGGAAGAGCACAGCGTACCTCCTGTTGCGGCCAGAGAGTCGTGGGATAGAAACCGGGCGCCGCTATTTTTTTTTATAGTGTAGGGCTAGAGGTGCGGACAACGAACGGACGCCGGACATAGCTCCGAGCAAGAGATGCTTTGCATCTAAAACAGAGGACGCCTGCTCAACAGGCAGCAGAGCCCACTGTTGTAGAACATTTTGTGTTGTGGTTGTCAATTAGACAAGTTGATACTCGTTCACGTACTGTTCAAAGAGATCTAATATGACGAACGTAAAAAAGGGGGGCACAGAGTGCGCGCTACAAATGTTGCAGAGCAATGACGTAGCATAAATAAAAGGCAGACGGAATATCAGAATGGCTAGTTGGTATTGCCTTTGTAAATTTCAGGTAGTGTAAAAGAAATCGCTCACATGTGAAATTCTTGGTTTTCGTGTGTTTCTTCGCCCCTGCAAACCTAACACCTGGTAACGCTGACGTTATTGTGAAGGACGTATCAAGCAACGTGGATCTCACTGTATGACAAGCAGGGGTGACGGCTAAAGACGTCATTTCATTTCATTTATTTCAACCTTAAAGCCTGAGGGCCAATAAGCATAAGACCAATAAGCATAACGCTACGTTAAAGTTCAGCCTACTTTTCAGTTTCTCTTCTAATTTTATTTGTGTGGTTGTCCTCGCGGTAGGTATGACTAGGAAGTTTCGCCTGCCACCCTTGTGAGAGATAAGGTTTATTAGCTTTAACGTTAGTATTAGCGCCACGTCAGTGGACGTGGAAATCATTTTTCATAAAGCTGCCGGCACCAGTTGACGATGTAATACATCAAACCAAAATGGTAGCCGTAACATGTAGGCTATACACGACATTTCAGGCTTTTGTAAATTCTAGATTGTTCGGTGCCCATTGGACACGAGCGTCGAGTAAATGGAGCTTTCTTAGCTCCCCGTACCACCGAAGTATAACCGGTTATACCCAATTGCAACAGTACAAAAACAGGCCAACCGTAAAAGAGTATTTTGTCCACCCGAAGGTGAAGAGAAATTAACGAGAAAAGCTATCTTGCGCCCCACCGCCAGGGGGACGGGCCACCCCCCTTGTCCCCCCTAGGAAGAAGCCGGATCGGTGGGTTGCTGGGAACGGGAACTTGGGCATCGGGATGGGTTATGGGAAAAGGGATCGGAATGGGGGGAGCAATTTTGCTCCAATCCAATTGTCTGACTCTTTTTCAAGACTGTTTGCTCAGTGAGGGCATCAGACAGTGCCAAGTGCCAAATGTGCGTTCCCTGCCACGGGTAACCGCTCACCCATAGGGTCCGATAACTGGGCCCCAACCATCGGAGACAGGAAGTACCCTATTTGGTGGCGACGGCCGCCCCTCCTCCCCCCCCCCCTCCCCGAACCCAGCTCCGCGGCCGATGCGTACTAACGTCCTCGATCGACGGCCCCGCATCATGTACTTACGAATCACCAGTGAGGCTTTCTACTATACACGGGTACTTGCAACACCTGCTTTTCACGGTCTCCGGACACCGGAAGTTTGAATGCGCACGGTGCCTCAACGGCCCATTCGCAAGGTCCCTTCGGCAGATAAGGGCCTATTCTTATGTCCTCCTTTTTGCCTACTCTTTCGCTCATAGGAACAAGAGTCTTCGGGCATTGCCTTGCATATGGCAGAGAAGATCGGTCCGGGCCGACAAGCCGTTACTAAGCCAGGAGAGTTTCCCCGGTCGGTGTACTAACCTCACCATTCCTCGTTTTCCCCGTGCGGGACACCAAGTAGCTCGTGGTAGTACGTCCCTGCAGCTTTTGGGTGACGAGAGAGAGAGAACAAACTTTATTATCCGCAGGACCTAAGTCCAGGTCCTAATTTCAAAGTTCAATTCACCGGATCCACGTAGTACTCCAGAATGTCCGAGGTTCGCCTGCGCCTCAGCTAGAGAAGATCAGTCTATAGGCCCCTCGCAGCAAGGTTACAGGGAAGCGCGACCCCCCCCCCCCCCCCGGCCCCAAATGGACTGTACAACATCTCGTTCCCATTGACGTTAGGTTACAGGGGTCTGTCAGTCCCCCCGACTTGTTGCGATCAGGTCGCTGGCCCCGAAAAGCTTGCGGCTACAAGGGTCGCCAGTTCCCCGGCCCGTAGTGGTTTCCCGACTATAGTTGGTACTGCCAACTACAAACGACTGTACGCTGGCAGCACTTGCTTCTTCGCAACTTGACTCGCCGGCCTCCTCTCACGCTGGATTACAGGGGTGCGCTGCTTCCCCCGGCCAAAGACAGTCATAGTTGATCGATCTCGACACGCCTTCGTACTTCAACCGCATTGCGAAGTGCCGGGTTGACACTCGACCGCCCGACCTCCGCGTAGGGCCGGATTCCAGTTGACCAGGAACCTCCGCAGTGGCCGCCGTTTTGCACGCTTCCTGGGCAGGGGTTGTGCGGCCTCCCCGATTCCTCGAGTAGGTCCTGTGGAATTACCGTACTTCCACGCTCTGGCCCCTATGACATTAGGTTACAAGGGTTTGTCACAACCCCCAGCCTGCAGACCAGTTCGCAAGTTCAACCGAACGAGCCCCAAGATATGGTTACAGGGGTGGGTGTGCACGCCCCCGGCTCGGTAGTGGTCTACCCACTGCTTCAGCAATGGTACGCCAACGCTACACTCTTAATCTGGATCCACATAAGATCCACTTAGTAACTGGAACTTTTTTGCAAAAAAGTTCCACTTATATATTTGGAACCGTGTTCCATATACCCTGATACTGTAAGTGGAACAGTGCACCACATATTTTTGCAGCTAAATTATCTGGATCGGCGTTCCAAATAAAAGTATACGGATCACTGTTCCAAATAAACGGGTAGTGTAAGTTACTGGAACACTGATCCACGTAAAATGATTATGGATTTATCCGGTGCGCCGTTCCAGGTACCTTCAGACCAGCTGTTTATATAAAACGGTGTTCCGATAGACGTTGAGAAGCTGTCTATGGGACTCCACTTTTCGAATATATCAGCTTTCCTGTTGGTATAAACTGAGGTCATTTGCCAGGCTGGCGGATGCATTGGTATCAGAAGGAAACCGCAAGCACCATTCTAACGCAGCCTTGACATATGGCCCACAGTGATACCAACAATTGGAAAACAGAAACCGCCGCAGCAGTGTGGTCCCTGACAGTTCCCAACAGTTGCCTATCGGAGCACAGTTTTATATAAAAGCTGGTCTGAGATACCTGGAGCGGCACACAGAGACTTTGGCTTCATCCGCCGCATCCTGTTCTGGGTTTTGGCTGCATGTAAAAGAAACAAGACTCGCATTAAAATACACACCAAACCAACTATTAGCACTGATACAATGCTTTTCAAAACACTAAGCAAATTTTATTCGCTCGTAATATAGCGTACATTTGAGATACGGAGACATATCTGTTTCCACTTGTGCAGAAAATGACCAGCGTACAGGATCAAATACCAAAACTATATCAAGTGGCTAAAATGATCTAAGTGGCATTTTCCTATTTTCGCTAATATTTACCATTCTTTTTTGCTAAAAAACATGGGTAATAAAGATGGCTTTAAGCGCAACCGCGTCACAAACAGACTTGTACATCTACCCTCGCACTAACTCAAAAAGCATTACACAACAGTGAGCATAAAATATGCTGTTTTATCACATGAAATCAGGTACCGTAATGTTTTAATAATAAAAAAATAACAGTGTAGTGCCATTAACTACATTAACAGGGAGATAGAGTAGCTGCAAAGGCAGCCTGCGCTTTGTTCCAATAATGAAAAATTGCAAAGGAAAGCACGTCTTCAGTTTTGCAATTGACATGCCACTAGCATCTACCAATCATTTAAACGATGACATATCTTTCCAAGTAGGCTTCAACGTCTAAAAACAGTTTAAAACCCTAAATAGAGTGACCACATCAAGTCTTTCAACAGGGCTTCCAACTTAAGTGACACCAGGCCACTGTTAAATGACCAAGAACTCTCTGCAAAAGTCCCAAGAACTCTCCAAAGTCGCATAAATTTCAGGAGATTATGAAATATATGGCGAGGAGGATGACCACATCTTGATGTGACAACGCAGGCGGAAAATACATGACGTGTTTCTTGCAGACAATATTTACGCTTCCATTTTCTTATCTCAAAATAACTGGACCTCGAGAATAACTGGACCACGTCATGTACCTTTAAGGAAGGAAGAAGAAAATTTTGTTAGACGATGGCTTTAAATGAGTGAGTTGCTTAGGATACCCCTTTTATAGCACAGTAATTGATTGAAATATCAGTGATTTCTTGGTTCCTTTTCTGGGAATGCTGCTAACAATATACAAAAAATATTAGCACAGACTGTCAATGGCCGTTCTCTAATTCTGGAAAGCAACCGCACTGGGCGTGGCCGTGGTGCCGTATTATCACAGCAGCAACTCTCAATGTGAAAGCAAAATGTATGCAAAACTTGAATGCAAAATAATAGTTTTTTTGTCCACATGTTGCAGCATCCGAAACAGGCTGAATGTGAAGGTATTTCCCAATATTGGAGTTCACGATTTATTTTTAACAGTAAGATTTTGGTACAAAGAAAACTACCACAAATTCAGTCCCGCAAAAATGAAATGCCAGCTTCAATAAACACTACCATAAATTGAGTCCCACAAAAATAAAATGCCAACTTACCCAACTAAAATTGAGATGCAGGCGTTCCTGGCAGGGCCTCCTCGGAGTGCATTTCCAGGAAAGTTTTGCCAACGTGTTCCCAAAAGCTCTTACTGCCGTTTTCACCTACAGGTCAATTTGTCACTGAAACGGAGTTGCGAAGCCATTACGTATATTGCAACTACCTAAAAAGGGACCATCAAAGTTCCAGAACTGGGAGTGCGTACTTACTTGTACAATGCAATGATTTCATCCCGTACAACGGCTTTCATGTGTTTCCTTTTTGTGAACACACGCCTTCAAGAACGGTGAACACACGCCTTCAATAACCAGGAAAATGGCAGTATGCATTCCTTGTTCCATTGTTTTAAGTCCCGGTCAACCCTATTTCCTAGAAAATAAAAACAGTATAAAAATATCGAAGCATAAATTTACGCTTCCCTCTAAGAAGGGAGTACTACAAGATCTCGTACAATGCCTGATTAGTTGTGCTAAAATTTATTTTGCAGCACGATCCCTGGTAACGTTTTCAGGCGAAACAATTTTAAATATAAAAATATTTGAACTTTTTTAGGCTCACCTGTCATTGCTCCATGCGGAGTGGTGAACGTCTGTATAATACGCAACACTCAAGAGGCACTCTTTCGTGGCTGTATGACTTCCACAATGCATTCATAATCTGCCACACTTGTCACGACGACGCCTCGGCGTGCCGAATATGTCTTCAGCCACAGTGAATGCCACAGCCATGATTTCAGAGGTATATGTAAGGAATGGAAATAATTCGTTTTAATTTCTGTTCTTCAGACAAGGGAAAACAATTGTCGCAAACTACCAGTGTAGAGACAAATGTCTTCACAGTCAGCCATCTGGACAGGTTATACAGATCGAATACAGAATGTACATTGATTTGATACATTGATTGTAGGCTTTAACGCGCCGACGCAACGCGGGCGATGAGGCGCGCCGTAGTGGAGGGCTCCGGATTAATTTTGACCACCTGGGGATCTTTATCGTGCGCCGAAATCTCGTACACACGGGCGTTTTTGCTTTTCGCCTCCATCAGAAAAGCGGCCGCCGCGGCCGGGAATCGAACCCGCGACCTTGTGCTCAGCAGCGCAACGACTTAGCCACTGTGCCACCGCGGCGGGTGAATACAGAATGTAGCAATCTGTTTTCGCAGTATATTTTCTAAGTTCAAGGAAGCACAGAAATGGGTTAATGTTGGGTGCACATAGTGATGCAAGAACTTATCACCTGAGCGTTGTCGGAAATTATTTCGACTCTCGGGTTACCACCGACATTGACGGCATAAAAATGCAAGAGTGGCTTAATTCTAACGCGGTTCGTGAAGCAGCAACCACTAATTATGGATATTGGATAATTATCCTGAAGTCTCAAGTTACCACTGACATTAACAGCATAGAAACGGCAGCACACATTCTATATACCCGCTGCGTGTTTCCTTCCACATTTCTTCCCCTCTACAAAAGAAACGTTTGTTACTGCGGTACTGCTAAGACAACTGTCCCTTCCATTTCTCTACACTTCAGGCAATGGTATTTAAAATAGATCATCTCAACTGGTCAAAGGAATTGGAAGAAACATGGAACATAAACATGAAACATGGAATCATGGAACAGATAAACGTAAGATGACGCCTTGAAAGCACATCAACACAACTCGAAATAGCGTCTACCTTGCGCGCAAGGGGCAAGGTTGAAGACTCCCGGTCTGGTAAGCACAGTAAATGCATTCTACTCAGCAGACTAACACAACGCCGCAATTACCACGCAAGTTTTAAAAATACCAATAAATCTAAGGATGGACGCTCCGACAAACTTGCTTGGAAGTTTTACACGTGTGCACCCGCGATTATCGCGAGCGACTAACCCGAGAAGATTCGCTACCGCAGAGATACACAACTAAGCAAAGCCACACAGTAAGGGAAAATACAATCATGAAACGCGCAAACCAGCAACTTCCTTATAGCAATGGCTAACGTATGCAGTCAGAAATGTCCAGCCGACTCTGACCCACGAACACGGAAGTTTTGGTAAATTACGTCTGCAAAGGTTTCTCCAACACAAAATGTTACACGCCGCGACCACAAGCATGGACGACACACGAATAACGGGCAGAGAAGCGGTATGTTTATCGGAAGCAGTTAACAAGGATGTCACTGAACAACAACCGTTACCAGCACATAAATAAGCAGCACTGACCTTTTTTGCGCCTCCTGGCAAAACTCCACTTCGTCGAACAGGAAATACAGCCCGGGGATATGAAAAAATTCGCAGTTGCACGCCGCAATCAACCCAATCAGACTGCTAACGGCGGTAACGGTTCTCGCCAGCGTGACCGAGAATTTCTTTAGTAAATATCAGGCGCATCGCGCGAGCAATTGGGAAACCCGCTTGGGAATGCCACTGGTGGCGCTGCATGCGGAAGACCATAAAATTAGCGAAGGGAATCCTGGAAGATGGGAGCGCTGCTGTCGTTTAAAGTGTTGACGCTGTCCCGATTTTCATCCGTCGTCGTCGTACCCGTTGCAGCCCCACTGTACCGTGAATCAACGCAAAAACAGCTCTGCCGTGCTGCTGCTGACGCATGCGCATGGAATGCGCTACTGGAGTGGCGGTCTTTTCCTCATGGCTTCGGCAAACTTTCGTTCTCGCGGAGGCTTTGGCGATGCGCCCCCATAAGAGCTCATACAAACTCGGCACACGTGATGGCTTTTATTTGATTCGGAAAACGGGCATATGTGTCTAAGCGGACGTTTACGCCCACTGAGGCCGAAACAAAGCTCAGATAATAGCCGCGTTAGCGCGTTAATACTGGCTAAAGTTGTTTCTCGCGGTGGGCCGTGAGTGCGTGCGATATCCGAGCTTAACTTTGGATGACAATTTCTGCGTTACTGTTTACAATGAACGCAAAAGGGCGTGGCTTCATTTACTGCTTTTTTTTGACAACAAGCCTTTCCGTAGTCAATAAAATATACTGCGACGCTCTTAGATACCCACGTTATATAAAGCTACTTACAGCTAATTCGCGAGTAATAAAACATCGGCCTGTTTCCCAGCCCTTTTCCCTCCTGAACACCAATACTACAGGAAAACAGCAACTGGGGAAGCAGCTGTAGAAGGCGGATCATTCAATGAACTTCAATTACTATGACAACACACAACAACAGCAAGTTACCTCTGCACATTTTTCCTGTACTGCACAGCATAATTCGGAATTACAATGTCATTTCAGCATTAATACATACAAAATAATGCAGGTATCACATGGTATATTTAGTTTAGTTCCGTTCACCCAGTCAACCACTCCCTGCAAAGAGGCTTTTGTTTTTGCTTGTGGAAATTAAAAGGTACTCACCTGTTAGCATTCCTATCGGACTTACTACGTCATGACCAACGGACTTAAAAACCATCGTGCACCAATACGAATATTTTTACAAATACATACCGATATTCACAACGGCCTAGTTTGCTTATTTTAGATATATGTCGCTTCTCTAATTAAACAAAGAAATAAAACTCTCGCATGGTAGACCGCTAGCGCCTTCCAGTGAAGACTGGATAAACCAAAATGCGTTTCTTGTTTTTTTTTTCTGCAAAGAAATGATATACAGCAGACTCCCGTTAAGACGAACCCGATGGGACGGTAAAAATGTATTCGTATTATCCGAAATTCGTCTTAAGCGGAGGTGTATTGCATTGTGGACGTTACAAGAGAAAAATGTTGTGGTTCTTAATCAGTGTTCGTTTTAACCAAGTTCGTCTTAACGAGGGTCTACTGTATTTCTAGAAGAAGCAAACCGGGTCGTTAGTGTCATTTCTGTGAATTTGTTAAACTTCTTGTATCGGTACATGGTGCTTTTGAATTAGTAAGTCTCATGAATTTGCGTCATGAATTAGTAAGTCCCATATGAGTTGGATCAGGTGAGTCACCCTTAATAGCATGCACGAGACGAAAAATGCTAACGAACATCCAAGCATATATAACTGCATGCAGTGCGAAATGCGGCACAGTCGGTTAACACTATGTATATACCGCATCAGGGCATAAATAACGTGGACTAAGTACCTATTTTACAGCAGATTGTAGCCATTTATACGTTCCTGTAAAGCACTTAAAATTGTGCACGCACTACAACACAGCGAGCTGATGGCTGAGCATTGAGCAAAAAACAATGTTTCTGCGACGCTATGTCGACCAAATGCAGAACATGCAATAGTCTCAACAACTATATATATTTCTTTATGAGGTATCCACAAAAGCCCAATGAATTCTTCAGCACTACCGCGGCTCTGTCCCAAACGCAGAATGAGAACCTGAGGACATCTGGTCCTTCTCAAATTCAAGTCATTGGTGATTTCAGACGTACTGCGCGTCTGCAATTAGCAAAAGACGATATTCACTAAAGCGGTTTGAGCGCCGCAGACAACCTGAGAGGGGTTCATGAAATTTCTATTTTCGCTAAGATACCCTTTTCTCGCACCTTTTATGCTTTGTACGGTGTTGTTATAGCAGTGGACATATTTTTTTCTGTCAAATAACGTCATAAAAATACGCCTTAGCCCTCTTATATAAGTAAACTGCTCTAAGGCAGTTCCATAGATATCGACGAAGTTTATTAAATTTTATGTGGTGCGTGCGTGTGTGCGTGTGTGACTGCATGCATGTGTGTGTGTATGTGTGGGTGCGCGGGTGTGCGTTCGTGTCTGTATCTATGTCTGTGGGCGTGTGCGTGCAAGTGCTTGTGCGTGCGCTTGTGCGCCAAAGCGCGTCAAATATATATGTGATTCATTGTTCCAGGTAATGCACGATTCAGTGCATACTTCACTGCAGCGCACAAGTTATGTGGAACAAGACACGAGCAAAAAATATACAAAAGCAGTGTCCAAAATTTTTACTGGGACATAAGTGGAACAGTAACTGGAACGGCCGACAGCGCATCCCCTAATTTATTCGGTTCCACATAATAACCACAAACCTAAAGAAAACAAATGCACAGTTCCATATAAGATCCACTTATATCTCTCGTTCCAGTTATTCTTCGTTTAGATCCAGATAAAAATATGTGGATCGCCCCGTTTAACTGGAACTTACATGGAACCAGATTAAGAGTGTACGTGCGAACTGTACCGCTTGAGCGCAGTGATTACTTCGCAACATTAACCCGCTTGCTTCCTCTCACGCTGGATTGCAGGGGCGCGTTACCACCCCCAGCCTTCGGCCTCCTGCCACTCTGGATTACAGGGGCTCGCTACTTCCCCTAGCCAAGAGAGTCATAGTTGCTCCACAAATACCATCTTTCGAAATAGACGGGATCCTCTGAGGAACTCCCAGTGGCTCCGCACTCTCGCCCCCAAGACTGAACCTTACAAGGGCTCATCAAGTTCCCTCGGTGAGCAGACCAGCTCGCATTAAAGGCCCTGTAGCGAAAGAGGACCAGCGTCTGGCTTCCGACACGGTGATCGAGTCGATAGCCAAGCAGTGAGCACCCCTCGATCCTCTCTTCCTCCTCTTCTACTCCCCCTACTGTCACCCCCTGCCTGCGTATCTTTATTTCTTATTATACTCCCGCCGCCGCCAAGCTGGTCAGGAGCTAGCTGGCAGCGGCACGGTCAGTGGCGAAGTCCGGGCCTTACTACGACCAGTTGTTCGACTTCCGGCGGCGCATAATTCCACAGTAGCGATGCTTGTAGGCTGGCTGGGGGATTCAGTGGAGCATTTCGCTGGATCTCTCGGTGCCGTCGATCTCGGTACATGTGTATAGCCAGCGTCACGGGCAACGAGCGCTTGCTGGGTTGCTGAATCAAAGTGACTTAAGGGCTAAAGGTGAAGATCGCGAATGTTCATATTGTCACCCGGGAAGAGAAACCATGCCCCAGGTTTTCGACCAGAAGGCAGCCGCCGGGATCGAATGGGAGCAGCTGACGAGGACGGTCAAATTTACGGAGGTCACGCGGCGAGCGTAGTGGCATTCTCGTCGCGTTCATGTTTGATACGGCTTCTGTGAAGCAATCGCTGGGTTCCAGCAGCACATGCGGTTTCTCTGTGAACCATGGGACTTCCCTCTCGTCGGACCCATAAGCAGTGTAGAAAGGTGCGTACAGCGTCGACTTGCGCTTGCTGAAGAAGAGGTCGTCACCATCGAAGCATTTTTTCTGCTTCGCCACGAGGATGCCTCCCCACCGGGCTTGGACGATGGACGAGCGCGGCCGAAGCTCGCTTCCGGCATCGAAGCTCGCTCACGGAGCGCCGGAGGAGCAGGCGCTTCGTTATCCCCTGAAGCGAGTACACCTTCTGCGCGAATCGCGTTTTTGTTGCCGGGTGCAACAAAACTTTCTTCCCATCGTAGCAGGGCTGCTGAGATGTTTCAGAAACGAGAGCTTCGTTGCCAACAAAACAGTCGCAACAGGGCTGCAGGGACGCCTCCAAAGCGGGAGTCGAATCGGTAATTCCAAGTTCATGGCAGGGCCGGTCAGACGTGTCCGGAGAGGAAGTCGGGTCATAGATGCGCGGGTTGTGGAAGAGCTGTATTGGCGTCTCCGAAGTGAGGCTTGCATATGGGACACCAGCGTCCGTCTGAGGCCACTGAGAAGTCTCCAAAGTAGAAGACTTCTCGCGAAGCTAAATTCATGGCAGGGCCGCTGGGCCGTCTCAGCAACAATAGCCGCGACAGCGATGCCGAGGTCCCTGGAGTGTCCTTGAGACTTCTCTGAAAGGGCAGTCACGGAAGCAGCAGGACTGCGCAGTTGCTGGAGCCTCTCTCCCTGGCTGAGCACCTCGGTGTCCTGCTTGGCGTCCTGAAAGGCCGCAGCGCCTCCATTCTCGTTGCCCTGTTCTTCTAGCCGCGCAACAGTCATTTGCCGGATGGGCGGCACGTCACACGGAAGCATTGGCCGCAGGGCCTCCTCGGGAAGCGAGCAAGTATTCGAGTTCGCGATGCGGGCAGTAAACAGGGCCGCCTGAGGCTGAGGGACGGGGCTTGCGGAAGAGTCTTCGCTCGCGGAGAAGCGTACGCGCGTTCGCAGGGCTTAGATACGCTCGTCATATTCGATCGCTTTCAAAACGTCAGCATCAAATTCTTCATCCTTCAGGTTCACCTGAACTTGGGCGTCGAGTTTGTGAAGGCTCACCTGGTCATGCAAAATGAGGTCGAGGACATTTTGTCTGTCAAGGGCCGTTGCTGCCTGGCTCCGCAGCAAGGCGTCGAGGACTGTCATGGTCCCGGAGACGGTCGCTCGCAGGACATCTCGGCGAATACGAAGAGCGTCCATGGCACCAGTCGATGAAGCAAGACGCTGGGGTTGCGAATAGAAAGGGGACAAGGGCGGGCTTGGGCACGAGCCGAAAGGGGCGGCGGCCGAGGGCAAGGCTTCCAGGATAAAGCAGTACGAAGGTATCCAAGCCTCGCGTGCCTCGGAGCCGCGGCGCCAGGGAACGTAGATTTGCTCGTATGCCGGTTCCCGGGTTTCACGGCACCAGAAAATGTGTAGCGAAAGAGGACCAGCGTCTGGCTTCCGATACGGTGATGGAGTTGATAGCCAAGCAGTGAGCGCCCCCTGATCCTCTCTTCCTCCTCTTCTACTCCCCCTACTGTCGCCCCCTGCCTGCGTATCTTTATTTCTTAACAGGCCCCTTCCATGCTCCGGTTACAGAGGTTCGCTACACCCCCAGCATCATTGTGTGTACCGATGCTTCAGCATGGCACGATAAAACGAACTGTATCGCATATACCCTTATGACTTAGGTTACGAGGGCTCGCCATCTCCCTCGGCGAGCAGATCGGTTCGTGTATAAATAGGCCCCTTCCTAGCTGCGGTTACAGGGGCTCGCAACTTCCACTCCCCCGGCCTCATAGTAGCGCTCACATTGATTCAGCAACCGTGCGCCACTATAACACAAACTGTACCGCTTGAGTGCAGTTGCACTTCGCAACATTGACCCCCCGGCCTCCACCCACACTGGATTACAGGAGCGCGTTGCCGTCCCCGGCCAAAAAGAATCATAGTTTATCCACAGAAATTTCCGACCGCAAATTTTGATCGAACTACCATGCCAAGCACCAACCTCGGTAGCCACCCAGGCTGTCCGGGCGTGCGCCCGCATCACGCATCGGTGTTCTTGGAAAGAACTTCCCCTCAGAGTTCCTTGGGGAGTTGCTCAAGCTCTCATGGTCGTTGAATACCCAATACAGTGGGCCTGGCACACCACTGACCCCTGTCATTGCACCGGACCAAAGCAGGGCAGCCGAAACCGACCGACACAGCCCAGTCCGCCGGCGGGGGGGGGGGGGGGGGGGGGGGCCATGTGCATGCCGACAGAAAGATTTCCCCCTCAGTGGACACGAGCAGTGGCTTTAGCTAAAAAAACTTCCGAAAACCCCGAGCACCAAGAAAATGGCGATCGCCCGCGAGCGCGTGCCTCGCGGCCACTGCCGATCGTACCCGGGTCACGCAGTGGCTTTTGCAAAAAAAAAAAGAAAAACTAGCAGGAGAAAACCCCGAGGAGCACCTCGCGTTGCCTAGCAACCAACAACGCCTCCGCTCTGTGCTACTCCTACCTCGATGCGACTCCAAGAATGCCCCGCATGCGTCCTGCACATACGCGCCGTCAAGCGCTACCGGTTGTCTTCAAGCGCTACCGCACATATAATGCTGGGCATGACAAACACGATGATAGCGATGCATATGACGAAGCGATGGCGGAACGTGTAAATAAACAATTTCCAATTTGTAAAAATGCATGGTGTCGCGTTTTTCAGTGCCCACGTAGAAACAAATCCTGCAGCTTCGCTATGGTCTAAGCTTTGCGCGAATTAGCGCAAGTTTCAGCATTTTTTTCTATACACCAGAACAAATAAAAAGAAGCGTATTTACGCAAGTTCGGAATTTTCACACCGGCGCATGGGGGTAACAGCAAGCATTTCAACCATTGAACCAGCATGCCGGTCGCTGAAGAAATGTTACTTCCGTGAGCTCATTAAAGAGGACTTCGAAATCATAGTTAGTGGTTTTGCTGCCTTTTGAGTGTTGGGCACGATCTATAGTATCAAAGGAATCATTATAATTGTATCACCTGGAAATCTAGTATTCTGCAAAATTGTGCTCGAAACAGTTTTTTTTTTCCAAGCCAAAGTTTTACAGGTGATGCTTTTAAAGCGAAGCTTTTGTGTTCTCCCTGATGGCATCTTTAAGGCGAAAACACCGAAGTGAAAGATAGAAACACTTACCGTGGCCGGAATCGAATCTGGGTCCCTCGCGTTATGAAGCCGGCGAATATGCGATTGCTCCATTTTCACATGGTCGAAGCGGTTTGGAAAACTTAGACGAGAACCAAAGTGCCCTTTACGAAAAAGCTTCGCGTTCAACCATTGCCGTCGTTTGACGGAGACGTGCATGATCATCAGTTCACTGACAGCAGGCAGCCACAATAATTGTTAAAATGGCATTTTGTGGTTGCCGGAGCGTAGAGAATCCATAATTGGGCTCGTTTATACTGTTAGGACGCATTTGAAACACACGCAATAAAGAGGACGCAAGATGCGCTGTGCCGAAGTGCGTCATTCTCATGGAAAGAACATGAAGAGGACTCTGGTGGTGACGCATGTGTTGTTCGGTTTTTTGTTGGCGAGGCGCTCTCTTCCACCGTGCATTTTGTAAGCAGCACCCTGTAAACAAGTAATGTAAATATTCTTCTGCAAATAACGCGCCACCCCGTGTCCATACTCCACGCATTGCTTTACTGTCTAGATACTCGGCCTCTTCTGAGACTTGAATACTGAATAATTTCACAGGTAGGTTTTAGTCTTGGCCACTTGAAAATACTATAAGGTCAATGAACAGCCAGAAAATGGCATCTCACGGTAATGGTGTCCGGTATATATTAGTAACAGTTACGGTGATTTTCGTAGCAATATTTCAAAATACACCGACGCTTCCCCGCTATAAATACGGGTGGCCTCAAAAAGGGCACAGTATGTCGCATAATGCCGGTCTCTACACAAATATTTGTCTTACTATTAATACAATTTTTGTTTAGACCCTTAGTAGTGTGTGTATGCGTGTACGCGGACATAAGTTGGCCTCTAGCATTGCAAACCAAGCAATGAGACAATTGAAATTTCAATAGGAAAAAGAGGATTCCAACTAGGTTTGTAGTTGTATTTTCTGGATACGTGACAACGGTTTTTTTTTCTTCTTGTACAGCACATCATCGACATGACCACAAACTATACTACTGAATGCAAGCAGTGGGGAGAAGAAGTTATTTGTCGGAAAGATTTGTCTGAAGTTATGGGCTGCTGAACCCAACGTATTGTATTGTTTTCGGCTTCTAATAAAACCATTTTTTCTAACATGAAGAGTTTGGCAATGTCTATTGGACAATGCTGCACGTCGTAGGAAGAACGAAACAGTTGCTGCCGTATAAAATATTTACTGGAAACGAAGAAACTTCGCTCAAGCACATCGATGAGCGCATAACTAAAATAAAAGCGTGTTTGCAGTGAAAGTATGTGCAATATTTTTTGTTAATTTCATGGGCTTGCACCCTTAGGGGTATTGGAGGTTGCGTTGAGGCACCCTCCTCATCAATGAACCGTCAACATCGTTGGCCTTTATGTAAAAACTTCGCAATGGAGCGTTTACCATAGCGCTGCCATCACCCTCCGGTCGCATGTCCATCAAGTTAATGGCCTTCCGTCTCGTGGTAGCCATTCTGTTACCCTTGTGGTCAACCAGTTTTCTTTCATCGGAGGTTAGTACTCCCACTGCTACGACTATGATTGCGTGTATTTCTACTACATCAGGGGGCTCAGATCCCCCTCTGGCAAGGGAGTGCTCTCTGCGCCCAAAGAACCTGCGCGGCATTGCTGCACCTATGTAGTGTAGCCTTTCAGGTATCCGGTATGATGTTTACGGCTTGACCAGGCAGCACTCCATACCCTCACTTCAAGATAAGGTGTCTGATGATCGAGCCTTCGTAATAGTTACTCCTACTGTATTTACCGCGCTCGCAGGTGTGGTGTGATCTCACTTTTCATTTCTGCAAACGTCTGCCCTAGGGTACTTACAATGAGTCCAGATAGTTATACACTCTATTTAGTTGTAAGCGTTGCCCACTATTCCAAATGTATTTGGAAGGGTTTAATACAGGCATCACAACCCAAAAAATGTGTTCGGGTGATTTGCACCTCGTGTTTTGTATCATCAGTCACTTGTTCAGCATGGTTAGATTAAGGGCTTCCCAATTACAGAGAGGACTCAACAGGAAACTCACATGTCTGTTTTTGGTTTTAAAGGGTTACACTCTTTCGAAAAATGAACAATTGCTTTCACAAAATGTCGTAGGGCTTTTACACGTTCATAAAACACCTCCTGTATTTTTCAGCAACAATGCATTTGTCTACAGTAGAGTCCACGAATTTGAAAAATCATGGTACTTAGCGTCTCTGATCCTTATAGGATCGTAATAAAATGTTAAGCAGATGGTGGTAGGTTTTTCACAGTTTTCAATGAGCCGCCTAATACTTCCCCTAAAAACGAATTGTAGCAATGAATTCGCCTTTATTTCCAACTTTGAAGCTCATATGCTCAATAGAAACTTGGATCGTCGGCTATACAATAACGCGGGTGCAGTGCGGTATATTGTCTGTAAATTTCAGGAAGTGTTTGCGTCGGGTGGTGTTAAATGCTTTGCAATGAATGAGAATGTGGGTTACAGACAGGCCTTCTCTACACCAGCTATATTGGGGCCGTCGTCATCCAATGACTAGGTGGGAGCAACGCCACCTGTATAAACATTGCCTGACGGGTGAGCAAAAAATGGCCAACAGCCACTCTCCTGTTGCTCTCTCCTACCCTTCCCCACTCCGTAGCGTTCATGCGTTCTCTAATTTTCACCGGCCAGCGCCGCTTCTCGGAAACTATGCAAAATAGTTTGCAGTTTGTTTAGCGTTGCCAAGAGGGCGCTACTACGCCTTCTTCCTTTTCATCTTGCCTGTCTGTCTGGGTCTGTCGACTATAAAACCTCTGTTGCATCGGAGCAAAATCACTTGCGCTGCCGCAGGCTGATGCCGGCTTTGCACGCTTATCAAATGGATCACGCGCTCCGAAATTGTCTGAGTGGGGCATACCGCCTCTGTCCCCTCCGCATTTCGGTCTTGTTTTGTCCCCGCCGTTCGCACTCCGCACCGGTACGCGCTTTTAAAATTGAGGTCTGTACTGTAAAAGCGCCAGGACAGCCTGGCGGACCCCTCAGCTCCTTCTCCTTTTGATTCCTATATCTTCTGAAATATACAAGCACGCGATATTTTGGAAAGTATGGTAGAAGTAAGCGCCTGAAGAAAAAAATGTTCACGCAATTTTTTTGCCTAAATCCCCCAAAGAGAAAAACATCAGTAAATTAATGGCTGCAGCATCCGAAAATATCGTTTTCCCGTTCGCTATTGGTCTACCGGACACTTAATATGTTCCTACTGCTATTTCAGTTACACCTCCGTCAGTTATCTTGGGAAAAATGCAGCAAGTATGAAGCGAGGGACACGTTGAACGAGATCCTCAGTGCGCCCCAAAACTATCGCCCCGTCGCGGCTAAGAAACGGCTCGAAACGGCAAAACGTGTCTAGAAACCCAACGGGCAAGCTGACAGACACACGTCGTAGAAGTGGGTGCAACGTTCGCGACTCGCGAGCAGTGACGTAAGGCGAGGTGTCCTCTGGCGCGCGCCACATAGCGTATGAGTACCTGAACTAAGCGTCCCTACCCTTCCTATTGACAAGCGCGCCACGCATTCGGCAATGTTTATACAGGCGGCGTTGGTTGGAGTGTGTTACATGTCTGTGGCCTATTCTTAACGTAGCCAAGGCAATTTCTGTTAGTGTGTTGTGTATATCAGTAGTTTCTACACGCAACCGTCGTTTTGCAACTTCTATTTTGTAGCCTGTCTGCGCGCTCCAGCCTGCTTTCCATGTTTTGCTAAGTTGGTTTGGGATGTTTGGCCTGATGTACGTGCAGGAAACTGTTGTTATATCAACTGATCCTTTAGGTGCAGCGCTATCAGCCGTTCCATCGGCGACCTTGTTCTAGACGATGCAAGGGTAGCCTGGAAGCCAGAATATTGTTATTACAAGGTTTCAGGTATAAGCGAATACAATAGCTTTAAAAATATATTGAATGTATAGTTTTTAGGTCGCTTTCTAGATGGCAGCGCAAGTTCAATGCTAAGAGAGTTTGTGTACATGATAAGCGTGAGAATTTTATATAGGAAATTGGCGTAAAAAATAATTAGGCTGCTGTGTGCTTCTTCCCTGAACACACTGTTATTGAGGTTCATGGTTTTGCAGACATGAATGTTCTCTCCGTCCGCGACACAACACACAGCGGTAGCAGGGCTTGAATCATTGCTGCAAAATTCTGCACACAGGTACTTCTTTTGCAGCGACAAGAAATGATGCAGTATCACTAATTAGTACCGTGTTTTTATCACGTTTCGTATAATACAGGTCGCAGGAAAGAGTGCGGAGGTGCCATGGTGGTATAAAAATTAAAGATAGCTGCAGTGGGCATGTTTCAAACGTGTACCTTGAGCTCGAAGGTTCTTCTCTCACAGCGAGAGTTTAAGGCAGGTAAATCGATCGATGATATAAAAAGATTTGGGGTGAGGATCCATTATTTATGGTCGAAATAACAAGATGGATGCCCATATACACAATTTTTGAGGCATACAGTGAGTCTATGTATACTCTCTGGTGATATAGGCTCCATCTGTCACACTCCGAGATATCGGCTTTTCAATTGACTTTTGCAGAAAGTGCCACATGCAAAGCGAAGCCGCAGATGCAGCACTGGGTCAGACATTTTTCGTACCGTTTTTGTTGAATGCCCAAGAATGACACTGCCCTAGAACGGCCTGGACTGTGCCAAGGCAGAGCAGAGGCGCAGCACGTGTTGTTTGACTCCAGCATAGGATTGGTACAAACGGAGATTAAGAATGTTAATTGCTTTTATCACTCTGTTTAAGGTTTCTTAACAATGGGATGAATGTCAGTTTGCTCTCGAGTAGTATGCCTAAATAATTATGTTATTTTTTAACAGGAATCGCTACGCCAGTAAGAGTAATTACTATGGTTCAAATGGATCATTGGCCTTCTAGAGAGCACAACGCGCGTAGTTTTTTCCGGATTGATTTTAAACACGTTCTTATCAGCCCAGGCAGAAATGTTCTTGGCGTCAGGCTGGACTAGGCGTGCACACATTGATAAAAAAACACATAATGAAGGATGTGTGGACGTTTTCTACTTACACAGATTAAAAAATTAAAGGTGGCAGTGCTTTCCCAAAACTTTCATCTTCGGTATAAACACTGTGAAACTGAAAACACCTCCTTGTTGCACCCTGTTTTTCTGGATAGACACACTTAAAAGTGCTGTGCCAACTCTCACAGGAAATGTTATTTCCTGATCTAACCTTCAAGAGTGTTTAGCATATTCCCGGTAACTTGAATGACTTAAGGTCGCTGAGGATGCCCTGACGCCAAGCGGTTTCATCGGCCTACCCAAGGTAAAGAACACCATTAAGCAAATCTGTTTGGGGGCAAATGCATATTTGACGCACGACTCAAGGGCCGCGAGTTCGGCTTTTATTTAATATTTATTTATTTAGAAATAGTGCCAATCCCATTTGGGATTTCCGCAGAAAGGGCATTTGATAAAAAAATAAAAAAATACAAAACAAATATATGCACTTTCAAGGAATCCTATCATTACATACATGAGGGGTGATACATGTTTAGGACTAAACACTTTTCAACACTGAAACATCGTTTGTTGAGGCAGAATTTCCACATTGAGAAAAAAAGAAAAAAAAAACCAGTAGGTGCAAGAACAACATATTTCTTGTCGCATTTACTACGACTTTACATAAAAAAAAACAAATCCCACAAAAGATATGGAAAGATGTACAGAACATGAATATTTGAGGGAATTCACAAGAGAATCATTTAAACATTGTCTTCTTGTAAGTGATCTTTTTCTAATGCGGTACAATTATCTAATAGAGTGAAGTTTGTTATGGAAGGGCTTAGCACATTCCATTCCTGTGTTGCTAATGCAAAGAATGAATATCTAAATAAGTCTGTGTGGAAGGAACACTCGTTAAGCTTTTCGGAATGCGTGTGGCGAGTTATTCGTGTTTGTGTCTTAGAAGTGTATTTGGATTTATTAATTTTTATCTCATCATGAATCAATTGATACATAAATCTTAAGCGTGCAAGCTTGGCTCTGTTTTGAAGTGTTAGAATTCCAGCTTTCGGTGGGCGAGTCAGGTAGCCGGTACTTATTGTAAACAAACCTAATTGATTTCCTCTGTATGCCGTATAACTTCTTAATTTTAGTGACAGTAAAAGGAAACCAAAAGATATTGGCGTACGCTAACACAGGTCTGATGAAAGTTTCGTATGCAATTAGTTTTGCTTCGGCAGGGCCAAACCAAAGGCGTCGTCTAAGAAATATCAATCGGCATAATGCGGCCAAAGTTACTATTGGTATGTGAGAGTCCCACCTAAGATCTTGATTTATTGTAAAGCTGAGGTATTTATGTTCGTACAGTCGTGCCAAGGATATGTTAATAGTGGTGTAGAAAAATTTACAACTGTCTTTTTCGCTCAATGGTCAGCAAAGCGGTAATTTTTGCGTTAATTGTCATTTGCCAATTAGCGCACCAGTTTGATGCGGCTTCGAGGACATTTGTTAACGATATGTGATCGTCGTGGGAGTTCATTTCATTATATAGTAAACAGTCATCCTCGAAAAAATTTACCTTCACGGGAATTTTTAGGGGTAAGTCATTAATAAATATAATAAACAGCAAAGGTGCTAGGACGCTACCTTGAGGTACTCCGGAAGTTACTGCTACTATTGAGGACGTCTCATTGTTTGTCTCCACGTACTGTGTCCTATCAAAGAGGTAATCTTTAATCCAGCCAATAGCCGAGCAATTTGCTGTACCAAACTCATGTTTTAATTAATTTTTGTGCGAGGCACAATTAAAAGCTTTTTAGAAGTTTAATAAAATGAGGTATCCCTGTTTTTGTTTATCAATGCAAGAGGCAAAGTAGTGTATCAGTTCAGAAAGCTGACCTACCGTCGATAGCCCTCTACTAAATCCATCTTAGGACGACGGCATAAACCGTTTCCGTTCGATGTAAGTAGTCCAATATTTAAGAAATATGTGTTCCAAAATTTTGCATACCGTGCAAGTTATGGAAATGGGTCTGAAATTTGAGTCATCATCATTTTTTTTTCAGATTTAGTTATTGAGACTATTTTTGGTTTTTCCATTCCCTATGAACACCACATATATGGAGGGATTTGTTGAAAATACCGCATAAATACTTTGCTAGCCACTCAGCATAACTTCTTCGAAACTGCTTTGGAACCTTCTCGGGCCAGGGCTTTTTTTACGTCAAGGTTTAGCAAAAGGTTCAGTACATCTGCTTCGGTTACAGTGATTGGTTCAAGTTGGTTTTCGTCGCATGATTCAACATAAGGTAGTTTACAGTCATAGATTGGAAAACATATGTAAAGTGCAGCCGTGAGCTGAAGTAAACGGACCACGGGAGCGGTGGCCAAAACTAATCGCTGCGCCGTCTGGTTGCGCGGCACCTGCTGTCGAGACCGCGCACAGCGCATGCGCGGCCTAGCAGTACAGCACACATGCCGCTATCGATCGCTTCTTCGCTATTGTCTCACGCTCCGATAAATTGATGCCAGGGAAACCGCGCTGCCCTTTTGCTGTCTGCTGGTCAACACGCCTGTGGAAACGGCGCGCTGGCGCAATCGGCAGCAACGCGGCTCCACTGGTACAGTTGGCGCGCTCGTGATTATCTCTGACTTCGAACTTTTTTTTGCACCCCTCCACCCCTGCCCTCCCCACACACACACACCCGCGCCAAATATTGAAGCAGAAAATGAAGCAGAAAAAAATAATTGTGCAGTCGAAGAAAATAATACAAAACACAGTCTTTGTCGGTTTTGAGGACACTTTCGAGATTATAGCCTCCCGAGAATATCAGCGAGCTCGAAAAATTATTTATGCTAACCTTACATGCTAAGGTTCTTACAAATACTGCTGTGTTTAGGTATTTATTGCATTGCTTTATGAAACTTCGTTTGTCGTACGCGGCATATGTGCCATTTCGCAAATGCTCGGGAAAATCCAACTTCGCAAGTTTTTCAAGTTCGAGGCCCCGACACATACATTTAATGTTCAAAAACTGTATTGCGATATGAGATACTATTGAAGCACGCCTTCAATACCCAGCGACTATCGAAACGCATGCAAGCTACATTTTTCGATTAGATTTATTTGCACTTGAAACCATTATCGACAGTTCTTGCGCACTACAGTGACACGAGTTAAAATTGAAGGATTTGATCCAGAGATAGTCGTTCAGTCAATTATGGAAGATAAAAATAGTACCAGCTTATGGTCGACGTCATGCGGCAAACAAACGACGGTATACTTCAAAACAGCCAAGTTTATCTACCCGTATTATTTTAAAAAGCATTGCACAGGGCCGTCGTTCTCAGATGGGGGTCCGCAGACAAAAAGAGGAAGGTGAGGACACTTCGAACTCCGTGGGTCCCTCTGCGATACTCCCAAATCCCCCTTTTTTCCAAACCCTGCCGCGAACTAAAAAAGTGGATTTGCCGCATGACATGTTAGAATAACGCCTCCGCACAGTCCAAATCTTGAAGCTGGCTTTTTGCACAACGTTTAAACTATGCAGAAAAGCCAAAGTCAATGGGCGGGCATAGAGATATGTGTATGAGCGACTTTGGCTGCAATGGTTGAGTGTGTGACAATAGGACACGTATCACTCTATTTCATCATGGGGTCCCCCACCACTTATGCAAGCCCAGAAGGAATCTTTGGCACGCTACCGGCCGAGTACCACTAGCATAAAAAATCTGCGGTATTTCGTGCCGCCATCGTCTGTCAGATATAACACGCATTGCATTCAAGCTACGTTTAAAGGGGCCCGAGAACTCGCGTTTGAATGCGGATATCTAAGGAAAGAATGCACTACATTTTACCTCAAAGACCACTGTGAGGAGTGTCACGTACTCGTTCTAGTTAGTTCACGCTGGACTTACAAACGTTTAACAATGTCTACAGCTGTCAACACATCGTTCCAGTGAACAGTTCTAGCTTATAAAGTGCATTATTCAAACACCACTATAAATCAAATGATACTACTGTTGACTATTGCAACGGCTACTCAATAGCGGGGAGATTTACCTCAGTCGGCCTCATAGATAGTTAGCAGTCGCATTTTGAATACGATAACATGAAGGTACTGCTTCCGAACCCTTTCGAGCAGCCTCAACATGTTCGCCGAAACCACTGCGAAAATCGCCTTACAGCATCCACATTTGTGTCTGCTAGGATCATGCCAAGTTTCATCGATCACACAAAAATAGGTTAATAGCTGACTAGAAATGGTTCCATTTAGTTTCTTGAGCTACGTTGGTTAATACCTTCGTAAAAACTGAAAAAAAATCGTAAGCCATTTTTGTATATATCCGACATCTTAATATCTTCAGTTTATTAAACTGCGAAACAAAGGAACGTGGAAATGTCAGCTTCGCGGGATGCATTTATGTTACTAATGAATTAGCGGCCGAAATTTTGACTTTTGGTTTTGATAACTTCGAAGCAGTTAATAAATGCTCCAAAAGCAAGATATATAGTGGGTTTCACCTAACCAATCACCCGTGTGGTATTTCTTTTTGAGCCGTTTAATTAATGAGAAACATACGAGCTGCCCCAAGCACGCACACACACCGACACATTTGTCACAAAAAAGCTGCTATGCTCGATTCGGTGGGTGTCCTTGGCGAAATCCGAAGTGCTATAACGAGGTGTGAAGTGAACAATTGCGGGATTTGGTGGTGGGGCTTAAGGGGTTGTGGCAGCTAAATAGGATAGGTTTCATTGTAATGGGATCGGAAGCCTGTTTCAGCAGGGGACAAGTTTTCCCAGCATCAGGCGCAAATATATCAAAACAAGCAAGATAGCCCGTACCCACGTTGGTTGGCATTTTTTTTTTTGGATGTATTTACTTCATTGCTTTCCCTCTGCGACCTTGTGATACCGAAGAATAAAAAAAAAATTTCCCGCGCCTTCCCGCGACGGGAACACGAGTAAATGCAGAGCATTGGGGGTCGTTAACGTCGCGTAAAGTCGCGTTAGGGTGGGTAGTTGGGTCTTAGTTGCGTTGGTGTTGGTTTGGGGTAGAGAGAGGAGAGTAAAGTCGCGTTAGGGTGGGTAGTTGGGTCGTAGTTGCGTTGGTGTTGGTTTGGGGTAGAGAGAGAAGAGTAAAGTCGCGTTAGGGTGGGTAGTTGGGTCGTAGTTGCGTTGGTGTTGTTTTGGGGTAGAGAGAGGAGAGCGAGACGAGAGTGTATTAGGGCTGAATGCATCATTTATGCGCGCGCAGTAGAGGGAGAGCAGTACGGGGGGGGAGAGCGCGCGCCCTTCCACGCCCCACCGCGCTGCTATCACGCACCTGTTACGCCGAGACCGCGACAGAGCGAACGGGCTGACTACGACGCATGCCCGCGCCAGCTGCTGTTGAGAGAGAGGAGGGAAGGAGGAGAGGCGCACCTGCTGCGGACGCGGAGCTGTGGACGCCGTCCGACGCAGGAAGAGGCGAGGCTAAGAAATGCTCTGAATTTAAAAGGGCTATGAGCCCAACGCAGCCACAGCTCGATATGTGTGGCAGCGTAGCACCATTGCCGCATATCAGGTGAGTCGCATCCTTTTCAATGATAGGGTGGTGCCCGGCAGTGTTGCTCTAACTGCGCAGTGTAATTCCCCTGGCGCTGATTTATCGAAGCAAGAAGCAGTCGCGAAGAAGCGAGTGATAGCGGCATGTGTGCTCTAGTGCTAGGCCGCGCCTGCCGTGTGCGCGGTCTCGACAGCAGGTGCCCCGCAACCAGACGGCGAAGCGATTAGTTTTGGCCACGGCTCCCGTGGTCTGTTTACTTCAGCTCACGGCTGTACATATTCAAGAATTCACTGTAACTGCGGTTTGTTCCTGTGGACGGTTTGGCGGCAAGTTTTTTATTATTAAGGTAGTCAAAAATTTCCTTTGAGACCTTTCAATAAAGCTCGGCAGGACGTTTTTGAAATAGTGACATTTAGCTCTTTTGATGTTCGATTTCAAGTCACCAATAACAGTACAACGAACATTTCTAGGAAGATTGGGTTTGTTTCTTCAGCGATTTCCTAAGTCTCTTAACCTTCCTTTTAGCGTCGATGAAATCTCTTGTTATCCATGGGTTATGCTTATTCGTTCTTTTTGTTTGTTTTTACTGGTACGTAGTTTGAATGCAATGCAGTGCATTGTTTTTGAATGATTTGAATATATTTCTATGTCGGTGGAGGGTTGATCTGAAGCATACACAAACGGCTCTATTTGGAAGGAAGGATAATCAATGATGGTTGTATTGTCAGCGCTAGCAAAATCAGGAAATGGGGTCCGTGGTATCGAAACAGTTTTGCCTCTTTGAATGGTGGTGGTACATAAAATTAGTCTTAGTCTGGTAAACCGGTCAATATTTCTATTTTTGATTCTTGGAGCCAGCTCTGGAGCCAGCCTGGAAGCTGTTGAGAGGACCATTGTACTCGAACAAGTGCACAAGTCTAATATTGACATTGTTGTAAAAAAGCGTGCGCAGGCAGCTTGTCAGGGCGATAAGGCGATAACTTGCTGGATAAGACGGGTCCTTTCCCTATTTCTGAAGAACAACTGCAACAGCTCCCCTCCAACACCTTGGAAGGCGCCCTGATAGCCATGGTTTGCTGTGTACGTGAAGGAGTGTTTCGAGCGTGTCTGCATGTAAGCGTGGTATCATCGTGTATGTAATAGTTGCCTGAGCGAGAGCTTAAGGCCTATATGTAAGGCCTACCTCCAGCTCATCAAGTAAAATTTGAGAGTTCTATGACGAGCTAATCCTTAGTGACAGCTTCTCGCAGGACGTCTTGGGTTTGATGAAGGTGCTTTTGTATACTGCGGAACTGGATACTTTGAATTGTTATGGAAGAGTTCAGTTCTTGTCCTGGAGTGTTTCCCTTGTGCCGGTCAGGGGCAGGCTAGCTATCTGTTGAAGTTTTAGTATCCGTATTCGCGTTCGGACTTTCTGTGTGCGTCTGTGAGTGTGTTTGTCTGCAAGGGTGCATGCGCGTCTGACTGTGTGTGTGTGTGTGTGTGTGTGTGTGTGTGTGTGTGTGTGTGTGTTTGTCTGCGTGCGCGGGTGCGTGCGCGTCTTCCTGTGCGTGCGTGCGTGTGTGCGTGTGTGTGCGTGTGTGCGTGCGCGCGTGCGTGCGTGTGCGTGCGTGTGCGTGTGTGTGGGCGCGCGTGTGCGTGCGTGCGTGCGTGCGTGTGTGTGTGCGTGTGTGTGCGTGTGTGCGTGCGTGCGTGCGCGCGTGTGCGTGCGTGTGTGTGTGCGTGTGCGTGTGCGCGCGTGTGCGTGCGTGCGTGCGTGTGTGTGTGTCTGTGCGTGTGCGTGTGCGTGTGCGTGTGCGTGCGTGCGTGCGTGCGTGCGTGCGTGCGTGCGTGCGTGCGTGCGTGCGTGCGTGCGTGTGTGTGTGTGTGTGTGTGTGTGTGTGTGTGTGTGTGTGTGTGTGTGTGTGTGTGTGTGTGTGTGTGTGTGTGTGTCCCCGTCCGTCCGTCCGTCCTTGCGCGTGCTTGTGCGCGTGTCCGTCACCGGACTTCCTCGGAGTAGCCGATGGATCGCGCTGCTTGGACCGTATATTCTTCCGGCTGCTCTTGGCTTCAATCGCCGCCGAAGGTGTCAAGGGTGCCACAGGTGGTGCAGGCACCCACTGCAGGAATCGACTGCAGGTCCCCCTGTACCTATCTCCCCCATCGCCTCAGAAATACCGGGGGCTCGTCGAGTGGCCACGGTGGGAGTGGCATAGGTCCCCACAGAGGCGGTTGCCTTCACCAGACGTACTTCATATAGGAGTTGCGAAACTCCCAGTGGACTCCATACATCAAAAAGTGGCTGTGCGACTGGATTGGAGGGGTGGGAAGTGTCATGCTGCTGCACTCAAACTGGTGCTTTAGCAAGCTTCTGGCGTCATGACCAGCCAAACCTGTTGAGACCCTATCAGCACGCTGGGGCGAAGTGTCTGATATGTCGGTGAAAAGTTTCTGCTTAGCACGAATCGGGGGAATGTTTCAGAACATCCTTCATGTCCCGTGAGAATGAGTAAATTGGTTCGCCCACTCAGCTCAGCTTAAACTTGACCGTTGATTGGAGTGCCAATGGCTCTTGCCGCAGACGTCTGTCTGCATGGTTACAGACTTGTGACAGCGACCACCCCTTTATTGGTGAAAGTGATTGAGATAATAGTTGATTTTTGGAACCACTTGAAGCCATTTATGATGACACTTGTGTAGATTACATCTGTTTGTTTCACTGTCTGATGTATTTTTCGCCTTTGAGGGAGCGCCCCTTTGGTGCGTATTATCAAGGGCTTCGGAGGTATCGTACATTTTTCGTGTTGTATATTGCACAATCATTCGTGCGCTGCCCCTGTTGCATTATAAGACGGGTCAAGCGCCATGGAAACAGCATTCATAAAGATGGCGTTTGGCGAGGACACAGTTTTTGTGGCGAAAGATACACAACGCTACCTCGGGCGCTCTTCGCGGGGTGACCAGTTTTGAGCTTGAGAGTTAGAGGTCAAACCACACCCCCTTTCGCGAGCGCCCGTCACGGAGCAGCAGCCCAATGGCGGGGTGAGATAAGCGGCCGGGGGGAGGGGGGATAGGTTTATTCTAGGATAAAACGAACGCGAGCTTAAACAAAGACAAAGGAAGTAGAACTCAAGGACAGTCGCTGGAATAAAAATTAAAGTTTCATATTATGAAGAGTTAATATAAACCCTTAACATAAAACAAATAAAGCACTGTGCATTCGCAAAGCTATTTTCCAATCACCACCGTGATAAGGCAAGTAGATAGACATCAGATACAGTTAATGCCCACGAAGATTTACAATCTCTTTGGAATGAATACACACGCTTGCTTGGATGACACACTTGCCTAGTCTTTCTGTTATGTGGAACGCGTCAATAATTTCGCGGGGCATTTGTTCACAGTGCCTACATAAAATGTCAATGGCACGAAAATTAGGTTTACATTCGCGGCACTTAGTACCATGTGAGGAAAGAAGGGATGCTGTGGGGCCACCTAATGACAATTCATCCTCTCCGAAACGGACGTTCATACAACTTGTGTTCCACTTCCTACGTCTTTGTTTAAGTTCGCGCTGGTTTCATCCCAGAATATATCTTTGCAACTAGCCCAGCTTGCAATCCTTCTAGCGAGAAACGGGTGAGGAGGAAACGAAGACGTGCGCGGGACCCGTGCCGCTACTTGGTAGTGCGCCCGGCACGGAGGTGCGGCTGGGTGACGGGACGAGATAGGCTGCAGGGGAGAAATAGGCGAGGAGGGAACGGTGCCCTCATAATGATGACTGATGATTTGTAGCCCTATAATTTTGTATGCAAGATCTGACGTGTCATCTTACCGGAACCTGTGGCGCGGAATACCCGTGTCGCCACGGGGTGGAGAAAGGCGAGGAGGCCGCAGCCTCAGTAATAGGCGCGAGGAAGGAATTAAGGCCAAGAGGGCACGTGCGGCGCACAGTTGTGGGCGCTGGCGGAAGGCGAACATCCAGCTGTAGTTGCTCGTACAACGGCGAGGCTTAAAAACGCTGTAGGGCGAAAAACTATGATAAATATGCAGTGTATTTATTGCAAAGGTGTCTCTATTTTATTGCGAAGGACACCTCGACCCCACCAGAAAAACATGCCTAGCCAAGAGAGAAAACGCTTTCGCTAAGAACTGTGGTTAACATAGGCTAAACCACAGCAATTTTAGGTTGTGTTAGAGGGCCTCTTTTTCTCGTTGCCTTGCCTGCGGTTTCCGCAGACTGAAGATCGTCGTAATCTGTGTCCCGTGGGCCCTGCTTGAATCCGAGGCATGGTAGAGTTCACACTCCTCTTCTTCACTGTATATACGTGTTTTCTTTTGGTGCTGCTGATGAGTCGATTCGGTATTCACTGTTTTGAAATTGTGTGGTGAGGCTTGAAACAGAATGGCTGAGATCTGGAGCTCGATTATCCAGCACTTCCTTCTTAGACTCCGTTACGACAGGAGAATCGGATATCTTGAGTAATACCTTATTTATACGCTGAAATTATTTTTTGATTCCTTGTTTTAAAGCACAGCGTGATCGGAGTTTGTGGTGGAGTACAATCTATTCTCGTTCAATGTCGGCAGTTTACTCTTCGTTGAAACGTTGGGAGTCTATGTATTACTCAAGACTTTGCCCAATATTTTAACCTTTTATTCGTGTTTTTGGAGTCGGCAGAGAAGGCTTGTGAGCACTCCGTGATCACGCTGCAGAAAATTTACAGTGGCAATGAATTCTCGAATCTCGGGTAATAATGCCTGGAGAGCATGTTTTAAATGCAGAGCATTTCTTTAACTCACGATGCCACCCGTTCTAGTTGTCCGTAGTAGTCCGCACCCCTCCCCCTACACTATATAAACAAATAATACTTACCGGCGCCTGGTTTCCATCCCACGACCCTGCGGGCGGAACGCAAGGTACATGGTTCTCTACCCACTGCGCCACAAAGCCTACACAGAATGGAGGGCTACGAACGCGCCTTATATCCTTGACTCATTCAAACTACGTCCAGAAGCTGCTGATACAACGCATTCACTACCTGTGGGCGGAACGCGAGGTACATGGTGCTCTTCCCACTGCGCCACAAAACCGACACACAATGAAAGGCTGCGAACGCGCCTTATATCCTTGACTCATTCAAACGTCGTGCGCCCTCAGAAATGCTCTGCATTTGATCGTGCCCCTCGCGAGGGGGATGTTTATATGGAATGTACTCAGGTAAGAGATTATGTTTGGACGAAGACGGCACCCAAGCCATTTTTTTTAATCATGACGACTTTAAAAACACGAAGGTTTACTGCACGGACCTCTTCTTCTGGGTGACCCTTTATATTCTTGTGAATTTGGCACGCTTCTCCCAATTTACTCACGGAGATTTAGCAGCGTGCATGGGTTTAGCAAGATTCCAGGTATCATTGAGTAGTAAGGAAGATGAAGAACATAGGCAGAACTGAAGCAAAGCGTGGCCAATCACCCGTACGCGGGAACCCGACGGAAGAAAAGCCAAGTGCGTAAAGAGTAGGAGGAAGACTTCGGAACGTCAGGGAGCCAGCAAGACCGGCTGGAGCAAAGGGCTGCTCATTGAGGGCTGACCTGGCGCTACGAGGGCACGCACCAATGTCAAAACGACCGTGCCGTAGTGCCAGGACGTCGACAGCTCCTGCCGGCACAGCGACGCCCGCGCCGTAGGGCTGGACACCTGCCGATATCGAGGCAGCCTAGATTTGCGCCGTGTAACCTGGGCATCGTACCCTCCTGCGGGGGTCGCCACGTCGTCGGGTGGACCACCTGCTGATTTCACATACCGAGGTACCTTCAGCTCAGGGGAGCCTAGACTCGTGCGACCTCTTCGGAGCTGGCACGTATTCAATTCCTGCCACTCTGCAGCGCCGTACTTTGCTCCGGCGAGTCAAGGCACAGCCTTGAGCGCCATTCCTCCATATGAAACGGCTACGGCTCACGCCGCAGCTGCAAAGTCAGCGCGTGACTGCCACATCCTCTACCAGGAAGATCTCTGTGAGCACGTTCTTATCCTTCACATGGAAGCACTTGTTTAGCTGTAAAACTTTGGTTACTTCTAGGACTGTTGTAACTTATGCCGTAGGTCTCCGTTTCCTTATATGTAGTTGTTAGTATGGTGTGTTTTGTTTTGTCGCTTGTGTCCTACGTCTTTTGCTGCTTCCCATAAATGTGTTACTTTTGTACCCTGGAGAAACGTGTTGCCTCTCGTCTTTTGCCCGTCACGTGCGTTCGTATCATTGTTCTCACAACCGAACCCTGACATCAGAACAATGAGCTTCCTCTCTGTTGAACAATGCCACTGGTCGCTCAGTAAGTAGGCACGTTCGTCGGCGTCGGAGGGGCCTCTGGTCTCCAGCACCCCTGAGCCCTAAGCCCCATGGTTGACACTCCGAGTCTTCGAAGGGCCTTTCGTGCACAGGTTTTGGCAGCACTGTTTGCAACAGCCTTAAAACAACGTGACGAGATGTCCGAAGCAAACCATGAATTGTATTTCCATAAAGTTGATGATAATTTTAGCGTGCTCGGGAATCATGAGCTTCTTTCACAATAACCCTAATACAATATTAAGAAGTTTATTAGAATATACATTTTTCAACATTTCCTCTTTGAAAGCACGACGACGACAAAAGCGGCCTACCAAAATCCGAGCATCTTTCTCCGGATATGTGAAATCTAGTGTGCATGAACATAGTGTTACAAGGAAGGCGCAAGGAACAGTGGTGTATTGGCAGGTATTTACAGAAAATCAGTCCGAGTAGGAAGAGTCACCACTGAGGCAAGCTGGCCGCGGTACGAGCGAGAGACCAATCCTCGTCGTCCACCTTTTTCCCTGTCAGCGCAAGGCACATAGCCGACATGGCGTGGGCACATAGCCTCTTGGTCTTTCAGGCGGGAAGCATGTGGTTTCACTACATCTTCCTCGGAACATAACCCCCGGAAGGAAAAGCACCGTCCCGGTGCTAGGTAGCAGGAAGAAGAGTGGGCGCGTGGTAGGGCTTGAGTAGTGTCACCTGAACGATATCTGATTGACGGCCACTTCTGGGCGCCTGGTAGGGCTTGAGTCATGTCACATGAGCGATATCTGATTGATGGCCTCTTTGTGAACCCGTTGGCAGTACTGGGGAAATCTTGTAGGTCACATCTGTTACCTGGCGCAAAACACGGTACAGACCGTTGTAGCATCACAAACGTTTTTTAGACAGGCCGAAACGACGACTGGGGGACCATAAAAAACGAGTGTTTTGTGGCAGCGATCATAATGAATCTTTTGCAGCGTTAGGAATGCTGAGAGTTTTGCACGAGCCACTTGGCGTGCGAGTTGGGCCCGTGTGATTGCTTCGTGAGCGTATTCCGTTGCAGCCGGGCATGAAGGAAGCAACGTGTCTATTGGTAATGTCGGCTCACGTCTGTAAAGAAGACAAAAGGGGGAGAATCCAATCGTGTCATGTCGGGAAGAGTTGTAGGCAAATGTGACGTAAGGGAACGCATTGTCACAGTCTCAGTGGTGAGCTGACACGTACATCGGAGCATGTTTATGAGTGTTCGGTTAAGACGTTCTGTAAGACCATTTGTTTGAGGGTGGTAGGCAGTCGACGTCTTGTGGGCGGTAGAGCAGGAACGAAGACTGTCGCTGACAACTCTGGGTGTGCTGTCATAGGTGCGAGTTAAACCAAGGTGACCAGCTGTGGGAACGTCATGAAGCTGCTGTAGTATCGACAACTGGATGTGCTCAGGAACAACAAGTAGCAAGGCTGGACCACCAGAGCGAAAGTTGTGGCAGTTCAACACGCCATACTGCAGTAAGAAGGCATGACACGACGGGTCAGCATGTGCAGGTTCAATCTGTTCAATCATGTGTCGCGACGAAGGGCCGCGGCCTTGCTGCTCCCCGATGTGCAGGAAATCAGATAAGGCCATGACACACGCATCGGAATCAAACGTGCACGTATGAGGTGGGTGGATGGGGTGGCGGGAGCGACAGCCGGCATCTTGATGTAGACGGCTATACTTGTGCGCGAAGGAGAAGGTGTATTCTTGAAGGCTTAAAGCCCAGCGGCCAAGTTGTCCTGTCCGATCCTTCAACAAGCAAAGCCAGCATAGAGCATGGTGTTCCGTAACAACTGAGAAAGGTCGGCCGTAGAGGTATAGGCGCGAAATTTGGCAACTGCCCACACCAAGGCGAGACACTCGTGCTTTGTGATCGAGTAATATTGCTCGGGTGTGGACAGGAGACGACTCGCATATGCAATAACGTGATCGCGACCAAATTGTTTTTGCGCCAGAACAGCACTTGTGCCGTGGCCACTGGCGTCTGTCTGGACCTCTGTTGGGGCGGATGGGTCGAAATGTCCAAAATAGGGGATGCTGTAAGCAGAGAAACCAAGGTTGAGAATGCTCCTTCTTGGTCAGGCCCTCAAGAAAAAGTCGCGTTTTTTCGAAGAAGCTCTGTGACGGGATGGGCGATAGTGGCGAAGTCCGGTATAAAGCGGCAAAAGTATGAGCACAGGCCGACAAAGCTGCGCACATTTTTGATTGACTGCCGCTTAGGAAAGTTGGACGGCGCGAATATTCTCGGGATCAGGTCTTACTCCATTGGCGTCAACAAGGTGGCCAAGAATGGGTATTTCGGGGTGCGCGAAGCGACATTTCTTCGAGTTTAACTGAAGACCTGCCCGTAGGAACAAATCAAGCACGTCAGCAAGTCGGTGAAGGTGAGTGTCAAAATTGGGGGGAAATACGACGACGTCATCTAGCTAAGACACATGTGGACAATTTTAAGCCGTGTTCGAGAGATTCCATCATGCGTTCGAATGTGGCTGGCGCATTGCAGTGACCGAACGGCATGACTTTGACTTGATAGAGGCCATCTGGTGTTGCAAATTAAGGCTGTCTTCTCTCGATCAAGGTCGTCAATCGCAATCAGTCAGTATGCGGATCGGAGGTCGATGGATGAGAAGTATTTTGCGCCATGGAGACAATCAAGGGCATTATCTATACGAGGCAGAGGGTACACGTCTTTCTTGGTAATCTTGTATAGGTAGCAATAATCGACACAAAAACACCAGCTGCCATCTTTCTTCTTTACTAAGACGGCGGGGGAAGCCCAAGGACTTGAAGAAGGCTCTACTAAATCTTTGCGGAGCATGGTGTCCACTTTCTCCTGAATGATTTTACGTTCAGCGTGGGACACGCGGTAAGGCCTTCAGTGAAAGGGTCTGGCATCCCCTGTGTTGATCCGTTGTTTCAAAGTGATTGCCTTACCGAGTGGATGGTTTTCATGGTAAAAAATATCCGGGTAAGAGTACTGGAGATGGAGGAACTCACCGGCTTGCACGGGTGGTAGATCGGAGAAAATCATCGCAGCGCAACAGTGATTGGTTTTGTAATTGGTGATTTCTCGTTGGAATGATCAACGTTATTATCGACAGTCAGGGCGGCAACGTAGTAGTCCTCTAGAAGGGAAATCGTTGCGAGCGACGTGCCCTCCGGTAGGAGGTGCGCAGAAGAATCGAAGTTGAGAAACGGGAGCTCAACGTGGTTGCCAATTACAGTGAACAGGGTGTGAGGCAGCGCGACATTGCGCGTGAGGAGCACCTCAATGGTGGCCGAAACCTCGCATACGCCGTCTGCAACTGAAGGGTTCGGCGTCAAAGGGACATAAGTAGCAGTATACGGTGGTAACCGGGTGTGGTGCGCGGATACTAACCGTGACTTCTGCTCAATTCAGTCGATCGTGGCATCGGAACAGGGCAGCTCAAGATAGAGTAGGCATTGGGAACCGTCAATTAGGGCAGAATGGGCGGAAAGAAAATCAAGAACGACAATAAGGTCATATGAGCATTGGTCCAACACTGTGAAAAGAACAACAGTGATGTTGACACGGGCAGCACATACTGCGGCACGCGAAGGCGTACTTCCGTCAGCGACACGCACAGCACAAGAATTGGCAGGGGTCGGTACTTTACGAAGACGACGACGATGGGCAGCACTCATAATAGAAATTTGCGCACCAGTGTCAATGAGGGCCTTGACGGTCACAACGTCTACCTGCCCTTTCAGTAAGCTATGTTGAGCCAGTATCGTAAAAAGATAATTTCAGGCAGGGGTCTAAAATGCAGCGTGACCTCCGGGAGCTGCATTTCTCAGTTTTATGAGAAGGTACGCCCGCCCAGAACCGGTGACTGGAAGCGGCAATGATGGAAAGAGCTCTAGTTCATCTCATGGAGTAGCGGCGAATCCCTCCCGTATGACCAGCAAACTGCCCGCTCGGAACGCCGGCGCGAGACAGTATCACTTCTTCATAGGGCTTTCAGGGGTTATTTTCATCGGTGTCTCTCACTTCTAAGCATGTGCACATTACCGGCTGCCGGTTTATACGTGCGCAGGTTTGTAGTGGACAACAATGGGAGGGAGGACGGGAGGCGTGCACGCGCAGCTATAGGTTTCATGCCGTACTGATGACTGGCATGTCTGTTGGGCTGGTGCGAGATTTAAACGCGGACGTTAATTAGTAAAACGGCAGAATGGGACCTGTGCGGAGTCCTTAGTGGTAGAGCTTAGTGGATTTGTGTGTTAGGCTATGTTCAGATTACCGACGCAAAACCCGTATCGTGATCTACGGACGTACAAAATGCCATGTCACGCAGCTCGGTGGGCTGAGACGTAAAATGACGTCATTCTTTAAAGTTAATACGACACTTGCGGCAACAGTCTGAACCCGGCCTTACAGAAGCAGTAAGTTGATTTCGACGCGGGAGGGACACAGGCATTTCCACATTTGTCTGCAAGAACAAGGCTTGGATCTGTCAGAGGTTCATTCAGCTAATCGCTAAGGAAATATGTTCCATCGCAAAATACGATAAACGTGTTTAATTTCGTGCAATCCGTGGACTGCGTCCAGGTTTGAAGGTCATCCTTCTTCACAGAGTAGAAGGGCACTAATTTTTTGGTGTTTTACCTGTCTTGTTTTTTGGTGTTCTTTTTCTCTGGTGGTGCACGAGGCTTTACAGCAATGGAAGCGTACGGGGATTTGTCAGCGGGAGTTTAGGGACGTATCTGACAATGTAACTAGTCGGATCTGTGGAGACACTTCTTCGGAATTTCAGTGGTAGGCGGGGTGAAGGAAACCGAAAAAAAAACAGCGAGGCGCGGGGTCTTGCGGTCGGATCTTCTAGTATTTTAGGAGTATGGTCGGCATCTTGTCGTGTTAGCTGACCTCTATCAGGCTAGAGAAATACTGTTGTGTCTTCTGAATTCACCATGGTGGCAGATGTCGATAAAGTGCTCGAGCACGCGTGTCGGTAGACGACGACGAGGTTGCGCAAGAGCTGAGTGCGGGCATCCCAATGTCAGCGACGCGCTGTCCTTTCCCTTTTTTAGCCCAGTTAACCGTTCAGGACATCTCTGTGGACACCAGGTACTGACGTCTGCCTGGTTCTTTTCTACCACAGTCCCACTGCTTGTGTTGTTTAGTCCAGGGCCAGCCGCGTGGGCAATGCCATGTTGCACAAAAGTTAGTTGGCTAAGACATGCATTTCATTACATATTTGTTCACGTTTAAGTGCAGTCAGGAAATATACTCTATTTGGTTTCCCCGTAAATTTATTGTTTAAAACGTCGAGAGATTCCGGGTCTTCAGTGCCATAACAAGATGCACCACCGGCAGATCCCAAGGACTTCTACACACAACATCGTTGCACAACTCCGCTGTAAAGAACAAATTTTAAAACATGTACTCAGGGCCTATGTTCCACATCTGCCAGTCGCTTTGTTAGCCGTAACTTCTCCACTCTTTCATTTCTAGAACTCTGAATTCCTGGCAGCCGGTGTTTCAATAATGGGACTTCTTTTTTGATCACAGGTGAAAACTTCTGCAGCTCTTTCCTTAACTCTCATAATTCTACCCTCGAAAATGTTTTTTGTTGTGTTTTAGCTAGAGCACTGCACGGGCCCGGGCCGGCCCGAAAGCCCGGGCCCGACACGGCCCGCGGGCCGGGCCGCCCGAAGTTGATTATCTGCGGGCCCGGGCCAGGCTCGGGCTCAATGCCATGGGCCCGGGCCGGGCTTGGGCTCGACGCCGTGGGCCCGGGCCGGGCTGGCTTGAATTCATAGGCACGGCCGTTAATAGGTCCGACGTGAATTGTAGGAAAGAGCATCAAAATGAATATTCTTGGTTTATTGTTGCGCGCTTCTTGCTGTTATTTGTACGTATTGTTTTAAAAGCGCCTTTTGCTAGGTCTGATGGTCACTATACTGCAATTTTAATGACATTTCTTGTACTGCATCAAGATTTCTATTTTGGTGTATAACATACCGAAGATACGATTACAAGCAATGCCCAAGAGGGTAATGAATTAATTCCGATATCCTGGAGCTTTGCACCTATGTCTATGAATGTACACGTGTGTTTTAGATGTCGCACCAATCAAAATGCGGCTGCCGTGGCTGGAAATCAAACTCGCGTGACAGAGAAACACCACCGCTTAACAACCAGTGCAGGTGAAGTATTTCAACGCGCGTACATACTCGTTGATTCAAATGCAGATAAAAAAAAATTCCCCGCATTTCCCCGATGGGAAGAATGTGAAAGTGCGAATGCACGAGTCGAATTTGCGCGGTTCGGTAATGTTCGCGAAAGAGAGATCACACACACACACACAACTACAAAGAAAGAAAGATGCATTTATTCACAGACACCTATTTGTGTTATCGTTGTACTTGATTGCTAGAGCGGATCTCAGCTTTGAAATTTCGTGTCAGTACTCCTTTAAGCGGGTGCATTAGCCCTTCTCACGCCCGATTCCTGGCCAATCCCCCACGTGGGTATGTGCCATGTCAGCGGCCAGACAGCACGCGCCCATCTCCCCCCGTTGCCAAGGAAGACGAGGAGCGCGCGCACCCGCAGCTGTTGCTATGCGGACGGCGGCGGACGCTTCAGGCTCGCTTAAGAAGTGCATTCGCACTTAAAATTGCAGCAATACCAACTTGTGGCCTAGACAACCACGTGAAGTTGCCACGAGTCTCGTAATCAAAGGTGATGATGTCTCTCGTGCAAGAATACGAACTATTATTACGCCGATGTGGCGTGAACTGCAGACGGTGAAAGCTAAACTACGTGCACTTTTAAACCCTTATTTTTTGCGTTTCAGTTCATGACGTGCTTGTACAGACTAGATGCTTCGTCTGATCGCCCGGAATGTAATAAACAAACTTTCTTCAGCGTCAAAGACCGGGCCTGGTCACACACGCGCGGGCAATCCCTAGGCCAAAAAATAAATTACCGGGCCGGGCCGGGCCTGGGCTTGAGATGGCGGGCCCTGGCTGGGCTCGGGCCAGGCTCACTTATGAATGCCCGGGCCCGGACCGGACTCGGGCTAGGTGTTACGGGCCCGGGTTGGGCTCGGGCTTCGCGAAGCGGGCTCGGGCCTTAAAATCAGGCCCGTGCAGTGCTCTAGTTTTAGCTAGTGTGCCAAAATGTTTACAAGGTGCTTTCCGTTCTACAGCCACCGCATATTTTGTGATCATGTTAGGGTCTCTTTCCACATTTGAACACTATCCTAAATTTTGCGTGCTACCAAGCTAAGTTTGTTTTAAAGTACCCTTCAAAATTTTGGTGCTTCGGTTCTTTCTGTCTGAAAAGGTCGTTTTTTACGCATTACTAAATTCTTTTTTGTGTATTGTAAGATATCCCGTAATTGATCTCGCCACCTGCCCATTATCGCAACTCGTAATCATGGTTAATAATAAAACACTTTTCAGAACACCAAAGTTGGCACTTAAAAAGAAAATTTGCATTTCATCAATGGTGTCATTTTATATCCTGTTCTAGTTTCTTAGAATGCAGAACTATGTATTCATAGTCTAAAAGTTATCTCTTCCCAAACTAATGAACGCATAAACTTGACAAAATGTACTGCTTGGCTTGTGAGCAGGTCCTCATCGAAACAAAAGAAAAAAACAACGGGATGAGCACGGACTAGCAGGGGCGTTTTCTGCAGATTTTTGCATATTATATGAGAATCCATCAAAGTAAACGCAATAAAAGCTACAAAAACAGACAATAATGAGATGGAACACTCGGTGACTTCAAAAATTTACGCACTTTCTACAATTTTTACAGATAAGAGTTTATGGCGCACCAAATGTACACGACGTAATAGACAGAAAAGGAACCTCGTTTTTCACATACGTAACTGACGGCCCGTCAGCGCATTTGCTATATAAACGGTACATCTTTGCTATTTAACCGGTATATTGTCAGTGGTCTCCGCAGCACGGCAGTCATAGGTAACGCGCACACGCAACGCTTGCTTTTGATTGAGATGTTTTGCGTGACCGGAATTCCCGCATCGCTTCAGGGTTCCCAGGAGGCTTTCCATGAATGTCTGGTCTCCTCGGAAACGCACCACCCGCACGCGTCAGCGCAGACCCTTTAGACAACCCCCCTACAACATGCCTCCGAAATGCAGCCATCTGGCCAGCGACATCATTGTACAGCGTTCGGCTCTCCCCTGCTTCAGATCCGCCGCGGTGGCTCGGTGGCCAAGGTGTTGTGCTGCTGAGCACGAGAACGCGAGTTCGATTCCCGGCCGCGGGGGCCGCTTTTCTGATGGAGGCGAAATGCAAAAACGCTCGTGTGTACGCGATTTCGGCGCACTTTAGAGATCCCCTGTTAGTCAAAATCAATCCGGAGCCCTCCACTATGGCGCGCCTCATCGCATGCGTTTCATCGGCGCGTTAAACCCCCCAATCAATCAAACCATGAATCCATCAATCGCTCTATTGCTTCAGCCTCTCCTTGTATGGGTAGTTTCATGGTCAAGAGGTGCCTACACACTCCTGACGGCACTCCCAAGGATAAAAGCATCCGCAAAGCGGCGCGCTCTTAAGTGGCCTCGGCAGAACCGCAGTCATGGCCCGTGGTCACATATTACACTTGCTTTTGATGTAGGTAAATAATTCCTGCTCCGTCTTTGCGAAGCATACCAAATACGTTACCTTGTTTGTGCTGCCAAGCCCTGACTTTTGCCTTCTGATTTCTGCCAACTTTCATCTCCTACGAGCGCGTTTAGTGTTGTTCGTGTATTGTGAAGAAAACCTCGGCCGTTAGGTGGGAAACTCGCCCTGCTGCTACTCAAACGTCTAGCGTTGTTATTTGCGTGCTTAGTGTATCCAATCGGGTCAGGAGCTTCTGGTCGAACAAATTAACTTAATGCGTTCCACTCTTTTGCAAAATGATCAAGAATTTGAAGAAATAACTAAAAGGCTTTCCAGAATAGAAGAACACTGCTGAGCCAATGCCACCGTAAAAGGGAAAGTTGATGATTTACAGACTCTTGCCGAACAGAACGGTGGTAATATTCCTACCTACCAGCTCGGATGGATGGCTCTGAGGACCTTGTGTTTAATGGCCTTGAAGGTGCCTGTTGAAACTTGGGCACAGTCCGAGAAGTCCACCATTGATTTGTTTAGTGCGCACCTCGATATGCGCACCTTAAGCAAGAGTTAGATGTTGAACACGCCTATCAAATTGGTCGTTTTTGTCAACACAAACATCGACCCATCATCACCCAGTTAAACCATTTTAAATACCGTGACCAAGTACGAACCAACGCAAGTCAATTAAATGGCACTAACTACAGCATAAGGAAACATTTCCCCCCCTGTACCCGCATGGCCCGGAAGCGCCTCCTTGAATTTTGTAAAGCGTCGCGCAAAACATACAAGCTCCGCTACGACAAACTAACAATTGAAAATTCAACTTACCACTTACGTTTTAAACATGCCTCCAAAAAACTAAATCAACGTCCCCATAACTATCTCCTTCCGCCCGCGCGCCACCTAAAACAAACGCTAACTACTGTAGCGTATACACTAACATACGAAGCCTCTTACCGAAAAGCGATTATATTTACAACCTTATAGACGTGACGGAGTGCAATATCGTTCTGTTAACTGAAACCTGGCTTAACCCGTCTCTTTCAGATTTTGAATTAGCTCCCTGTTTTCGCGGCTTCACCATTTTTCGGTGTGATCGTCATGATAAACGGGGTGGTGAAATTCTCATTGCCACACGCCCCAGTTTAAATTGCACGGAGGTAACCATTAACTCTGTCCTTGAAATAATGTTCGTCAACCGCAAAAATTCATACCCCCCCCCCTCGTAATCATTGAAGTATGGTATGGCCCGCCCGACGCCGATGCTTCATTTGTTGCTAACTTCCACGATGTACTTTATATCTTGCGTAGCTCTTGTCGTATTATTCCGGTTATTTTAATAGGCGACATAAAGTTTCCAAGAATAACCTCGTCCGACACATCACTAAGCCTTTCGAAGTACAATGTCGATAGTGATTTTAATAACACGTCTTTAACATTTGGTTTGTCCCAACTTGTTTCCTTTCAAACAGAAGTTACAGAGCACTCCGCAAACATCCATGACCTTGTCCTGACGTCACATCACGCAAAGCTTGCATCTTTATTTTCCCTTCCCGATATCAATGATCACGCTGTACTCCATGCCACATTTTGAAATCAACTACCACGGCCAAAGCTTTCAAAGAAGGCAATTACACCATACGATAAGTTAAACTACGCTGCCATTTTTAATGAACTATCTATGTTCATTGATTGGTATCTAACTAGCTTTCTTCTACGCCCCCTTGAAACTAACTGGTCTTTTTTCACGAGTAAATTACATGAGCTGATTAGTAAGTACATTCCCACTGTAACAACTACGGAACGGCCATCACCACCTCGGTTCAATACATCCGTCAAGCTACTAACCAACAAAAAAGTGTTTGTACCATTCCGTAAAACAGTAAAACAGCGCTAGCACTTCCAATAAATACCGCAACACGGCAAAATTATTCAGCTCACTTGCAATGAAAGCTAAGTCTGCCTTTTTTTTCCCTCTTTGCCCAACAAGCATTTCGGAAAATTCATTAATCCTAACACACGGTGTTCCGCAGCCATCGAAGCCACGAAGCCAAAGACGCTGTTGTCTTCAATGAAAACAAGTTTACTGGAGTGAACTTGTGCTCCCCTAACAACTCAAGATATACAAAGGCGGTGAAACAGCATTCAACAAAGTGACGTGCTCAGGCGAGCATCGGCGAGTCGAATACGTCGGTGTCTGCTCTGCGGGCATTTATCTCTCACGCGAGTGTTTCTCTAACCATCGAATTGCCTTCAGAACACTGTATATTAAACAAGGTTATTATAGGCTGGTGACGTTATTTCGATGCACGCTCCCTATCAAAGAAGGTAACACGTGCGGCATAAAGAATGGAACGCGCGCTCCACTCGGCCCACAGACAACACAGATAACAAAGCCCGACTCAGCCGGTCGGAAAAAGCATAAACCGACAAACCAAATGACTGGTTCGCGGAATTACCCCCCCCCCCTCCGGTATAAGTGCATCGACCCGTTGCTAAAATAAAAGACAGACCGAACAAACAACAAAAAAAGTTCCTTATCTTGCGTAGTAAGGTTTCAGGCGAAGTACGCGAACGACTTCGTGCCGCGTGCGTCGTCGTGATGTTCCGGAATCACCTTCGGGGATGACTTCGTAGTTAAGTTGGCCAACACGTTTTAGAATCCGGTAGGGCCCGAAATACCGTAGTAGAAGTTTCTCACTCAGTTCACGTCGTCGGATGGGAGTCCAATCCCACACACGATCCCCTGGACGGTACTCGGTGTCTCGGCGTTGGAGGTTGTAGCGTCCGGCATCCACCAGCCGCTGTTCGTTTGTGCGAACTCGAGCGAGCTGGCCGGCCTCGCCGTTCCGGGGTCCGCGATTTTTTCAGGGGCTCCATGTCACAGCACAACTTGATTTTTTAAGAACTTGGCGACTTCTTGTGCAGTCCCCCTCGGAAGAGCGGCGGTCTCTGTGTAGCGTGTCATGTAGTCTTTCGCCACGACAATCGTGCCAGCACTGCAACGGAAGCTCGGAAGACTGGTCGCGGCGTTCCAAGACAAAGATGGAATCGAGACTCACCATCATCTTCCCAAACGGCCAGCAAGTCAAACGGGCAGCACAGCGCTTATACCCCTTGGAGGCGGACGCCCACTCTCGGCCCAGGGAGGATGTTGAGTTTACCGCGGCAAATGGCATGGCAGGAAATACCGCGTGCTGTAGCAAGTACATAATAAGACGAAGACGAAGTAGGTGGGCAGCGGGGGCTGCGCGTGAGCACGCAATGAACGAATGAAAAGTCGTCCGATCTTGCAGCTATGCTGTCGGCCTCTTCTCTACAGTGGCATTCCTAGTTCTTGTGTGTGTGGATGGTTGCTGCGTGCAAGTCGTTTGGGCTACACCAGCTGCGCGAGAAGAAAGCCCCGCCATACGTAACGGTCATTTTTGTTGCAGAAAACGTCGCAAGGTATCTATCTTTTGACGCTGTGTTATCATGAATGTCTGGTCACGCACCGCGTGACATGCTGAACATGTTTGGCGCGGGTCAGGGTCCCATGCATTGAGGAAATATTCTGAACTGCATAAGCATCGCGAAGGGGTGGTCGTATCTACGTAACCGAATAAGAATCGCATGAAGATCACAAAACTGCAACAACATTGAGTTTACTAATATTGCTGGCAGTGCTGCTCTTATAATGAATATAAAAAATGTTTCAAAATTTTTGAAACATTAGACTCTGAAAGGGTTGTAAACATTACTAGTATTTTTTTATTTATTTCAATACTTCAAAGCCTTGAACAACATCTATTACATGAGCGTTGAACTAAAAACGAAAAAAGAATAGAAAAAACAACGCATGGTATGAACAAAGAACGTGAGAAACGATTGTTAGCCCGTATCTATCACTGAACATTGTGGAATATTGAATGGTCAAACGAGATGCGAATCATATAACCTTCCCTTCACACATTGTAACTGTTTTTTACTGCTTTGTCACCTTTAATAAATGCAGGATGCCATTGTACACCCCTGCTTGGCAGAGATACGGAAAAAGTCAGTGAGCGCAGACAAATAACGGGGTAATTCCAGTGTCGCGTACAAACGCCGTGCTCCTACAACACCCACCACCGCTTCTTTTAGCCCCGTATAATCCGTTTATTGTCCAGCACACTTAAAAATTGGCTGTGCGTCTGCACGCGTAGCTGCAAATTGTTTGCCTTCAGCCACGCTTGCCCCGTACCTGCCTCTTGTGTCTCACCCGTACACCTCTCCCGCTGTTCCTTTCCTCTCTCAGGGCACCCATTGCAGGTATGTGGAGTTCCGTTTTGCCGCGTTAGCACTGCTGCGCCATATGTTAGTACTGTTTGGACTTAGCGCTTGAGGCAGCCCTATTAGTATTTCCTGGTTAAAACTTTTTTTCAACGCGTTTCTTTCATTCGTATCGCAATGTCGAGACACACCTGCGTTTAAATAAAATAGCAAGGAAAACACTAGTTATGTATAAACGTTCTTTCTTCAATAAGCCTATTATTAGCTTTTGTAGAACAGACTTGACGAATATGACACGAATATGGAACAAAAGATTTATTACACCGAAAAAGTGTATCAAAGAAACATTTACAACTTTTAGGAACAGACTTTAGCCTTTTAAAGTGACCGACGGACAGACAGAAACACACAGAGAGAGACCAACAATTTTCGCTTTTGAGTAGGCCAAGACAGACTGTCGCCTGTTAAAAGATGCGTCTTCCAGAACCCGTCATATGCAATGGCGAGAAAAAGCACCCACCTATTGAGGAACATGTGGCCTGTACCCGGAGACTACAGGAGCTTTCCCGCAATGCTAAAACTTCTCCGCAATACTCAAAATTAACGTCTCTCAGGAAGCTAGTGCAAACAATATGTGCACGGCATATTTTACATACGGCTATAGTTTACTTCCAAGATAGCGTGGTAAAAAAATTGCCTAACATTACGGAATTTCTCTCTAATCATCCCGGAAAGAGCGCGGCCCTTAGAGTTACGCTCGTTCCTGAGCCCCGAGTGGCGCATGGCTGAGCGAGACGTCAGCCAAACCACAGGCGGGGGGGGGGGGGGCGAAGAGGGGGGGTATGCGGGGTAGGGGGGAGTTAACGCAACTTTATTGAAGCGAAAGCTGTCAGTCGCGCAGCAGTGATTCGGCAGAGTAGGTGAGCTCTTGGATAGCACCCCTCACGCTGTTCCCCTTCCGGTTTCACTCCTTTTTGGATGAATTTAACGGAGGTTTGTTCAGTGCAATGCAATATTTATTTATTTTATTTATTTACACAATACTGCAGACGAAGTAAATGGTCCAAGCAGAACAGGCAGAACAAAAAGAATGTACACGCACATACAATGCAATACAATTCAATAAAAACAATGGGGTGACATCAACTCAGAATTCACTTTGAGACTACGAAATAAACAGGCCACGGTGAAAACAAACATAACAGGGCTTCCAATCCAAATAAAACTAGCAAATGTGGTAATCACATACACTTTGAGAAGCGTCGCTAAAAACCCGAACGTCAATAATTAAAAGTTGCTAAAATGATCGTGCAGGGCTTTCCACTAAAAATTCTTTCTGGCAATTTATTCCACTCATCTACTGTGCGTGGAAAATATGAAAACTTAAAGGTATTTGTTCGGGCAAAGAATGGGGATAAACTATGGCTATGTGTGTGTCGTGTTTTCCTCGTGGCTAATCGACTAATGAATGGAGTCTGTGATAATCCAGTCTTACACTTAATTAGGAATTCCGGAAAAGCTAAGCGGGCAATTTGGCGTCTAATGTGTAGTGGTTGGATTTTATTGAGTGCCATGATGCCTGACGGAGAATCATTTCTTTTATATTTATTATAAATAAAACGAACAGCCCTCCTCTGAAACTTCTCCAATCCATTATTTTACGAATATTTACACCTTTCGTTATTTTACCATTATTTACGCCTTCGCAATGCTCGGGTGCCTTCTCTTATGAATAGCTCGCATCCTTTTCTTTATCGTTTGTTTCGTGTTCTATCTGAAACAGCGCGAGCGGGAGTTGTGTTCTTTTAAAGCAAACCTTTTTACCTCTACCCCCCAAGGGTTCTTTCGCGACCGTTGGTGTCACCACAAAACTCCAGCGAACAAATAAAAGAATTTACTGGCACCGCCGGGAATCGAACCTGGAACTAATAGACTACCAAAGCGAGAGCCCGTTGTCTTACCGATTTAGCTACGAGCCCACGCGAAGATTGGGAAGACAGGTGGTGTACTGACCTAGCACATCTACGGGTTTACCCCTGCGTTCTCGCTGAATGCCATGTGAAAGCGTCACGCGACCACTCACGCCCGTCAAGCGGTCCCATGCGCACCTTGCACATGTGCTAAGAGTTACAAAATTAAAGGAAGCTCACACCAATGCATGGCATCTCACTTCTAGTACGCCGATGTGCTAAAGCCTGTGGCCTCCAGTGTTCACGTAAACAATCACAGCTCCTTGTCGTCCGCCCTCACGCTGCACCAAGGAATACATTCAAATACTCCTTGATGGCCAGGCCATCACTCCAAGCCCCAGCATCAAGATCCTAGGCCTACATCTCGAGGCTAACACCAAGAGTGGCGTTTCCTTGCAGCGCCTCAAAAACAGCATTAATCAAATCATACACATGATCAGGCGAGTTGCCACCAAGAAGCGAGGCCTAAAGGAATCCGGTACCTTTCGATTAATTGAAGCTTTTGTCCTCTCGAGAGTTACTTACGTCCACCCCCTGTCTTCTCTCGACAAGGAAGACATAGAGATGCTTTATATAATGATTAGAAAGGCGGTCGAGCAGGCCATTGGTCTTCTCATGAGTGCGTCCACACAGAGGCTGCTTAGCACGGTGCTCCACAACACGGTGGAAGAGCTGATAGAAGGCCATATTTCTAACCAGAAGGTCCGACTCAGAACTGCAATGGGTAACCGCATGCTTCACCAGATTGGCTGGGCAGCCTAGAATGTCACTCCGCTTGACGTACTCCCAGACTCTTGGCGACTAAAACTAAAGACGCTCCCTTTGCTTAGAAATATGAACCCCTCCCATGACGAGGGTCACCGAAAAGCACGGGCTCAAGCGCTAAACACCACCCTTGGTGGGGATAATGCCGTTATCTACACAGACCAGACGCCTCCAAACATCGAGGGCAGCAATACGCCATCATCGTGGCTACCTCCAGGACCAACCTCCGTGCGTTTACCTCGCTTAGGACCCAAGAAATGACGGCAGCAGAAGAGGCAGCCATCACCTTGGCTTTCGCTCAACCAGGGGTTCGGAGGGTAGCCAGCGATTCCCAGCAAGCCTACTGGAATCACCAATAGGGTTGGGTGTCCTGACCTGCACTGCGTGTGCTAAAAAACCACTCCCCTAACGGTTCCATTCAGTTCATCTGGACACCCCCTCACGCTTCAATGGAGGGCAACAAATACGCCCACCCAACAAGCCTGCGCTTTTACCTCCCGTGATATGGAGCTGCAAGAGGACAGTCACCCGCTTGTCACGTTCAGGGAGATAACCCAGCATTATCGCCTTCTGAGACAGACCGTACCTTTGCCTTACCCTGACCTTTCCAGAGAACAACAAACTACCCTGCGGCTCATACAATCCGGGCTCCTTCCCACAGCCTACGCGTCCTCACTTAATGTATCCGAATCGCTACGACCCTGAATGTAAATTTTACTCAGAAGTAGGAACACTCCGCCCCGTAATCTGGGTGTGCGACTTTAGCCCTGAGCACCCTCCTCTCTTTCCGTCAACTACCCAACAAGACCAATGGGAGATGCTGCTGTCCAGGCCCTCTCTACCTACCCAGCTTCAGCGGGTGGAAAAGAACACAGGCCGCGCGGACTGCATATGGGCCCCACAGAAGAAGGAATCACTGTGCATATGAAACACTCCGCACCTGGCCTTCTATGCTGGCGGAGCTTACAGCCATCCGGGACGGACTGCAAGCTCTCCTACCGGCAATTCTTGAAGCTCCTGGAAGTTTTACGGCACACATTTACACGGACTCAACGGCGGCCATACGGGATTTGCGACGTGTAGCCTCCAACTCGTCTGTCTCAAGAGACATTCATGACCTGCTGGACACGTGGCCCTGCCCTCTCCGACTGTCATGGATACGACGTAATACTATCACCGCTCATATTGCGGCGGATAGTTTCTGTCATGTTACGTCGGTTCCACGGCCCCTGCCCTTGCTGACAACTGACCCACATGACCAACTTGTCCAACTAAAGGAAGATCTGCGTCGCGCCACACGTGCTTTCATCCCACCGTGTGGAACAGACCTTCCCAGTGGGCTCGCTCGCTGGGAGGAGGTCCTGCTGCGTAGACTACGAGTTGGGGTGGCCCTCTCTCCTCCGGTAACCCGGGCGTGGCCACCGCGATACCATGCCCCGTTTTCCACGACCGGCCCCTTTTGTACGGCTCCTGCCGAAGAAGCCGACACCAACCACCTGCTATGTACGTGCCCTTCACTGAGTGCAGCGAGATCCTGGCACCTTCGCGGCACAGGCCTGCATCCGGGGAGACCCCCCGATCTTCAGCGATGGCTGTGGGGGCCCCACCACCGCTGTCTTCTGGACTTCATCCGGGAAACGGGTGCAAACTTGTACCTGTAGGAACTTATGCCAAAGGGCATACTGTCGCAATTAAAAAAAAAAAAAACTCCCCAGGGCTGCACTCTGGGGCGTTCAGAAATCTGAACAGAAGTATTTCTTCCTCCTCCTCCTTCTCTGCCGCAAATCTCGTCGCCTCCGTCTGCGGCGCAAAGACGGAGAAGACAGATCGTCTAACACCGGGTTGGAGCTTACTTTAATTTTATAAAAAAAAGTTTCCGCTCTTGTGCTACACCAATACAACTCAACCAAACACCGTTCATGCTTCATACATTGATTTAACCTTAACAAATATATATCTTTGAAGTAATAAATGGTGTGGTTAAGTGCATTTCACTTCTCTCTGGTTTTGCTATTTGTAGAGAGATGTGAGTGAATTTAAGTGACGTCGCATGGGTAATCGTTCTGGGGGCCCTTTACAGCTTTGCTTTCCAACCACATTCACGGGGTGGATTGGCGCGATTTTTTTGTGCTTCCTTTCATCTCCCACATGCTGTAGCCGTTTCGGGTAATTTTTATGGGCTCGTTTTTCTTTCGCAGCCACTTATTTCGCTTACTACAGCGAAAACCCACCCAACACGCACAACTAAATAAATGAATAAATGAACGCGGGAAGTGCTGGTCAGATACGTATCGTTTTCCTAAAATGTACCCGCAGTTTTCTTCGCGCTAAATAATGGTGACATGTATGATCAGTGGGAGCATTTCCAGGAGTTTCAAATGGTTCTGCTAATATAAACACCTGGTTCACGCATATTCTCAAGTTTCGGCCGGAAGGCTGAATCGAAGGACAAACGAGTATCTTTCGACGGCTCTGTTTTGGTGCGTGACGCCGCGTGATTCTGTTTGGGCGCGTGATGCCGCATGACACCGTGACTTTGGACGAGGCACGACGATAAGCGGATACCCTAAAGTGCTCGACAGTTAAAATAATCAAGCAAGCTTCTCGGTACCTCATGGGCATAAGCAGTAATTTTTATCTGAGGTACTTTGGAACCCCCCTAATCTATCCACATGATGTGTTGGTTGACTACGTCCTGTAAGCATTCGATATTTTGAAAAGAAGCGGAAGAAAGTGTTGCAGCGTCAGTTTAAATCGTCTTTGGAGATACGCCGTTGTGCTTATTTATAAACACGATATATGTAACACGGCACGTCGCTTGCGCGACTCGACCGACTTCTCTGGTTCATGCTGTCTGCCTCTTGCGCACACTAAATTTTGCTCCAAGCTATGAAGTGATGTCTCGACGCGCATGGATTATCTGGAGGGATAACACAGCGTTTAAAATCCTGTCCCTGTGTGTCGAAGGAACGCAGTGTGCCAGTCAGCGCTCGTGTTCAGGGCAGTGGTTTCATATGGAGTGTGTACGCCATGTTGTTGTGTGCGTATAACCTGATGCAAGACTATCAGGCTGGAGTCACCGAGGTATCAGAAAGAAAGGTTTTTATGTATCGTAGCTAGGCTGTCGCCGTTAATGGTGAGTGCTGTGTTGCTTTCGAAACGGGATTGATGTGTGTGGTGCGTCGTAGTTTTCAAGTGGTTGGCTGTTTGTCTAAAGCTGCTGGCACCGCAATCAAACATGACCCACCGTGTTACCCTGTTGGTATCACCGCGTGAGAATAATATTTTCATCCTGCTAGATCTGCGTGGTCTGAAAGGATACAGTGGTAAAAAGTGTCGAGATTTGTGTCAAGGCAAGAGTGCATGACTTGTCGCGATCCCTATAAACAGCCAATGGTGAGTTACGGTTTGGGTTCCCGTGATGTTAATGCGTAGCATTCTTTTCCGGGTCCCGCCACAGCCGGAACAGTGTAATGCCCTGCATTACACAATTCAGATTTGCGGAAGTAGCAGCTTTGATGGCTATTATAGCGTAAATAGAGATGATTAGTCGGGTATCATATTGAAACTTCAAGAAATAAAAAGAATTTATAAAATTAATGGTAACAAAAATGTTCCGACAAAATCAAAAATATGCATCCTACGCATCGCCTAACAAAGCCAAGGGATAAACAAAGTCCGAAAAGAACTCTAAAAATAGCAAATAAAAATGGCGGAATTGGGAACCGCGCAACGTCCTGCATTCCCACAAAACTGCAGATTTGGCGGAAGTTTCATATGTCATCGTTGTAATACCGTAGATGGAGGTAAATGCTGGTACAGAATATTAATAAACCGAAAAAATAGGGAAATTGATCAGATAAAGATAAAAAACTCCAACAAAATAAAAATATGCATCGTGTACACCTCCCTAAAAACCGACGAATAAACACAAAAATTACGGAAAACAATGTTCCAAATACGAAATAAAAATAGGCGAAAAGCGGCACACCGTGTAACGTCCTGCATTGCGACAGATATGCAGATTTCGTAGAACTTCCACTTTCAATTGTTGCAATAGCCTAAATAGAGATAATTGCAGGGAGAATTTCGAAAACCCAAAAAATAAAAAAATTGACAAATGAAATTTCAACCAAATACATTATCTCACCAAATCAAGAACGGGATCTCCCCCAAAACCGAAGAGTAAACAACAAAAGTACGCAAGAGAACGATGGAAATACCAATAAAAATTGCATAAGAGGACCAACTCTGCAGAACGCGTTGCACATCCGGAAACACAAAATATAATTAGCGAAGTAAAGGTACTTCGTCGCGATATTGGTACAAATTTACATCATTGGCAAAAGGAAACAAAATAAAAGTTATCAAGAATAAAATGATACAACGCCTTTGGCGACTCATAGCCATATTTGATTGAAAAGAACTCACACTCCAGACAAGCGGCGTAAGAATGCTACGCATTATTAGGCAATTCCCTTAATTTCTGTAGATTTTTTACCGTTACAAAACCAACTGTGCCCGGAAATCTTGCGTGTTTCCTTCGGGCCTGTATGCGTTGTATCAGGCATTATTCTTCAGAATTCCGTTTCTGTGCTCTGGAGTGTAGTATGTCAATCACCGCAGAGGTGGCCAGAAAATAACACTCACCGATTGCACGGTGCGTGAAAACTATCTACGCAACACCTTTGGTTCTGCACCTCTCTCGAGATAGTCAAGAGAGTATGCGGGTCCTCCGCCAGCCACTCACTGCAGGTCATTTTTTTTTATCTTAGTGGCAGCACCTCGTTGCTCAAGAAAGCGAACGGCGCCTTTTGTGCGCGCCTTGTCAGCGGTAGCATTCTCTGTATCGTCCGGCAGCCTGCGGCATTTGCCTAGGCCACGGAGCAAGATTATATAGGAGGCGAAACAGCCCACTGCGTTAAGCGCGGGTGAGCGACCAAATATGTCACAATGAAAACCAAGGTGGTCTGCCAAGCTTCGTAGCTGAGACGGTGAAGGAGGGGGTAGCGGCACCTGATGGACGAAATGGTAGCGACCGCAATTCATTCCGTGGCTGCACAGTGCAATGCCGATCGTGGCCGTGCTAGGAAGCTTCGTTTCCCCTCCTTGCCCCGTGGCCTAGGCCGTGGGATGAGGCGTGTCCTCCTTCAAGATATTGTGGGCGACACGAGTTCGGTTATCTTAATTTGTCGGTGTAGAGAAAATTGGAGTTGAGAAACTAGATGGTAAGGCTTCATGCGTGAGTGAACGGTTCCCGGTCGATATATGACGAACAGACTGGTAATATAAAGTGACTGCGTCCCTTCAATTCATTGTGCATGTGGTTTTCTTCCACAAATTACGTATATTCAGATTATCATAACCATTAAAGTCACTGACTTCGCCGTTCACGCATTTTTGTGCAAATTCAGGGCGGTACCCTGGAGGGGAACTATCACAATTCGTTCATTCCTGCCCCTTTGTTTTCCAGGCTATTTTTGCCTTCGTCATGTTACGGTGGTGTATGAGATACAGGTGTTTTAAATGGTTATTTATTTATTTATATATATTATATACCTAGTTATTTATTAGTTTTCTATTTCTTTGCTTTTCTGTGTTCTAAAAACATTACTCCGCCTTCAATCTTCATTTAGGCTAATATAGTGGGTAAATGCGTCACGGTTGCTGATTAAGCATTTTTGTGCACCCGCAGTGCCTCAGTGGGTTTTGTATGTGCAGTACTCATGTACAAATGCTTACAAAAAAGTGTGCCTGGCGAATGTATCTCGGATTTGAACGGGACCGTTGCAAGGGCTAACCGCGTGCTGCACAGCGCCTGCAATCGCTCCCCTCGCCTGTTCCGCTGTGTAAGGCGACGTCGGGTGCTAAGTCGGAAAAGACGATGGGTTGTGGTGGAAATGCATCAAATTGATATGCCTTGACGCACGATGGACGTTCATGCTCACTCAGCTATATCGACAGCAGGCGCTGGGTCGGGAGGGAGCGCGCCGATAGTGCTTACGCACTGCTCCATTGGGTCTGTTTTATTTTGTGGCTACCTGTTATGATCACGGCATTTAGAATTTGCTAGCTGATGCAACAGTTGGTTCACAAACACAGGTGGTACAACGTGCGTTAGAACTGCCATCCACACATTCACTGCACACCACGTACGAGACCTCGCATATATACTGTTTGTATACGGTAAGACCCGCAGTTTCGTACGTACTTTGTTGATACTGTTACGAATCGGCCAGCGCCGCCGTACTTTCCCGCAGCACTCCACGGCTGTGCGGCGAAGCTACCTCGTGCGCCTTTCTGCCGTCAGGCTCCACCATGTCGGTGACAAGTTGCGACAAGCAGCGTCAGACGCTTCGCTTTGGGCACATTTCAAAACTTCGGCGGCTGCCTGCGAGGCTCGTCTCCACGCTCTTCAAGGACACAGAGGCCCCGCGAACTCAGCGAAGTCCTCCTCTCTCCCCTCTCCCGGACTCAACGCGCGCCGAGGCTATGAACGGCTTACGAACTCTGGAAAGAGCGTTGTGTGTGTCTGTGGCGTTCGTGGCGTGTTCCAGCTTGTTGCGTTTTGACCGTTACCGCTTTTGGGTACAAATAGACCCCCGCAAGCGTTGTAAACCATTCCTGTTTGAGCAGCGAATCGATGCTGTCGCTCTGCTCGAGTCTGTATTGTAACCTCGCCCGTCGGGGCATTATTCTTTGGCTTCGGCTCACCCCTCGCTATGAAGTAAACAGTTTAATGCTTTAATTTGTTTTATTTGCGTATGAATTCAGCATACTGGCACCGTATTAACCTTGCATATTTATAGATACCATACATTATTTGCTTATAGATTGGCGTGTACTAATCTAACACTGTGCGCCGCTGTGCATGCTGGGATATATTGTTTACATACCGCTCTAAATGCTACTAGATGGCACTTACCACAGGATAGTTTGCTCCGTCCCTGTTGCACTAAGTTCTTGCGCCTTGTGTATAAAGTAAGTACAGCTATCATGAGCTCTACAATGCCTAGGTCGTGCTTTGTCATTCCGGACGCAGAAGCACAAACGAAGATGTGTCGGGTTTTATCTACTGACTGGCCCCAATCATAACTAGAGTTAGAAAAGGGTGGTATCACGGTTGGAAGCTGACTGTTTTAGCTTCGAGTGTAAGTGTATTAGAGTTTATGTAGAGCACTTCAATAATATGGCAATATAAGATCTTGCAACCTTACTGGAAACGGGCACGTGTTGTTGAAACAGTAGAAAGAAATGCAGTCCTAAATCCTATAAGTGCATTCATTGATTGTGGTGTTAAACTCGCGCGATCTAGACTTGGGCCGTGAGTCGCGCCGTAGTAAAGCGCCCCAGAATACATTTGTCCGACTGGGAATCTTTGCCTTTGAAATGTGCGTAAATCTCGACACACTGGCTTTTTCGCTTTTCGCCACCATCAAAAAACCACCCACTGCGGCCGGGATGGAAACGGCGTCCTTGGACTCAGTAGCGCAACACCTTATCCGGTGAGGCACCGCAGAGGTGGACCCTAACATGCACTTGACCTACATATTTTGCACGTTTGTCTAAGCTACGTATCACTATCCAAGAAAACTTCATATTCATTGCATTCATGCTGCTATACCGGCGCGATCCCTCAATAGGCGGCAACGATACGCAAACAACTGTTCTTACCAGTGCAATGAATGAGAGGTCCATTAACTAGCAGTCACGTCTTAAAAAACTACAAGTTCAAATGACATAGTACTCTCCTGTAAACCTATTGTTACGAATACTCAATACAGTAAGCACTCTTGCAAACACAACAGGTTTTTCATGTGTATTGTACAAAAAGAAGTGACCAATCACGTGAAGGATTTATTTATTTGAGAAAGCTTCCTAAGGGAGGCACGTGAGCAGTGAATCCCCCAGCTCCCACAACTTGCGGTTTGGAAGCCCTCGCACCAAGGGAGCGATTATGGCACAGAGCTTCGATCGACGGTGTCTAAGAAAAGCTCGTTGCCCAGTCATTCTGTTGACTTGAATGTTTAGTTAGTGAAGTTGCTGTGAGTTAAAGACGTGCTTGACGAAGGCCCGTGTCCTCATTATTTGTATTTCATCATAGTTATGTCCTTTTATCCATTTTTCAAGGACAAGCACAGAAGGCTCACCACATACGTGGAATTGCTCACGGAGCAATCGCAAAAAAACAGAGAAACAAGACGGATAACCTGGCTGGGGGCAGCGGTTCAAATCTGTGAGGCGTTATCGTGCATCTTGCTTTCAAGCCTCGTAAGTGTGCAAGTAATACGGCCGCGGGGTACCAAATAACACTGAGTTGTCACAATAGCTTATCGAACCAGACCAGACCACGGCAGCAACAGCTTAACGACGCTCTTCGAAATCAATCTGAACGCGGAAAAGAACTTCCACGTGCGAGAAAGTGAATGTTAGTGTGGTAAAAAATTGGGCTATGGATTGAAATTCAAAGCTGTATAGATAGCGGCGGTCAAATATCCACCGCGACGCTAAGCCTAAAGTTCCCAACACCGAGCCGACGCGAGAAAACCTAGCCCCTGCGCACAAAAGCCTCACTAAAGAACAAGAGCGCCACCTCCGAGGCATTCAAACACTTTTCCCCGCCCCACTAGAGCTCACATTCTGGCCCCCACCCTGTACTCCTCGCAATTCCGCTTCTGCGAGGCTCCGGGTACCCTCTACCATATCATGTGGGGCTGTGATAAGAACCCCCACCTACCCCCCCTGCCCTTCCCTTCCCCTGAGCACTGGGAGAGATTTCTGTCCAGCTCGGACCCTGACGACCAGCTTTAGCTGGTGCAGAGAGCCCAAGAAGCCGGACGGACTCAAGGGGTCCTGGAATAAGGACTCTTCCCCAGGGCGGACTGTTTCTGAGACACGTTTATTCCTCCTCCTCCTCCTAGCCGGTTGCGAGCTGTTGTGGAAGCCCCTCACCTAAATCTCGCCGCGCGCGAGTGCGTTGCGTTTGGGTCTGAAGCGACTGTTTTAACGATATTTCCTTTTGTCTACACTGCTTCTCTTTTGTTTTTTATCGTGAAGTTAAAAGTGTGTTAATTTATTTTTGTTACGCTTACAACCAAGTGACCGCGGTCACCACACTTAAAATGTCTTGTCGCGTGTAACAGCCGAAACCGCAGTTTGCGATAACCGCGGTTAAAGTTTAGTAACCACGGTTAAACTTAACCACGGTTGCTTCCGCCGAGTAACTCTAACTTCAACAAACTAACTCTAACTCCGTCAAACGGAAATCCAAGCCACTACCTCGACCACGCCCGCTTCACAACAAGCAGCGAGAGCAGCCTTTCTTGATATTTACCCAGCTGAACGAACCGCTTCCGCTCATTGACTAGCCAGAATAACTTTTAATTAGTGATCACCATTACGAACTACAGATGATCGGAACTATGGCGATGGATACGTCGGCCTTGGTTCTAGTGAGCGATAGCGGAGGGGCCGGTGGAGTGCGAAATCAAGGCCTACTGCTCTCAGCACGTCAATAGTAAAGTGGGCGCGAAGTTATCTGTTACAAAACACTGGCGCACCCACGCAAAAAAAAATAAAGCATGTGAGGCGCAACCTCCACACCAAATCTGAAGACTGAACATGGCGTCTGATCAGCCGGGTTTGCTTCCGCCTGGACCGAACTGCATTAATTTTCACGCCGGCTCTTTCTAGACGGAACGCTATGCTCTCAATTGTATTCCGTATGGGCGGAAGGATAACCCGCAACGCTCTGTTTCGTCTGGACTTAACTTTAGCACTTGTATATCGTTCCGTCTGGATGGAACGCTAGCCACAGCCTTTTATAAAGTATGCCCACAATCATCAGCAAGTAGGATGATTGCGCTAGTAAGTAAACTGCAATAAGGCCTTGATTCACCGGCGAAGCTGCATAGTGCTTCCGTGGAATTCATCCGGTGATGTTAAGGAATTCAGGGACATTATATGAAATATAAGGAGAGGAGCAGGTCACACATATGGCTGCAACAATAGTGGTGTTCCAGTTGCACTTCCATCTTTTATTCAATTTATCACACCAGTTTTTCACTATATGTCTCCATCGGTTTGTTTGCTTTCTTCGTTTACTGCTGAGCACGAAGACGCGGGTTAGATTCTCGACCACGGCGGCCGCTTTTCTGATGGACGTGAAAAGCGAAAACGCCTTTGTGTTAGAGATTTCGGCGCACGTTAAAGATCCCAGGGAGTCAAAATTAGTCCGGAGCCCTCCACTACAGCGCGCCTCATCGGCTGTGTAGCGTCGGCACGTTAAACCCCACAATAACCCAATAAAAATCCCTGATATACTCGCTTATAGTTCAGTACGCCTAATTCAGTACGCCTAAAGACACTTATGACATATGGTTAGTTATCTTTACTTTTACGATGCACTCATTAAATAAGGGCTCGTGGCCTTCAATGGTGAGCATTACTTTATGGCAGGCAAAGGTACGTTAGTAAAGTAATTTTAATTTGTAACTGCCTAATAATAGCATTGAAAATAGTCCTATCGACATAAAGCTTTGCGTGAGGATGCTTTATTCTACTTCCCTCAACGTGAGTGAATTTTCGAAGAAAGCAGTTGAGCAATCTCCATACCTACACCATTCTAAATGCTTGCAGCTTAGATAAACTTATGTTGAGTGTGTTTGCCATGTTATGTCAGGTATAGAAACATGTGAGGACAAGATACGCATGCCTGACAAGACCGGGTCAAGTAACGACTCAAATTCATTTAGTAAAGGGGTCTCGGTACACTGAGTGTAGAACTCACAAGAATGTGCGGCAAACCGTAGCTGTCAGAAAGGTAGGGTATTCCCCATATGTGGAGAAGATATAAGGAATCAAAATGCAAATGTTTTTTGATGGGGGTTCCCGAATAACCCTTCTAGGTTTTCTACGGAATTACTCCTACTCATTTGAAAATAACTCGACTTTTGCACATGGATGTTACTCACAGCACTGCGCACTGGTTAAGCGACTGTGTTTCTTTTGAACATGGCGCTTCACGCCTGAAACGGGAGATAGGCAGTTTGCAAAACATACCTGTTCCAACTGCCTTGCTGCGATAAATGAAAGCGGTGAAAGAGGGTTGATTATAACCTAACAAAAAGCAAGGTAAAATTAGTGACATTGTGAGCTATATGAGTTTGGCATCTTTGCAGGTTACTTGATTTTAGTGTTATAAGTACAAATTATTGTTATTGGTTGTGCGAGGTTTTTACCGAGTAATAAATCGAGTGGAAGTGAAGGCTTCAACTTAGTTTAATCTGACTACCTACGGTTATAAGCCACATTATTGGTATTGAGTGCACAAAAGGTTCTGAGATCTTTTCAGATGACAGGAATACCGTTTATGTGATGGCTGCAAATATAAATTCAGTTTCTAGGAACCCAAATGAAGTAAAATAAAAAGTGGTGCAAAAAGAAAGTGCTAACATGCACACCTGCATTTTAAACGACAATATCATCATCCTGTAAGGATGAGCTATGGCACTATATTATACTTTAAAGTTGTGTGCCCATCAATGGAATCCCAATAAATCTTGCCGCAGGTTATTGTCACCGGGTGCCGATCATTTTTGTCACCAAGTTCAGCATAAACTAAATTTATTGTTGTGTATAGTTTTCTTCAGTTAGTCTTTTGTGTAATGACTTCGTACATTTCTTACATTTACGAACAATATGTTCTGGTTGTCCCTCTACATGCCCAACTTTGACAGAAAGAAGATCCATTTCAAAGTAGCTGGCTGAGTTAAAAGGCCAAATTATGAAAATAAACTAGATCTTGCTAATTAATTCAGGTATCACTGCTCTTAAACAACGTAGCCATACTTTTATAACGAAGGCTTATTTGTGTGCCTATAAATTTTAGGCCGTATTTGTTAGCAATCTTCCTCTAAAAGAAAAGTTGAGCGTTGCGATACAATTATTGTGGGGTACACACACTGTATTCTGCTGTGATGTGAGCCTTCTGAAAATAATGAGAATCCATCTTTTTAAAAGCGGAGCTGTTTTACAAGCTGTAAGTTTGCTGTTGCAGGAAAAATACTGAGAAGACGCAGAGTACTCATGAGCGCGTGCCTCGCGGCAAATGCTGAGTGTCTTCGGCCCACATGGTAGCTTCAGCAAAAAAAAAAAAACTTGTAGGAAAGGGAGCCGTGGACCCGGTGATGGGCTGTGGCTCTCCTACATTTATTCAGGTCGCGTCGGGCCGGCCAGAACGAGCGGCCGCACAGCTGCTGAGTTGTGTTCGATCTCCCGTCCTCTCGCGTGGCGCGTGGCACTGCTGACGCTACCGAGCAAGCACCGCTGATGATGATGGTAGGCAGCTGTTCATGCTGAGGATAGTGGCGCTGGATGCAACTTATGATGATGCGCCACTACAGAGCTGCCCCCCCCCCCCCCCCACTAGCGCGGAGCGCGTTAAGATAATTGTATGTCTGATGCAGAGTGCAAGAAAAAATATATTTACAGGTATGCACAACACAATCAGATATAGAGGTTTGTCCACGTTCGAGGTCCTTAGACCGGTATGGTCAGTTCTGTGTGAGCGTCCGGTGACAGTTGATGCCGTTGCGTGGTCTTGGCTGGGAGTGCCGCCGAGGGCGAGCGCAGAAACGGACGCCTTGCGATGTGGAAGCTGACAGGCGCACCCCGAAGCACAGGAGATGCCTCGCAGATGGTGAGAGCACAGTCGGGATCACAACGTGGTCGAATGGATACGGCATCTGATGGTTCGGCGTTCCTGTGATGCAGGCAGCTCTTGCTGTGCACGGGGCATGACGACGTGTGCGGCGTAAGTAGCGCTATGTCCGTCTAAGGTGCCGGCTCTGGGGAAGTGACATTGGCACTCGTTCACCTGCTTCATGTTCCTTCACACTTGGAAGGATGCGTCACTGAAAAAACCACCACGAGTGCCATTGTCCATCTTCGCTCTTTCAGAGGCCTCCTAGCCGCGTGTTTCCTGGTTGTCAAGCAGGTCGCTCAAATGCACGGCAGTTGTGTCCACAATGATGTTGCAGCTGAGGACGTCTTGTTTGAAAGACCCCTCCCCTGCTGCTTCATTTTGTTAACCGTGACGGTACACGCAATGTCGCGACGAGAGGGGGTGGGTGCGCCGATGTGTATCCCATTTGTGCCCCACAGTTCCTGTCGTATAGGATGGCTTTCAGGGGGCAGTGTTGAGGTAGACCGGTCGTGGGGTGACGTCGGAGAATGGCTTGCCGTGGGGATAGGTTTAGGTGGCGCTGTCATCAGAGGAGGAAGTGAGGTCGCTGCTTCAGTATTGCTTGGCTTACCAGTGCCTTCGCGTGGCGTGGCAGAAGCGGGCGAGGGTGGAGGTGGTCGGTGAGCGAGTGCGATATCGTTGGTTTCAGGTCATGTCGGTGAAGTTGCAGCTGCCGCACTGGAAATGGAGACCAGCGTGTCGGCGGCGGTGGGAGCGAACATCGCCATGCTGGGTGGCACGGAGGGTACCGTGTGGGGCGGCATAGTGTGTGCAAGCCGAGCGGGTACCTATTGTGCTGCAGGCGGCGGCGAAGCGTGCGTGGGCGGCACGGGTATCTCCTCTGCAGCCGGCCGAAAGCTGTTGTCGCTGAAACCGTAGTGCGCGAGCACGGCAGCACGAAGGTCATCGTAGGGGGTGGCGCTGGGTGGTGCTAGGGCGAGGGCGCGGCGGAGCTCTAGTGGAAGCGTCTCCCAGAGGATGGAGTGCTTCAGAGGCTGTACACTGACATGGTTGAGCCAAAGGGTATCCTCGAACTTGAAGAACCGTCCTCTGACTTGGCGTGCGTCGAACACCGGTATCGGCATGTCCCGCCACGTCGCCATGTCAGTATGCCGTTGGCTGGGTCGGTTCACGTCATGGTCACAACATGTAGGGAGCAGGCTCGGTCGGGTGCTGTGGTCTCCCACATTTATTCAGGTCGCGTAGGCCCGGTGGTGTTGAAGAACATTTATTTAGCTATTTGGCCAGAACGAGCGGCCGCCCAGCTGCTGAGTCGGGTTCGATCTCCCGTCCTCTCGCATAGCGCTATGGCACTGCTGATGCCACCGGGAAAGCACCGCTGATGACGATTGTGGGCAGCTGTTCATGATGAGGATAGTGGCGCTTCACGCAAATGATGATGATGATGCGCCACTACAAACTAGCGGAAATACCGAGAAACAAGAAAATGTCCACTGGTCGTAAGTACGGGCCTCGCAGTGACCGCGCAGTCCCTGTTTCGCCCAGTGGCTGTAGCAAAAAAAGAGCACTCAATCGCTGCCGTCATGCGCTACCACTCATGTAGAAAAAACTCCAGCGATAATGCTAAAGATGAAAAGACGACCTGCTCGTGAGAAGATACCACGGCTGTCGCATTCTCTAGAAATCATTATGGATAGTTGGAGACATGTCTACGAGTGTGCCGATCCTTCCTGAGAGGGCATGCAGACCCCGCCACAGCAAACTGGAGGTGAAGACTAAAGCTGGTGGAAGTCTACAATGCTGAGGATGACTTTTCATCCACCACTCGCCGCGAAGCGATGCATCTGATGACGATTGCTAGCCCCGGAACATATATGCAAATAAACAATGTTACTGAAAGTAACTATGTGTCCGGCAATGCTCATCTACAACTTCGTCGTCATTCAGGTCTTGCGCGTGAGTGCAAGCTTCCCTGAAATTTTCCTTCAGCACAGCGAGCAGGGCTTGTCAATCGTTTTTTGTTTAATTTTTATTGAAATACGGTTCATACCAAAGGCACAAGAAGGATAGCATAAAGGTGTGAACAACTTCAACATTTCCTTATATTTCTTCAGTAGAGTGAAGGCATACGTTCAGGAGTATTATTCCTGCCAATAAAGAGAGTGCGAAAAAAATGTAAACAGTTCGGTGAGAGGAATTGCAAAACAGAAATTGTAATGACGAATAGTATTTTAAGGCACGCCTTATACTTCCATCTCGGGCAAGTATGTGGCGAAATCATAGCAAAACAAAATGAGGCAATAAGACTTTCTCTTTTCGTATCACCATTGAATTCGGCCTCTTTGCAAGAGCTCAGAAGCTGTATCCATGCTTCAGCATTTTGAGGTATCTAGAATAAGTAAATGTAATTTGTACAAAGTTTCCTTTTGACCAAAAATTGAATCCCATCACTTTTCGTGATACCACATGCAGAACTCTTCTAATTATATTTAAAATAAATGAAGTAAACAACGCTCCGTAGACACTTTGCAAGCAATTCGATATTATTTCTTCTTTAAGGGGTGAAACTGTGTAGTACAATAAGTTTAGACTAAATTAAAATAAGGTAAAAGACTCATCTGAAGTTTGCTGGAGCAGCGACGGGTTTATGCTTAATTAAATACAGCCCATGACAGATAGATAAAAAAACGCTCGCTATATGTGACTTCTGCCTAAAGTTGCTAGATTATAAAATACCCAAAAAAGTATATTCCTAAGCTTCAGGCAACAAAATTCCTTGAAAAGGGTGAAAAAATTCAGCGGATTCTTTCTGTGGAGGATACGAAGGCAAACGGGATAAGGCGGTTCAAACACGGTGACCCATTCATGATTCCAGTAGAGGGTATTAAAAGTAGCACAATTGCCGGTAAATAGTCGCATCTGGATTAGCTCGTTTACAATGAAAACAATAATTACAGAATGTACAAAGAACATACCACGAGCGCCGCTCTGGAGACCATAAAATGTTGGAAGAACAGTGTCAGCTAGTCGCTCTTGTACGACAAATAAGTACAAACTGAACCTATAACAAAGGAGGAGAGCGGTTGAGGGGCAGTTTGTGAATGAATGTTTTAAAATAATTTGGCCAGATTGCAGGCTCCAGAAATAAGAGCAAGGGGTGGGTGTGACCAGCATGTGTGAAAAATGCAAAAAAAACTTCCTCCGAATTGTATGATTCACTCTCAGGTACAAGGGAAAGATGCGGTCATTGTGTACGGGAACCTGTTTTCACAATCCCTGAATCTTGTTCGAAGCTCTGAAATCCGGCTAGAATTTTGAATGCAAGTGTTAATTCTAATTGACGAAACAAACACTAATATTTGCGCGAGAATGCAAACAGGCAGCCCGCGCAGGTAATTTTGGAATACGATGCGCTGAGCGAGACCTTGTTTCCTTGTTACATTTCTAGGAGGTCGGTTATGCTTCAAATTAAGTATGATCTTGCTGCCAACATTCAGGAAAGCGGGAAAGGTAGTTCTTGTACCGTCACCGCTTTATAACCCGAACTAAGGTGCAGTATCGCTCGACATGTGCGGGCTGATGGATAGCGATCCAGTGCACATGCATTTACAGAAATGTTGCGGCTGCTGGCTAATTACGTCTACCAAAATCACCATTCATGCCATCGGTACACTGAACCCACATATAATAAGGCAAATAATATATTTAATTATCCTACAACAGCTGGTTTAACGTAATACAAAAAGTACTATAAGATTTCGTAAAACGATCACAACGCTCGACTCGAGAGACGTAGTTGGGAGGACACTGGTGTCCGCCCAAACGCCCGTGCGTCCGAGATTTCGGCGCACGTTAAAGATTCCCAAGTGGTCAATATTAATCCGTAGCCCTCTACCCCGGCGCGCCTTATGGCCTGTGTAGCATCGGCGCGTTAAACTAATTAATCAATCAAATCAGTCAATCAATCCCAAATGCAAAAAAACGTGTCGTCGGACAAGGCCCGCTTGTTGTATTCGTCATGTCGGACGAAGAAGAAAATAGGCTAGCCCCACCACCCATCACGCTCTGCCTCTCCGTCTGACTCCTCTCATGATAAAGTATATGGATGTTTGCATAATTAAATTCAATTCGCTGGCGTACCATCACTTGGGAAGTTTTATTTGTTCTGGGTTTCGGGTGCCATCGTCTGATGCCTGATGCTAGGGCGCAAATACTTTTTATTTTCTATTTGAAATATTTTAATGCGTTTTTGTTGGTATCAGAAAACTCAAGCCCGCAATTATTTGTAATTAAAGATGCCCTGCTAGTATCACTTATGTTTTCAGGTTTCTCGTAAATATGCCAAATATGGTCTTTCTGCTACAGACTGTTGACAATTATAAAGTGTGCTACCAGACTTTGTAGTTTCCAATGGTTTTGCCTGAATATACTTGTTAAAATACCCGTTCACGTATTGGCCGGCCCGCTGATTTGAAGGATAGACGTAAGGGCCACAATTCGCTCGTGCGAGTTACCCAAAAAGAGCTATCGCCCTTAAGAAATCGTACCTGACAGTCGCACCTTTTTCAAACTTCGCTTTACGGGTTGTGCAAGTTTTCTCGCGTAGAAGAAGGGGATGGCCGCACGTTAACTTATCCTAGTTTTCTCTTACTGCTTTCAACTAACCTGGCGGCCTATGAAAACGCAAGAAAAAATATGGAATAAAATTTCTTCTTGGAAAGACAGACAGGAATAGTTTTGTGCAGTGGAGCGCACCGGGGGAGGGGGGGGGGGGGCGACGACCGAGGATGTCGTCTCAATTACAAAACTGTATGTGTACAAGAGGTCACATAAATATGGCATTTGCAGGGTCTTTATTATACATTTTATAGAACGCAAATGTGCACCCTTTCTTTATCACGTACCCGCGTTGCAGACATACAAAGACCAGTAACGCGTCGCAAATCCCTTAGTCTTCAAAATTTTCGAACGAATATGCGTTGGTGAATTTACACCGGTTGCAGGATTCCGGGCTACAGATTCGATATCAGGATCGTGAACTGCCTGCACGCAGGTTTCATTTATAGACGTGTTTGTATCTTTTTCATTGTGCATTTTCATGACTATTAGGGACATGGCGTTGCTTTTCAAGTGTGTATCTTCTGACCTTTCCCCTGTCCTTAGCTCTGTTTGGTTCCGAAGCTAAGATCCACTGAAACCAACAGACACTATACCACCTAATGTAGTCACACTGTGTTAGAAACGTTTTTATTCACTGTATGAAATTGACGCTCTGTGACGCTGCGAGGGTAGACGTTCCTTTGAAATACTGAGGCAAACAAGTGGGCTTGCAAGTCTCGATTTTTTTTTTTTGAGATTAATCCCGAAATATTATGTATTTCTTACGTTGAAATTTTCAAAGTATATCATCGGAGGGCAACTGCGGCTACCAGTCAAAAAAGCTTTAGAAGTACGCCGTGGCCTAGAGGTATATTTATATGTACATTTTTTGAGAAATGCAACTAAAAAATTTGAGTGGGTGAGCCGAACAGAAAAGTAATCTGTAAGTGCTCTAGCGAAAATGTCAACATAGACGCGGCAGTGGCGCGACCGACCTTTGCATTCTATTTTCGGGCTATCAAAATTTCTGCGCTCCTCGCCACATGTCCACATTTGACGTTGTTAAATCCAAGTTAATGTCACGGAGCATTCTATTACATGCTTATAAGTAGCGAAAGGGCTGCTTATTTTAACCAATTGGAAGTTTTTTAGAAGCTTAGAGTTTTTTCAACAAGATGAATCCTTTTCCTACGCCGTAGAAGGCCGAACACCCTTAGTACAAACCAAGTTCCATCTTGTTTTTTGAAAACCACAACTCTTCCAGGGATTATTTCAACGTGCATCTTTGCTGGTAAGAAACAATATTTCCAAAAATGACTAGCAAACATCGCGTTTTGTGTTTGGCGCCACTTGAATACAATTGTGTACGGCATTATAACATACCAGGAGTAGGCACATTATTATTTCAAAAAGTAAGCCGCACACTCTTTGTTCGAGGAAAGCTGAGCCCTATCATAAAAAAGATAGTTTACTGCGAACCTCCCAAAACGATTAAAATTGTAGATCGTTAAACACGAGGGCCTGTGTTGAATTGTAGTGTTGCGAATAAACGGGTTTCTTTCATGCTCATTTTCACAGCGTGGGTCTGATTGGTATAAGTATATTATTTAGTATAATATTTACATAACATATTATATTTTTTAACATATTATAATATATAATATTTACATGGCCGACAACAGAGCTCTTACACCTGATATGTGTAGCATGCAATATTTACCATTGACACCTACCTACAGAATTATTATGTTTATTTAAAAATCTGGTAAAGAGCATTTTTCAGCATAGGTGGTTTGGGACCATTTGGAATAAAACATTGTTGCCATATTCACGACCACATTGTACTAAGTTCTTATTAGCTAAATCGACAACGTAATTTTTGAAATAAAGAACAACGGAGAAGATCAAGGGGGGGTGGGGGGCAGATGGTGCGCAGTGTGTGTCTCTCCTGCTCACATACCATGTTTTTATGCCGGGAATATAAACCACCGAAAGTATATATTGACTCACCACGAACGGCGGCTTTATAGATTCAATAAATTTCACACAGAATGGCCGACGGATACCACACGAGAAATTTGAAGTATCAAAGAATAAAAAATATGCCAAGGAATGCTCGGAACAACTGCACACATCTCAAATGTGCTCCCATATACAAAGTAACTACTCGAGATCAAAAGGGAATTGGATTACTTTTTGTTGTATGTGGGGCTTCAACCACGAGCCTCCGGAATGCGAGACGAGCACGCAACCATTCTACCACCTCAGCTTTTTGTTACCTGCTTACTATTCCGAATAAAACATGAGCAGCCATAAAAGCCCCATGACACGTCAGCCACACACTGGCAGGTTGTTGTACCTAGAAATGTTTAAGCGTGCCAGTTTATATAGAACTTTCGCAGTGTCTTGGGTGTCTTCCGACGGCGCTCCAGCACAGCACTGCATCCATCGCTAGAGCGCCGCCGTCCAAGGAAATTCGAAGTTTTAAAGCCACACTCGCACATTGATTGCTGAGCGTGTGCCGGTGTCGTGCAGACGTTATGACGTAGCTTCGGGAAATCAAGGCCAGTAGTTGGAGTCTGGCTATTGCCTACTTTGTTTTTTATAGTCTTTTGATTCAATTGGGATTTTTATGACTTAGGTCAATTAGGATTTTTGTGACAGGCTATTTTTCAGTGCTTTAAGTGGCTGCTTTCCGAGTGTTAGGTTACTTTAGGTTAGACAAAGCGAGAGACACCGAAAGAGTGCCAGGCGCGGCATTTGTCGCGAATCGCCAGTGGACGCTGCTTTAGTGGAAGCCTAATGATTCCGTCTAACGGCAGTATATACGCAGCGTAGAACCTCTGTCCCCTCTGGTCTGTCCCCTCTGATATGTTGCATGGTGCGTATGCAACATACATTTCAATAAAAAACTTCTAACCTGCCTAGCTTGCTTATTAAAGGTACTTAAGGTGACTGGGTAAACAAGTAAATGTCACTTAGCAGCATGCAGTACGGTGTACCTGGGTAATTTTACAGTGTTCATTACAAAAGTTGCAATTAGGCGACTAGCCAAACACGTTTCTCCCTATAGCGCCTGTACGGGCGTTTCACCGACTCTCTCAGCCGTAATAACGCAGACAGGAAAAAAAAAAGAAGGAGGGCAAAAGAGTCGTTGTAATAATGACACATGCATTACGACACACATATTCCGCGTAAGATGATGTGATGGACTTGGCGCCGCTTTGGGCACCACCCGATAACCCTACATAACATAGGCACGATACATACCACGCTGTATGTCTTCTATTTTATCTGTGCGGGGCACACTGCGGTAGATTTTAAGTTATATACACCAACAGCAAATGTGAAAGATTGACACCTGCGGTAATTCGGCAGTCAAGAAAAGCGGAAGCGGCGGAAGTGGCGGAAGGCGGCGACTAGAGACAAACCAGCGGCCAACAGAGTGTGAGGAATCAAAGAACGGGAAAACGTCCACCACTGAGAAAACCGATGGTGGAGCAGGGGAGACGGCCGGCAAAGATAACCAGAGCGAGTTAGAGTGAAGGGAATGATGCTCCCGTGATGGATATCGAAGCGTCTACCCTAGGAACAGATGTGAAGCAGCTACGAGTGTACGGCGCTGGGGCAAAGGTCTCGCTTGAGCAGTACCATTTTCAACACTAATCGAATGCGCCCCGACGCCATTCCTACCACAAAATAAAGCTACACAATAAGAAAATTTATGTTAAAAAAATTGACGCTAATATCGCATTCCTAAATCCTCACCGGTTCTAGGGTTTGCAATACTCTTAAGGCAACTTATTTATTTTCGTATATAAACAAACTGCGTTACTGAATATGTTAGTTTTCGTGTGTTAGATGTGCTAATTTTTCTTTGCGCATAAAAGCATGGGTGTTTTTACCAGTTCCCCATATACCAGCTCAAAGTTACCCAGTCCCGGTACTAGAGAAAGTTCTTTGCCTACATAACTAGGTGTTAATGGTCATCATTAGGGCACATATTCATTTCGTTGCTGAAAACCTTTTATAACAGAAAATTACCTTGCTCAAAGTTACGCCCAAGTAGCCAACTAAAGATGGGGCCCAATTCGTACCGGGTTTCGTAAAATATTCTTCGAATATAAATAGAAATTGTTGAGCTCACAAGTTCGAAAGAAATATAGGGACACTGCAGTGGTTTTGCTTATCCGTAAAATAGGTCATGGCGCAAAGACGTCAACTGTATATTCTTTATTGTTAAAACTAATATTCGTCAATTATGGAAATTTGTGGCGCATGATGCGGCGGGATTTCTGGAAATACTTTGATATCGCTTTGATTTCTTCGATGTAAAGGATGCCCTATATGGTGCCTCAGAGTCACGAGTGACTACGAGGGTGCTAGCGAGTACATGACTGCCCTTTCCTCTCCCTTCTATTATACGGAGAAAGTATGAGGTGTCCTGAACAAATAAAGGCAGAGCTGCCGCATTCCATGACAAATAATGATTCAGAAACACGGATAATGCTGTCGATCAGAAACACGGATCACCACTAGTGGTGTTGTTGGAAACAAGGGGCTGGCCATGAATTCTGCCATTAAAAGTGATTTTGCGGGGACGGCATGAATCTTAGGTAGAAGGTAGAAATGTCGTAGTTGCTTAATAATTGGCCTCAATGGGTTTAGGTCAGTCGTCCTCCTGAATTACTAGGACATCAGATCTGTTAGGGGGTAAACCATAATATCATGAGCTAAGTTCTCCTAGTGGCAATGGCTTTTAAGCTGCCTATTGGCCTAATCTCTATACTCTTCCACTGGGAAGACGACTATGTCATCTCCTTTTGTCCCAGGTTCAATAATTATGCCAGTACTGGCTGTTAGGTTATTCATAATAACTTCTTGGGCAGTCATTCTAGGCATTGATTTAATTTCGGTATTTCCGGTTACAGTTTAGGATAGTGGTTCGATATAAAAATCTTGTTCGAAATTTATATCCATCTTGTATCCACGTTCTTGGTGCATGAAGAGCATTCTCGTTGAGGTCGCTAAGGACTTGCTTTCCATAAAAAAATAGTTGTCTGATTCTATGAAAAACTTCAGTTACGTCATTCTGTAACCCTTAATATATTCATGCGCTAATTGGTGGTAAGAAATTAAGAGGTCGTTCAGGGATACTTTTTTTCTTTATCAATATGTTTTGAAAATATCTACAACGCCGCTGGTTCTCCCAACAGAGGAGATGTAATGTGTATTTTGATAGGGAATGAGTATAACGTTCCTCTTACTCGTTCACGAAGACCTCGATTCTACGTTTTTATTAGTATCGAGTTAAGGAATTTTACTGCAGCAACTTCTGATGTTTCTAGATGAACATATGGTTTAATACCCTGTAGCTGGGCTTATCGGAAAGAGGACGTTCTGCAGAGTGGTCTGTGATATTCAGCAGGAGCTGGTCAGGTAGAAATTTAACTTTGTTTACTTCATAGTTCGTTTTCTTTTCGGTTTATCAATGTAATGTGGTCAATTTTCTCAGGGTCAATTATTGAAATTATTTTACTCCGCTTTATCTTAAATGACGACTCGGTTGTCGCAGTGGTCCTGGAGAATTTACAAGAGGAAAAGCGAAGCGTGAGTTAGAATAGGTTGTTACCTGGATTCTTCTTTCGGGGGGAAACCAAAATAGACAAGTACGTCTAAGGTAGATTCTTTTGAGGAATATGTTGCTTTGAAGGTAGGTGGAATAAGTCTTGGTGGGAAGTCTGTAATCAGGTTTTTTGTCGGCGATCTTTTGAACTCTAACGAAAGCGCGGAATAGGAGGCTCACGGCACTTTGTCTACTCGGTCCCAGTCATTTACCTTTGTAGCAAATATACCTCCAGGGTAACACTTTTTTGCTTAGAGTATGACGTTTAGGAGGCTGCTGCTAGGGGAGAGGTACAGCCTATTTGGGTGCTTTTTTCTGTTCCAGTGGGCGTTGCCATCTGCCTAAAAATTAGGAGAGGGGTCTTCGGTGAATCGGGACACTGGTCGTCTACGCCATTTTGAGCCGGTGCTCTTGCCGCGTCCACCGTTTGTATGCTCGCTTCGCATTGTACTGGACACTCTTAGGCGGGAACTCTTACTTGGACATGAGAGTGCACTACTGTTAGGATGTCAGGTTAGCTATAATGTTCTGTGCTGGCCGCAGATAGAAGGATGATACGTGTACTAAAGAACATCACATCAAATTATTTTCTTGGTAGTATTTGGTGCTTTCAGTAATTAACCAGACGCCTCTAAAGCCTGCGTGCAATCCAGTTTGGCCAAATTTTCCTGGTGATCGTGGTGAGTGTCATTGTAGCGCACGATGTCAACAATTCATTGGTTGAATTCTAGGTCCAGGAGAACTTGGTTAAGCTTAACGTTGGGCAGTGTTCAGAGGATTACCTTTGTGTTAGGCCTGTACGTTGGTCTGGACCTCATGTCCAAGAGTTTTCATCCACTCGATATGAAAACGGCGCGAACGTGATCCTTCAATTTGGCACAATCAAGCCAAATAAGATCTAAGGTAGAACAGGCGAGCTCTACAGAATTTTTTGTATGTCAGGAAAAACAAAGGCAGGTGACCACCCTGTGGACTTTGGCGTAGTACCATCGGTTCGTCAGAAAGGTTACCCGAAGAGCGAAACACCTCAAGCCGCCTTGAGTTTGATAAATATGAGAGGTGGCTGCCAACCACTACAGCAGTGTGGCCAGATATTTCTCTGGTGAGAGCACTGTCTAACCAGCTGTTTTTGTTTCACTAAAAGTTTCCTAGCATGGTTGAACCTTTCTAGTGTGGTCCCATAGGTGTCCGGTAAATTCGGCAAAACATAGAATTACTGATAAACAGGAATACTTGAGCCATTTGAGATTTTCTGACGACATAGTCTTGCTGAGTGAGACTGCAGCACATATGCAAAGAATCCTTCAAGAACTACAATAAAAGCGCACGGCCGTGGAACTAGAAATAAATATAAATAAATCCAAAGGAATCACGAATAGGATACCAAAGAGGTCCTCTTCAGCTTAGGAAACGAAACGCTAGAATAAATAATATAACTATTTCAGGCAGATGGTTAGTGCTGACCGCAACCGCGAGAGACAAATGCGGCGCAGAATAGGTATGGACTGGGGAGCACCGGGCAACCACTACCAAATAATCGAAAGTAAGCTCTGTCACTAAAAATAACAATCCCGAACGAGGACATACTGTCGGCGTTGACACACGGAGCTGAAACTTCGCACTTCACTAAACAACTAGAAGGCAAAGTTAGGTCAGCTCTATGAGCCATGGAACGAATAATGGAACGAACACTTAGGAAGGGGAAACGAGCTACCTGGATCAGGGAACAAACTAGAAATGAAGGTAATATTGTTGAAATAAAGAAAAAAAATGGACTTGGGCTGGCCATGTAGTGAGACGAACCGACAACCCGCAGACCATTGGGCCAACAGAGTGAATATAAAGAGGTGGTCTAAATGAAGGACAATGCCAGTAACCCAATGTAGGGACGAAAAGGAGAAATTCGGGGGCAAACTGCAGACTTAAGCGGCACAGGACGAGTGGTTGGAGATCATTGGGAGAGGACATCGGCTTGCAGTTTACATGAGTAGGCTGATAATGATTATGTTGATAATAATGACGATCATTCCCTTAAAATTAGCTTCTCGTTTTGCCCGGAGGAAGTTCTCGGGGCCGTCAGACTTGTCAAAAATGCTGCCACAGCCCAAGGGCTTCTGGCCAGCGTTTAGGAACTCCAGTTGGCAGCCAAATAGTTTTATCCTCTTCCCTCTTGGAGCACGTTTTCAATAGTCTTATGCCTTCTTCATGCTGTATACGGTTCTGTCCACAGCTCGTAAATGTCAACGAATATACCGAGCCCTGAAGCACAGACAGCAACATTGACCTGGTCTTTCTGGCGGTCTTTCTCCAAAATAGCGCAATTTCTGGAGAATACTGAGAGACGTAAGTTCGACTCAGTTACAGCACGAAATACATATCCATCATCTTAAAAAAACGTATGTTGGTATTTCATAGGCCTTTTGACAATTTCGCCCACTTGTCAACGATGGTTGCAACGAATCATCGTGCGGCGTTAGAGTTAGCAAATCTGAAGGGCTCTTCTTTCTTAATAGAACGCTGCAACCTTTACGGCAAGAAATAAAGGCTCATGTTTTTTTATAACTGTAGCAGGAAACGTAAAGGCCTAGAGCTGACCTCGCTCGCACGCGCGGACCCAACCACCAACTCACCCTCATGAAGGGAACGCGCTTTCCTAAGTCTTGGGGAATACGTAAACAACGGCGTAATAGCGTGCAGAACCTTGATTTTGTGACATTGTGACGACCCAGAGGAATAGACGAGGGCATAAGAAACATTTTCAAGCACAACATTGCTCTATTCTGCCACAACAACTGGGTCATCATCAAGATGAATGACAAAACGAGGCCAGTCGCTTTCAGTAATTCCTACTGCTGTTGCCAGTAAATATGCTACGCCGACTAGTCTTCCTTCCACCTCGGTACATCACATGCTCAATGAGAAATTAAGGCCAAATACAAATGGCTCTCCTGATATCTTAAGCGGCCCATTGTGGCCCGGGTGGGGACGACCAGAAACAGCAGAAACCGCAACCGATACAACCACTGGAGTTCACCGCCTTATCGCCGCCCCGCCGGGGCACTTTCAAAAACTTACTTAGACCTTCTATGCCCCTTCTCTACGCAGTAAAATCAGTTGGGAATCTTTGTAAGAACTTACCACATAATGCACCACGCCTAAACAAAGGCCCTTCAAGGAAGTACCCGAGAAGTTAGAAAAATTTGTGTTCGCCTTTTTATTCTGCATACAGGCGCCCTTTAAGGGTGCGAAGGGATTGTACTGTTGACGTCGCGCAATGTATCTTGGCTACAGCTACACGGACCACTGAAGCAGAGCAGAGTACCACTACTGAGCAAGAAAATGAACCGTACGCCTCATCCCAACGCCGTCGTTGAGATAGGGTCGATGATCAGAGACGTTGGTTATATTGTCACGAAGCCAAAGACGACGCAGTTGTCGTGAAAGCAAAAACGTTTATTGGCGCGAACTTGTGCTCCCCTAAAAACTCCAAAAATACAAATACGGCGAAGCAGCAGTCAAGAAAGTGACGTGCGCAGGCGAGTGTCGGTGAAGAGAATGCCGCGGCGTCTGCTCTGCAGGCATTGATATTTTCGCGCGGGTGTTTCTCGAACCGGTCAATCGCATCGAGAAAACTGCAGATAAAAGAAGGCAATTCTAGGCAAGTGGCGTTAGTGCAAAATATTCTCCCTATCAAATGAGATAATCCGTGCACCATAAGAAAGAAAGAATGGAACATGCGCTTCACTCGGGACACAGATAACACAGACCCGCATAGCCGGGCGGTAAAAGCCAAAACATAAATAAACAAATTTGATCCATGGTTCGCGGCAATATTCTGCTGAAACACCTCCCTACATCACGTTCGTGTGTCATACACATACTTCTAGTAAACTAAACAGACGACCACATTCGAAACTACCCACCAAAAGCACCTAAAGGGACAGTATGCTTCTCATGTAGAAAAAGACACCCCATCGCCGACGTCGAAGGCCGCCTACAACATACGAAACAAGGGCCAAACAGCTTCCTGGCGTCTGAGGCGCTGAGAAATTTTTCAGAGCTCGGGTGTTGGATTTTACTACATTTCGCTGACGCTGCCTAAGCGCAAAGGTTCTGTGACGATATTTCGTACTCTACATAATTACGACGTATTGGTTCTCTTGCCTACGATTTCGTGCTACTGTCGTCACCACGTGAGTATAGCGCTCCTGCCTGCTCAGGCGGCTCTGCATGACAAGAGACCAAACCGACTTCCGGGTAGTACAAAGCTTCTGGGGGGTACTTAAGGATCCCGTGTTTACAGAAGCAAAACGACCTCAATAGCCCCGATTATTTTGTGACATGGTCTCTAGACCCTCCCTTGCGCGTCCGATCATTTTTGGTGATCACCTCAGGGCAACGTAAAAAAGCTTTGCAGCGCTAAATATGTCTACAGCGTCGCGAAAACTGATGCGACTGTGACAGCGCTCTGCCACTCGGAGGTTCACCGAGCGATAGTCGCATGAAGTGGAATTTGAAGTTAGCGCTTCTTCTTTAAGCTATTACACTTGGTGACAAAGACTTTCCAATATCAGACGATCAAAAAAAAGGTAACGTAATTGTAAACGATCGTACGTATACAAGTTAGCGAGTCCAGCGGACCGCAGGTTCGTCTGCTGCATGCGGCGCGCCGCGCGTTTGGGCACCTGGGCTTTAGTGCTTGCAGTTTCGTTAAAAACTACTGGTCTGCGTCGCCGTTACGAATAAATGGTGCAGTGCTCACTTTTTATAAAGTTTCGTGCCTGAGTTAGCGAGCATCAGCATTGTGAAATCTGTTTTGTGATTACGAAAGAGCTGCTAGGCCGCAAAATGAAGCAGTCGGGTGAACACAGTAGCCGTTCAGTTTTCTTGTTTTCTCATTTCAATTACACTCTTGCTTCATCCATTCAAATTCGCAATTGCTGGACTAAATCAGAGGTCGTCAACGTTTTGAGGTGGAGAACCGAATTGCATGAAGCCGACGGGGCGGAGGGCTGGACGGCGAATCGGGTGGGAGGGGGCGGTGAGGGGCTTTGCAGGCAAAAATGAAAGAATGATCGAATTGACAACAATATTTGACCACAACGGGGGTAAGTGCGAAGGTGGGGGACAATGGCAACCGTAAGCGATCAATTCCCTGTCCTTGTCTCCCGTCTAACCCCATTTGAGTTAAAAACTGGCGTGTGGGCCTTCAGATAGCAAGTGACAAGGGGAGGAGTATAGGGGGTCTTCCGACGAGCTGGGGCCGCATAAAACTGCCCCCTGGGAACTAGGTTGCCAACCCTTGCACTTGGAGGTAATGAATTCAGTTGATGACGATCGTATGCAAAACTTTATGACGCACACCGGGTATACGGCTGTGTTATGTAATGGAAATCCAGAAGTACACATCCAAGCAACCAGCGGACGCGCGGTTTGGTGCTTGTTTCGGGTCCTTTAATTTTGTTTATTGCCACGTCTTCTACCCGCTAGCATACATGTAGAGTGCCCTTCGTAAAACGTGCGGCGTAAAATGTAGCATGAAAAGTCATTTAGTTTGGGACAATATAAAGAAACATTTCCATTCGTTTTCAAGGCATGCCGGGACGGTGATGTGCGCTGAGCCGGCTGCGCTGCTCTAGTCCGCTTCTATGGTCCCGCTGAAGCAACCTTTTACCGTTGCCTCAGGCTATAGGAGAGCAACGTTGTGTGTTCTATGCTACTTTCGAATTGTTTCTTTGTTGGCCGTGCGCAACACGAAAGAACGATAATTATCGCCAGGAAGTTAGACCACCATACCGGGTGATATTGTAGCAGCTTAGAATGTCGGCTGCTCAAGGAGGCGAGAAAGCAGACGTGGAGCTAGTTTGCAGTTTCAAGACAAGACTGTTTATTTTCAAAAGATGCGTATGCTGAGAGCGTCCCCCGAGGAGCGAAAGAAGGGGAACCCCCGCGTCCTTCAAAAAAGAGAAGAAAATGCCCCCCCCCCCCCCCCTCCACTCCCCCCCAAGCGAGCAGACGGCAACGGCGCCAGGACTACTGCCAGGAGCAGGCCGGACAACAAGTTATGTCTCCCCTGGCGGCGACCGTTGAAGAGAGCGGGGGAATGACCCCCGAAGTGAGTAGGCGGCGCAGTCGCCAATATGCGTCTTCCACAAAGGCGCACTGTCGTCAGGCCGGCGGCAGACCGGAGAGAAACGAAAAGCCCCGTCTCGCAGGAGCCGCTTGCGCTGGGGTGCTGAGCGCCTTCCGCTACAATATTATAACGCACGTTGCACAAATCGCGGTAGCTTGCTCAAGAGAAACCCGATATATCGGCTTGATTTAGAGGATAATATTTTGTTTACCATCTGTCACTACTGAAAGGGCTATTTTATTCAGTATGCTATCATTTAAGCACACCAAAACGCGATTCAAGTAAGTTCAACGAAGTTTCGCTCTGCATTTTAATTGAAAAGACATAGAGGGCGGTGCGGGTCGTCTGCTTCTGTACTACCCACACGCGTCGGGCACGAGGGGGCGTCGCACGTTGACAAATTCCAGCGCAGGAGCCCTATTATGCAAATAAAATAAAGGCGCTGTCCTCTACGGGTCCCTTGTTTTAAAAATTTTGCCGCTGTGGTGTTTGCGGCAATGGTAACTTAATCGTCTACATCAACAGCAGCTTTGAAACATGACGACGCGCAAGCTACCAGCTTTAGGTTCCACATTTCAAGACTAATTCATATGCATTTACTACAGTTATGAGACACTGAAAGGTCCACACCTACAGCACTTTTTAAATGCTAAACGTTTGGTCAACTTCTATCTGTTTTCATTGTGTGCGTAAATTGAATTCTACCGTTTTATTTAGCGGGGAGTTTTGTGTTGTTGCCCCGTTGTTGCCAATGTTTCTTTTTTGTAGTTACCTCTGTTCGAACTCGTCGAGGGTCCATGCAGAGACACTCACTTTGGGACCTTGAGCAACAAGTATACAATTCTGGAGGAGTTTACATTGGCTAAACATGTCCACAGTACGTTTTTTTTGGTACTATATTTCATACTTTTCAGAAGTATTCACCAAAAACGAGACATTCTCACATGGATTAAGCGCATCAAAATGAATTAGGATGGAATATTTATTAGTTGGTGATTGATAGTAGTGATCGGTACGGTGAATTTGGGTTGGGTAGGATGGATTCGGGTAGATAAATTAGGATAAATTTAGGTGGAATAAAATTGCTGAGGTAAGTGATGGTTGGAGATATTGTGAATTACGATACATTAAGATAGAATGGGATCAATTTATATTTAGTTACATAAGTGTGGGATTTTAATGGCATTTGGTAAATTTAGAGAAACTACAGTGAATTAGCGTGAATTAGGGTGGCCTATTGTGAGTTAGGTTGAATTAGACTGGTAAATTACCGTGGTTGCTGTGTCGACTGGTGGTGGTGTATATAAACGGTGCCCCTCACAATATTACGAGAGTTCGTCAATACTTTTCTGATCATAAAACTGCTGCTCAAGTGTCGTTTGGGGACAAAGGCTACCGCCAAGGGTGCAACCGCAGATCGGAGGGCCACAAGCGGCCCCGACGTCCCCAGTGTGGGGGGTTGCTGTGCACCTAATTTCGGCGGCACTTTTTTTTTTATAGAAACACGGTCTTGGTAATTATGCCCTCAAGGTTGCTACAAAACAAAGCTGGAAGGAAGGTCCGATACGGGATCTTACTTGGCGGAACGCGCGCTCAAAACGATCGACAGATGTCTGGATTCGATTCTGAGAAATTTCTCATCAGAGGTGATGCATAGGGGATTTGGCGTTAGTTGGGTTCCGTGATGGTTTACATTCTTCCAAGGTGCTTGACACCTGCGCTTCTCTTAGCCTTGCCCAGCTATAGTTTGGAAGCTTCAAAATTTATTTGAAAGCCCGCTGAGAGCACGACTAGGGAATATCTGAAAATGGGGCTGTTCGGCTCTAAAGAAAATTCACGCACGTGAAAGCTTAAGTGGCTTGGTGAACGTGTTCCCTGCTGGTATTCATAGGTCCTAGGGTTCGAAACATTTTTTTTACTTGGCGTGAGGGGGATATAGTAAGTGACATATGTAATTACTTTCGCCCGCCTGTTGCGACAGAGCCCCGTGAGAAAAACAGGGGAGACGTTTCCACTGTGCAGAAGTAAAAGCTGCACGGCTGGCAAAGTATTTCTTTGCGTCTTCCCCGGACTGAGCTTGTGAATGCTTTCCCTCGTCGTAAACAAGAGCTGTGGTGAGTTGTCAGTGCTTGTGTTGTTTGAAATTTTTGACTGCCGTGAAATAATGGTTACTCTCGCTAGTGCCAGTAGTCGTTGATGTTGTCAAAAACAAGGTGGATGCATGGGAGTTTCGTATATAAGACAGGGGCATTTTAAACATTTTTATTTATTATTGCCGCTAACACACGATGAGCCCCTTATTTGGCACATCAACAACAACCAAAGGTATGTACGCAACAAATCACGCGATCCACTCTCTCACTCTCGCTCGTAGATTGAAAGGTATTCATCATAACATAAACCCACGAGTAATAAACACCAATCAAAAGCAACTCTGAGAGCTGTCCATTGACCCTCCGGCGGGCTCTTTAAAATGTTGGCAGAGTCCTTTAATGTTATTCTTTATACGACGCGCGCCTAACTTATGCCCAACGCCGACGAAATTACTGTCTTTGTCAACACGGCAAGTGCATTACAAAGGAGCAGTCACTCCCTCGTCTGACATATCTCTGCCGTCATTGGGACACTCCAGACTCATGAATCTGAACCTCAATGCGTACCTTGACTTTGCAACTTCTCCACATACGGTGGTGGACCTTTCCCTATTCATATCTGGCCCCATGATTGAACTCGCAGAGAGCTCAACCCCAGAACGCACCCGCACTTTGCATGCTCTAAGGCTGCAATTATCCTCGATAACTAGAGATGCATTCTGCCGGCGTCTCAAGGCACCATCGGCGCCACTCGGGCCGCAGACACCAAAGGTTCTGCTTGCTCTAAAAGGACATTCACAACCTCAGTAGACAAGCTCGGGGTCAGAAAGAAAGTGAAATTGCGACGCTTTCTCGTCGTTTCTTCTGCAACTCTAGCGGCAGCAAAGAACACAGCAAGTTAACCGCATGACCATTCACAGGACACTTCCAGAACTTATAACATAATCGTTCCAATTCATCGGTACACGATAAATAAAGAGTAAGTAAAGAGCTTGGCTAAAAATTACGCCCACCTCCCCTCGCGGGAACCCTGTTGCGATGCGACGCTGAAGGGTGTTCCATTGGCTTCGCATCGAGAAATCGTCGGGTATGGCAAGAGAGCAAGCGCAAGTGCAAGCGCAAGCGCGAACGACCGTCGACTGAGAGACCGGCCGGAGCGCGGCACTTCGCTTCTATGAGCAGCGCGCCCGAAGGAGAGGAGACAGCAGTGAGAGAGAATACTGCACATGCGCAGAGTGCGCTGCCTCGCGCAGCGCGGCCGCAGATGTTGGGAGAGAGTATTCGCTATCGGAGAGAAGAGAGGAGGGAGCGGAGGAGAGACGCAGCTGTGCGGACGCGGACGACGGACGCAGGCAGGACAGGGCCGCCGGCAAGAGATGCTCCTCTCAGCGTCGCATCTAATATAGCAGAGAGTGTCTTCTTCGCGGCCTACTTCCTTCCGACCACTTTCCCGGCTGCCATTATGATCAAAGACAGCGCCGCATCATCACCTCCTTTGGCATTGCACAAAGCTCTTTCACGGCGTGACGGCGGATTTTCATGACTACAACTGTATTTAAGGACTCTGATAGTACGCATCATGACAGCCTTGAAAGCACAAGGGTAGTCTTAGTTGGGGGGAAGGAATTTTCTAACCGTAAACACTAAGACGGGAGTTTCGAGGCCTAGAAAAACGGCTTTTACGACAAAATTGCAGCGGGATCCTCAAAAGGGAATCATAGGCGAAGGTCAACATTTCCAGCTTGTTCTGACTAAGCGCTATGGAACGCCTGGCTGGAAAAGAGAAACACCAGTGGCGGAGGAGGGTAAGCGGCTGCTGCACGTGCAATGAAGCTTCCGTGAGAGGCGAACTTACTGGCGGGGGCCACCAAGGGACACCTGGCGATGTAAACGTGCCGAACGAGCTGCTTCGGCTGCTGTTCATGGGGCTGGTGAAGTGACGACGAGCGCAACGAGAAAGCTCAACAAAAAAGAGCAACAGTAGATTAACAGAAAGTCTTTTTCCATCACATTTTTCTTTCCTTTGTTGGCACTCTCCGAATCTAAAGCGGCTCTGGAAGCATGGCCTTGGCGCAGTCTGGCCTACCCGCTGCTTTCAAAGACAGGCTTTGCTCTTCATAGGAGAAATCATGTTTTCGGCCGCAAAATAACAAAAAAGCACTTTGCGTGTATTGACCCCATTTGTGCACAAATTGCGTTATACGTAAAAAGAAAGCATGCAGCCGTGTCATTTGCGGTAATAGTAATAACTGGTGGAGAGACATTGAAGAGCCTAGAAACCGAAAATGAACATAAACAATATAACAGTGAACAAAATAAAACAGGTTTCACCTCTACACCGCCCTAAAAGAACACCACCAAAAACATCCCGAAACACAAACCGAAACAGAGAAAAAAATTCAGAAGACGCAAAACGCTCTGCATCTGCACAACAATGCATGATTGGACGCTGGCAACCGTAATTGTTCGATTAGTCTGATTCGATAGCATTCGGCCAAGGAAACAAATTGACGTTAAAAGGACCCACTTGTGGTGCGTATATTTTAGTAGGCTCCCCCTACGCTTCTCTAATGGCGCTTTCTTCCCAATGGCGGAGACCGGTAGGCTGAGCGGGCCCCAGGGAAACCACAACGTTTGTTTGGTTCAGTGCCGACGGGTCGTTGCCTGTTGCCCACCCGTACCATGTGGTTCGGTGTATACTGGCAAGAGCCATCGATGCCTATCACAACCCCTTGCGCACTCGCGGAAATCAACTCGCGGAAATCAACGGATGGGGTAATACTTCATATTTTAACAGCGTGGTCGGCGCGTGCGTGTGCACGTGTGCCGAAGGCGCTCTCTGTGCAGAGGCCCACACGTGCTAAGAGATCAGTTAAAGACAAAATATGGTTGATCCCTCTTTTATAGGAGTCGGTAAAACAAGAATGAGAAGTGCGCAGTTAGAGGAGAACTTCAACGGTTACTGTGCATCGATATGAACTTCTACAACGCTATCTATATTTCGCTGGTAGGACACCGTTAGACGCATCAAAGTTAGACACTTTATTGCACGCTCCGGAGCATTGTGTAAATCAGACTATAACCACAGGCACTCGTTAACCATGCGAAAAAACCGAAGGGGTTGCCAGCGAATCGTTTGGTGAACGCACGGTCCACTGCAGCGAAAGCAGAATGACTTACGGGAGATCTTGGGGATCGACATCATGCCGGTGGGTCGTTTCGGCGAAGGTGCGACCACAGCCTTCCTGCTCCATGGCGTGTACGCCGTTGTTGCGTTGTGAGGAGGTCAGCCTGTTAAACGGAAGATGCGAGCACCACCACCTGTATAAACGTGCCTTGGATCGCAAATTCTTGAACGCGTTCCGCTTCACGCTGGCGCGTCTCTCGTCGTACCAAAGCAGTCACGAGCCCTACATGCGCCGAGTCAGTGTCGTTGCCTTACAGCGGCACTTAATGCAACGGTTTTTAAAGACGATAGTATTTCTTGGGATACTTAAACCCACAAAATTTGGTCTCTCTGTGTGTCTGTGTGTCTGTCTGTCTGTCTGTCTGTCTGTCTGTGACTCAATTCAGCCATCCGGCCAAAGTCAAGCAAGGCCTGCGCAATAGTCTTATATAGTCACAGCTAAATCTACCCGTCTACGTCCGGTGTAATGCTCATACTTGTCAACATTGTTGAAGGAGAACAAGATATTACGCAAATATAAGACAACACACTAATACAGAAGTGATATTTGCAGTGTTCCGTCATCAGAAATCATACATGCTCGATTTTAGCGAAATTAAATTCTTCATCAACTGCCGAAAAAAATTCCCTCCGCCGTCGCCTGCTGTCGCCTGCTGTCGCCCATGCCACCATAGCTTCTGGTGTCATTTTAAGAAATCAACCGGCAACAGTTACGAAATATTTCACTAGGTAGGTTTCACGTTGTGCTTGGAACGCACATGGAGTAAGGCAACGCGGTTCTATAAACCTTGAAGTAGGGCGCCTCGATTCACGCGCGTCTCCGCCGCACGGCAGCGTTGGCATCAAGACACCCGGCATGGAGCAGTGGAACGCGGTTAATTTAAAATTATCTAAGTAAACCTTTGACGTCTTTACCTTGAGAGGAGCGCGAAGCAAGAGGAACAACATGAGAGGTGAGCGGGTAAGCGAAGGGAGGCATTTTCTTTGGAAATGTCGATACATACTATCGTCTTTTGGCGACATTTGCAACAAAAGGAGCAGATACGCGGCCAATTTTTAAACGACGATAGCCTTTCTTGGGCTTCTTAAACCCAGAAATTTTGGTCTGTCTCTCAGTCTGTCTGTCTGTCTGTCTGTCTGTCTGTGACTCGATTCAGCCACCCGGCCAAAGTAAAATGCATACTGTGCAATAGTCTAATATACTCACAGCCAAATGTGAGCGTCTAAGCCCGGTTTATATGTTGATACTTGTCAACTTTGCTGAACATGAACAAGAATTTACGCAAGTATAGGACCAAAAATTAATACACAAGGAATATTTACAGTGTCTATTTAAAAAAATTCCTGGTTGCATGCTTTTTTGATAGAAAATGATAATCTACATCTACTGCAGAAAACTGCCACCTGCTGTTGCCCGCGCCACCTCCTGGCGGCATATGAGAAATCACGCGGCAACAGCAACGAAAGGTTCCACTAGCTCGGTTTTATGTTGTGCTTGGAACGCACGTGGAGAGCGGCAACACGGTTCTATAAAACTTGAAGTCGACCGCCTCGATGCACGCGCGTCTCCGTCGTACTGCAGCGCTAGTATCGAGGAACCCGGCCTGTAGCAGTGGAACGCGGTAAATTTAAATCGCCTTGAGCAAACCTTTAGTGTGTTTACCTTGGGATGAGCGCGACAGATCAGGAACAGCATGAGAGGTGAGAGGGAAAGCAAAGTGGGGCATTTCCTTGGCTGATGTCTACTAAGAGTGTCGTCTTTTGACGACATTTGCAAAGAAAGGAGCAGATACGCGACCAATTTTTTACACGGGTCATCACACAGGAAGCAGTGGGGGGTGGAGCAAAAGCACCGCAGCTTACGCTGCTAGGGTGCCTCTATTCCCGCGCCTCCCCCGTACACGTAGGCGCTGGCATCGAGGCGCCAGCCTTCGCCGTTCATTATTGTCATGATGAAATACTTTGCGTCGCCTTTCCTAGAGAGCTGGCCATCTGAATAAAAGTCATAGCGGAGGCTATAAGGCACGTTCGTAGAACTATTTTCGCGTGAGTTGAGAGCTCAGTTGTCAGAGCGCATCGTACCTCCAGTTTCGGCTAGAGATTTTGTGTGCTTGAACGCGGGCGTAACGGCTTCAATGGAACTTTTTTTGGGGTTGTCATTTTATTCATGGATAAGAGCTCAGTAAGATGTTGGTGTATCTTGGCATAATACACTTTCGTGCTAAAAAGTCGTTTACTATGAACGCGCGGGACACCAGATTACGCAAGAACAGATAACACTTCAAGAAGTATTATCACGCAGACATGGGCACTCGTGGGCGCAGGCACCGTCGTTATGTATTCTTCCTGAACGTTAAGTCAATGCATGTTCCACGGATGGTAGTCGGTTGTTTGGTATCGGTGCTACGCATGAGCCAAACCTTTTGGAGAAGAAATGCACGTACCACTGGCGCGAACACGGCCGCTACGCGTGCCGTTTCCGTAACGTACAGCGGCGCCAGAGATTGCGTGACGCTAACATGAAGCATTCCGTAAGAACGCAGGGGGAAAACCCGCAGCTGCGCTCGGTGTGTGCAGCGTCTGTCTCCCTGTCTCCAAGTACGCTCGTAGCCCAACAGGTAAGACGACGGGCTCTAGCTACATTTCCATTTTTGGCCCAGGTTCGATTCGCGGGGGTGCCAGTAATTTATTTTATTTGTTCCCGGGAATTTGTGTTAGCGCCGAAATTCTCTACAGAACTCTTGGCGGGTAGACGTACAAACATTTCCTTCAGAATTGTTTAAAATAGGTGCGGATCCCGTCACAAAGGATGCCTACGTAAGAATGCTCGGCATGGCTCTTGAGTCAAGTGGCATATCCCATCTTACAATCGCTGATATGAAGCAGTTCTTCACCAGTCGCAAAAGTTATTAAACGCGTAACCAATAGAAGACCAGGAATGAGACAAGAAGTTATATGACTCATGCAGCCACTGGTGATAACACGGATATCGCAGAGCCTGCACATAAACAAATTACCTGCACAGAATAAAACCAAACATTACCCATCATCAGGAGAGCATTATAAGATAGCCCTCAACCTCGCAGTTTTTACCGTGAGACAAGCTGTCAACTGGTAAACTACAAGAGTAACAAAATATACACCCAGAGACGGGCCGAGAAGACGAGGAAAGCCATCAGTTTGGTAGATGGGCGAAAAAAAAAGAAAATTAGGAAGCAAGTAATTTACATGTGTAGCGGAAGACAGAAGTGGATGAAGGTCAATGGGAGAGGCCTTCGCCCTGCAGTAGATGTAAATGGGCTGTTGATGAAGGTTAAAAAAAGGTCCTCAAATTTTTTCTTTACAACACCGTTGAAGTAATCACAGAAACCAAGGGAGCGGCCGGGAAAACAATCTTCACGTGCCACCGTATCGAAGAATGGCGCCCTCTACCGTGCAAAATATTTCGACTTGACACAATGATGGACATGTGGCCTATCTAGGGACTTCGTACCAAATATCATCAATATAAAAACCATGAATCCCAACCGACGCAAAGACCGGCAAAATGGCAGGATCAGGTTCATTGGAGCAACGTTCCAAAATCACGAATACACAGTATACACCGACACCGGGACACACGAAAATTCTGGACAGCGATTGTCGTATTTGGTTACTCTTGCAATCTTTGTGACTGCATGACCCTCCTACGTACACGAATGAAGATGGGGAATTTAGAGCCTTCCTTTTTATAAACAAAATATCTAACGATCGGCAAGATACTCACGCCCACAATTAAGAAAGTAGTCAACTTCACTTTTACAACCGTAGAGAAGGGCTAAAAAGAGAACGAAGCACCAACCAAGAGGCACGTCAACTCGCATTCCAGGCTCCAGGCGACCGCGGCTACCGCACTTCCGTCCCAAAAAAACGTCAAGAACACCTCCTCATCTCTCTGCCTAGGAACAGCATCCTTCAACGCTCCAAAAAAGCGGATTCGCAACTTCGTGGAAGATAAAGCAAGACAAATATCGACTAATCAATGTGCGTAAATGTGTTCATTCAGTAATCAGACATTAACATTGAACTGTGGTTTATTGGGGGAAGCATCCACCGTCTACCACGCAGCCTAGCCATATCCGATTGTATTCTCAAGGGAGAAAAACTCAAACGTTACATATTCGACTTCTATCAAGACATGGAAGGCAGGCCTGACTATCTCGCTGCTTCAAAATCAGCGTGAGCTCATTAACAGGGCAAGGGAAGGAGCTGTTGAATTTCTGGCTCTATACTTCAGGTTCCACCCTTGAGCTCCCTACTATCTATTTACTCCCTTTCCTAAGCCCCAACTACTTCCTCTCCCACAAAAATCCTCTCTCTCCCTCTTTATATCTCCCTAGTTTGGCAAAAAAAGAACAAAATTTGACCATCTTCCCTTGGGGAACCCTGATGAGGATGCGAGGCATCCTGGGGGTTCGGTGTGGTTCCATTGTGTTGCCGTTATGTTGAGTGATCTGGTGTTTAATAGCGCCAGAGGGAATTCCGCGTCCGGGTCAAACACCGGTTGCAAAGGCACGCAAGTACTGTTGTGTTATGATGAGTAGGCGGTGGTTGTCGAGGCGCCGAAACTAGTCCATCGTGTTTTTTTTTATGTTGTCGGCTGTGTGGTAGAATCGATAGTCTCCGTCAGCGTTGGTGAGGTAAAGGCTGTTGACGTTGTTGCACCGGCTGAGAGCAACGTACACGCCCTCCTCTTCGCAGCTTTGTCTTCTTCTTCTCCTTCTTCTTGAACGGTTCCCCTACGGAAAGATGACGACGGTGGTTGAACGCGAAGCTATCTCGTGATGGATTCTTTGGTTGGCTAACCCCTAGGGGCATCCCGCTACAATCATCATCACATGCGCTGCGGATGGGGCACGGACGCGGGACAACCCCCCGAGGAAGAGATGCTTCGCATCTTAAAGGGACACTGAAGTGAATTTGTCAAGCTCCCGTTTTTGCTTGCACTGCGTAGACTGGCTCAAATTAGCACACTTTTCATCGTTTATCCGGTTGACAAATCGGTAATTATTTTACAAAGCGCGAAAGAAGAAAAACTACCATGCGCGGTTTGCGGCGGCCGCACCGACTAAGGCTGTGACGTTGGGAGGAGGGGCGCCGTGATTGGACGATGCCCAAGGTTAGCAATCAAACAAGTTTCGGTTTCGGTTTCGGTTCTGTAAAACAACCAATGGCGTTGTTGGATGGGCATTCTCAATATCTCAGTAATCGTCGTACCGCGCTTCTGCCATCCATGTTGTCGGCTGTAAAATGCACAAGATAAGCCTCCCAGGACGGCTTGTAGTCGTAGCATTCACTAGCCGAGACCTACGCAGTGCATGAACGCCCTCCGCGTACCCGCAGACGCCCAAATGGCATGCGCTTTTCCCCCATATTTGGAGCTTGCCTCCCTCATGCCTGTATCGTAAAAAGCGTGTTCGCACCAGGCCAAAGGTCTGTTCATTCTGGCCTGTGTCCACGGCCGTGCAAGCAGTCGGTGCTTATGGCAACAGCACGCCAACGAGAACTCGCTAGCGCGCCAGTGCCAGCCTGCGCGCGTTTTGTGAACTAGTTCGTGTAGCCATGAACGTTGCGGCCCAAAAAAAGGTGAACTCAATATAGAAAACATCGGCGGAAAACAAAAAAGTTAACTTACAAAAAAAAAGCACGTACCCGCGGGGATTCGAACTCGTGAGTCGCAAAACATTTGGGGTGAAATCATAGCGCCCCAGACCGCTAGGCTACGGAGCGGGACGCGAATGCCTTGCTAATATAGGGTATATATTGTACAACCGGTTTACACTTTTATTTAGTTTTGGCATTTCAAGCCGCTTAGGTGACTATTTGTTGTACTGCGATCGTGCAGTAAGCGTCGCCCGAGTTTCCACAGTAGCTCACGTCTAGCAATTGCATTTCGTAGACGGAAAAGCGTTCGCAGATGCGTAGTCGTGCTGCTGACCGCTGTGCTTGTTCGCCCAGCGCAAAAAAGTGCTTCCCGCGCCCTAGTTTTACGCTGTACGGTAAAAATTTTATTTGCTTAGTACCTATATTGACTTCGCTGACTCTTCTCCCGCCTTCAAGAGGCCTTATATTTTCCTACTGGCGTACCAGTCAGCGAAGCGTCGCATGTGCAGCGCTTGTGTGAAGCGACCTTGACTTGGAGCTAGATACAGTGTACAAACAAACCAAGTAAAGAAAGGCACATTCTTCCATTCACAAACGTGTCCTGGCTTCGTTTCAACTAAGCGAACGAATTGCGACCAAGCAATTTTTTTTTAACCTCCTTGATTGCGACGACCCGCCGGCGGCCGGCGGACGGAGCGCTGGGCCGACTGACACTGTCGGCCGGGGAGCCGTGCAGTAGCGCAGCCGTGGCGCAGCCAATTGCCAGCTCATCCCCTCCTGACGTCACACGAAAACCCCACAGAAAATGGGCGAGCGTAAAGAGAGGAGGACAGCGTTTTCGAATTAGTTTTTCTACTAAATAAAATCGCGTAAACGCGCCTAGAGTGGTCGAAACATGGCCTGGGGACTCCGGACTACAATTTGCGCTAGTAATCCCGCAATGTTTACATATCACTTCAGTGCCCGGGACTCCGGACTACAATTTGCGCTAGTAATCCCGCAATGTTTACATATCACTTCAGTGCCCCTTTAAACACTTTGAAACACTCCGCAGCCGCAACCTTTGACGCTCACATCTTAAGTCACAGACGCGCAGAGGAAATCTGTGTTTCCTGCATCACGATGATTAAAAACACTTGCTTCTAGTCATTCTCTCTTCGCTAACTTTCAGTACTTGTCAAGTGTATGTAGTAAATGGATCAACTGCTTTTCGAAACGATCATTGGGCGTCGAAGTAAGGTGTCGCGTTGTATATCTTAAGTCTCAAAAGTAGATTTCATCTGCAATTTTTGTTATTGCCCACATAGTCTAAATTAGTATTAAACTTTGCGTGCGTTCAGGTGTAATCGACCAGTGTGGCTTAGGGAAAGGTCGATACCTGTGTTGATAAAGCCTTTCCCTAGAAAAACTTTCTCGTGTAACGTTACGATAAAGCTACCAAGCAAGCAACAATGACTAGGAAACATTTTAATGAAGAGTCACTTATGGGTCTTAAGGAAAAAGTTTCAGATCTTTTGTGTACCCCGACTTTTCAAATTTTCAATTCTAGTGGCGGAACGGGGTAAGATGAAATCTCAGTAATCTGGAATAGAATGCTAGCAACAATTAGGCAGACTACAGCGGTTCACCCATAAGAGAAAACGAATACGATGCTTTGTGTTTTTGGTTTTATAAATAGGTAAAACCCAAGTGCAGCTTTAAATCACAAAACATGACGCATCCAGCGCCCACGGTGTAGGTTCCTTGCCTACTTTAACGATCCTGTATTTTGTCTTGGCGTATTGCTACTCGACCATCTCGCAGGCCACGCAGAAGCTTTTGCTTGCGCCAGTGCTCCGAATTTGATGGCACAAAGGTTCCTAGATAGAATATCCAAGATCAATACTGGCATTAAGTGAGCGGACCTTCGAAGACCAAAACTATAGGACGTGGTTAGGGGTACATGTCATACAAACCTCAAATTTGTGGTGGTTAATGCGCTGAAGCTGAACTGAAATGGGCTATGTGGCGCAGTTGTAGTGGAGGTATCCTCAATAATTTTGACCACCTTAGGATATTTACTGCACCCACAAACCTCGACACGCGAGGGCTTTTGTGTTTCGTTTCAATCTGATTAGCGGCTACCAAGACTGGGAATAAACCAGCTTCTTTGGGCTCAACAGCTCAACGTCGCAGCCACTCGGCCATACCGCCGTGCGTCATTCATACCAGGAAAGAAGAAGACGTCGTCAGCGCTACGCATTTGGAAATTGCATGGATGATATAGAATACTTTTCGCCACTCATGCATGCACATCTAGCTGATATCAAAGTTGTAATAAGGTTACAGATACAATACTGCTGCGCAACGCAATAGTAAAACATTGCTATTCGCCTTTATGAATCGATGACGCACTAAGATGTCCAAATTGCAGAAGACGATTTCTGAAAATGTTATCTACGTTGAACAAACACAAATCTGATTAATTCGTACTTCCAATATGAACCAGCGAAGTATAAGAGAAATGCGGACTCCAAACACATTACAATATTAACAGAAGCCGAGCCTAGATAAAATATTGTGAAATGCGGATAGAAGTTTTACGTTTTCTGGAAACTGCTATGCGTTTTAACTCTACAACAAATTCATAGTTGGATCACTCGCATTCAAAGCACTTAAAAGGGCTTCGAAATCATGCTTAAACAAGAATCTTTCTGGTGGTTTTACAGTGTAAAACTATCTAATGCTAATATTTTTGCATAGCGCCCCTTTCGTCCCTTCTGTTCTGAACCAGCAAATATTTCCCGTTTGAAAACTAATAGTAGCTAATGTTTTCTGGCATCTCAAAACCCGTTTTCCGACATTCCCTGTACACCATTCAAACTTGACTATATCAAAATTCTTTTGTCGAATGGTGATTCAAATGTACAAAATCCGCCCTCCCTTCACTAGGTGGTTTTCAAGAAACTTTCAAAGTATGCAAGGTGGAACTCTGGCATTGCTTATAATTCTTGTTTCGAGTAAGTACCAGAAAACATCCTGCACTAATTATAATCGGGACTGTTTGCATTGTTATCACTTGTAAGAATGTTTGAGTGAGCAAGTGTTTTAAAAATGTTTTTAACAGATCTAAACTCGCCGTTATACGCTTGGGTGACATCCCCTAGTTTCAGAAACAGCAATCAGATTTTCTGAATTGTATATTTCAATTTAATGCCTCTCTGTAGGCTCTAAGGCGCCTGCGCTGACAAATTTGAACGCAAATAATAAGGTGTGATTTTGTTTTATCTCTCAGGATTTTGTCTACGTAAAGGTATACTTAAATAACATCGGAAATATCGTCCAAGCGCATAGGTCAAATGATCGCGTACACAACTTCCACTTGCTATCAACAGCGCATAACCCTTTTTTCTGGTTATGTGCTACTGGATAACGGTTCGTTTCACCATTTCGAGATAACAAGATGTTACACCCGTTATCTAATCGCATAGAAGACACCGTACCTCGAGCCACTGCCTGGACCTGTATTCCCTAAACGGCCAAGTGCCATCTCACTGCTGTAAAAAGGGGGCAAGGTGTTCAAGACATAAGAGTAGCCCATGCGAGGAGCTCTCGCTGTTTATTAAGCACTTTAGTTTACGGGTCGCATGCGGAATTATTTCAATTTTTCCGTTCAGCATTGTAGAACAAGGCCAAATTTTCAAGGAGCGATACCGACTGAAATAGTAACCAAACTCTCACTATTCAGTCCGAGGTACGCCTACAATACGGGCGAACCATCTACTGTAAAGCCACGGTGAGCATCCACATCACCACGATTGCAGGGTGATGCGCACTTGCTCTGTTTTTTTTTGTTATCGTCTGTTTAATGTGCAAAACCACCCTCGGTTGTACAGGCGACATCTCAGCGCGTTCTGTTGTCCGCCCCACACTCACCCCTCCTAACAATGAGCAACACCATGCCCCCAGGGTTTATCCACCTAGACGGGAAGAAGAACAGTATTTGTGGGTTATGTTCTCAGAGGAGCGCAGTGATCGCGTCTATATTACTAATCTGAGTCCAACTGCCAGAATTACACACCACTGAAGAAGCACACACTCTATTTTTATTGTTAGTGGTGTGCAGTAGCGAACGACTGACCGAACAAGCTTGGTGTAAACGCTTGTAACACTTTTAGGAACAAGTAGAAATACAGCCGTAGATTTAGACTGTTCTCAGGAAATTTGGAAGAATAAGGTGTACACCGGAGCAATTAGGAAACACTTCATTGGTACCACAGCGTTGTGGCGATATGTAGCAGCGCATACATTGAGAAACGCTTGCTTAAGCGGTACGGGCATCTCGAAGACTATATACGTTAAGAAGGCCCGATGAAGTGGACCCACTCATCCCGGAATACCAATATATTGACCAACCTTAATACCTATCAAGGATGTCCGTCAGAGCAACATAAATCACTAGAGGGGTTCAGGCCCTCGCTCGAGTTGGCATTGCAGCCATGGTATCCGTACTGGGTGGGTTTGAGTCAGCACTATTCCTACGTCAAGTGGTTTTGCCTCCTGAGGTCTGTTTCGGGTATCTATATGTGTCAGCCAAGGGCTGGCTGGACTAGCTGCGGTGGCATATAAGAACGTAAGTTCTTTAGAATTAGGCGTCGACTGTTTCTTTTAGGTTTGTCTGGCAGTTATTTATTTTAGGCTATTATGCTACCCGAAATGACAGCACGCCGTATTATATACGGTTGGCCAGACGTTTACAGTAGGACCACGATGGTGCTTTTGTGACAGCCACCCAGGTGACCAAAGAATATATTCTTGCTAGCCAGAGGGCTTGAGATTGCGCCCACAACGTCGGTCATTTCTGCACTGTTTCAAAAAACGGACAAGAAAATTCAGATTCTGTGTCTGATAAAGAGCTTGCCATTTACACCAACCCATCTCTGTCGGAAAACCCACGCGTTTCCCACCATTAGGGGAGCAATGGATACGCTGGAGAGAACGGAAATCACTGGAAAACGCGGACCTGAGTTGACTGCATGCGGGAGGTTGCTCGAAAGCACTAAATAACACGGTTAAGTTGCCTGGGAAACTGGGACTCAGCGAGGGCACGCGGGATAGCAAGCGTCCTCGCTGTGGTCCGGCATCATGGCGCCGCTGCTGAGCTGGACACGGGAATTCACCGCGTTGGCAATGTGGTCAATTCGTTGTATTCCAGCGCCGCGATATACGCAGGTGCTCCTAAACTTCTTAGTGTTTGCGGCTCTCGGGTGGTGAAAAATCCTGCTTTTTTAGCGAGCGCTGCACGAAAAAAGTACTACGTACGAGTAGAGATCATCCCGTTTCATTGCATTACAGGTGTCCGTCGTAATGAAAGTTTGTTGTATTGTAGCTATTACCATTCCAACCGCGCTTGAAAAACCTTCGCTACAAATTTGCATTAACAACGCAAACTAGCAAAAATCGCGGTAATGTTGGAATAGGTAAGGGTGGCCCTCTAAGCAAACAAGCGGATATATAAATAACTTCAGAAATTCCGGGTGTTTTTTGAGAGCATTGCTGTGGCATAGATTGCACCGTGGATTTATAAATCAGGCTATAGAGTTGGCCCTTCGGCAAAACGGACGCATAAAAGACAAGCAAGCAGGGCTTTTTGAAGACATCGTGTAAGTTTCAGTTCACATTTTGACAGGTATTTTTGGACGTCTTTGAAAACCACATTGTCCCAGTCTGCGTGCTGTTGTATTTTTATATTATTTTAGCGAGCAGCCGTTTTATTTTGACGGGAACCATGTGTCCAGTCGAAAAGAAAAATATGGTGCAGTGAGCCCATTGCCCTACCCAGCAATGTTAAAAAACGGTGAACTTAGATAGAAAGAAAACGTGTGGCTCGGCTGTAGCACGGCCGTAAGGAAGAAATTCGGAGAATGGGCCGTCACTAGTGATGGCCTGTCGTGGGAGGGCACCCGCGGGTAGGGGGAGCCCACAATGCGAAGAAATGAAAATGGTAAGGAGCGTATGCGGAACATGTTCTGGCGATCAGCCGGGGAACACTTTGTTCCCTCCTGCCTGCCCTCTTCCGGTCAAAAGTTTGCAGTGGTAGGGCGGCTCAGTATCATGTCAAGATTTCACAATTGAGCTGTGCCTACTTGAAGTTACCGGTGAGTATTTGAAAAAAAAAAGTGGATCTTATGCTTCCGGGAAGTGTCTGTAGCAACATGAGAAGCTACGGAAGCTGGTCCGGGCTCCAAGTATCTCAATGTGAGGACTAATCCAGTGACGACAACCCGTTTGATGCAAGTGAATACGACAAATCTTGCTGTCAGCGTGAAATGGAATACGTTCGATGTGTTTCTACAACCGACTGAAATTGCAATGACTCCTTCGTGACTTTGGCAGCTGTCGCGCGTGCTTACTCTTCGAGATAGTGCTGCACCTCAGAGACTTGCGCTTTTTGCCAGACGATACCCTTCCAGGCATTGCTGTACGAAGACGTTGTCGACAGATCAAGGATCACCAACGCAAAGAATCCAGCTAAGGATTGACTTTCCATTTTACTTCTTTGACGTTCTCTAATTTTCTGCTTTTTAAATAGTACATTTTCAAGAAATAATTCTCAACACGTGTTTTAATAGCTGAAAGGAATCTAAGGAACCAATTTTCAAAAGGGTAGTATCGATGATCGTGTAATATTTCCTCTTTTATGCGGGAGAATGCGTTCGCTTTCTGAATCGATTGAGCCCTATGGACGGTGCGCAATGATAAAACAATGCAGTCAGCACGGCGAAATGAGTTTAAAAGTGATCAAATGAGTCTAAGAAACTTTTGTACCGCTAGATACGTTTCCATGAAGGAATAATGCTTGCATTTCCTGTTAACAGCTATGTGTGTTCGTAATTACGCGACTATAAAGAAAAAAGATTTTGTATAAATTCAGATAATTATAAGCTAATGCGTAGCATTCCTATGCCGCGTGTCTTGATTGTGAGTTTTTTGCAGCCAATTATTTTTCCTTTTCTTAAATCACTTCGGAGCGAGTATCTCCATTAACGCTATGTAACAATTACATTTGGAACTTCCGCAAAATCTGCATTATTGTGTTTGCCATTTTCCCTGTTTTTTTCTCTTGATGTTAGTTATTATTTCTCATATTATTATATTCTTATTTCTTATATTCTTATATTATATTATTATTATATTATAACGATTACAGGTGGGACTTTAGTGAAATCTGTCATATTGCGGAAATTGAAGGAGTTACAGGGCTCGGTATATTCCGCAACTTTTTGTCTTTCTTATTTTCTAGTGATTAAAATTTCTTTCTACCAATGAATTTGTCTACGCTAATGTGACGATTACTGGTCGAACATTCGCCAAATCTGCATTATTGTCAAGAAGTCACGCGTCATACATTTGGCAATTTTAGGTACTTTTTCATTGCTTTCATTTTTATTTTTAAAAATTTCGTTCAACCAATGATGTTCATTTACGCTGTTATAACGACTACAGATACAACTTTCGCTAAATCTGCATTATTGTGAAAATGCAGGGAGTTAAACGGTTCGCCATTTTCCGCAATTTTTGTATTGTTCTTAATTTTTTTAGTTTTTCAAAATGTGGTTCTTCCAATTATCACTGTTTGCCCTATTGTAACGATTACAAGTGGAACGTCTTAGAAATCTGCAACATTTTGAAAATGCAGCGCGTGTTCCGCCATTTCCCGTAATTTTTTATTATTGTTTTTTTTAATTTTCCAAAATTTCGTGCGATCAGTTATCTCCATTGACGCTAGTATAGCAATTACAGGTGGAACTTCCGCGATATCTGAATTTTTGTGGAAATGCATGGCGCAGAGATTGCTACGCATTAAACACGAAGCACGAGCATGGCGTGGTCTCCTAAGTTACGTTCCAGCGGGCGCAGGGTCCACGCTTTTCCGTGTCCGGCGTGTTTCAGCGTCCGGGTTAACGCGCGCTGCAACGTTTTCGTCTCCAGCGTATTTCAGCGTTAGCCAGTCCCATAATCATGCAAACGCTGAAAGCGGAGCTCCCGCACCGCTGGGTTTTTCCATTGAGATTATACATGTCACGCACATTCTGAGCCTACGCCTCAACATACAAAAAATGGCCCATGCGCACAGACCATTCTTTGTACGCACCTCCTCCCTTTGACTGTGCTTTCGGATTTGGATGCCAGGGGAGCCATGTTCGTATGCACTCTCACCCAATTCATTCGTCATTCATGCATCTCATCGACTGAGTATCTTTTCAAATATTTGGGCAGGATGTAGCCGACCACCCATCGTGTAATGGAAGCCACCCTCATCCTGCCGGGTCACCAACGGAACACCCTAGTTTGCACTGAAACTCACAAAGAAGGAGAAAATTTAAGTTGGTTTTTTCAATCCTCCAAAGTAGCCCTGGCACTATTTCAAAAAACAGCCATAGCAAAGCCCCTATAAATCGGGGGGCTCAGTATATGACTGAAGCACAAAAATCCCATCGCACATCAAAATTCACGGGGCTCAAGCTCCCGCCGGCACTCAAGGCTAAGCTAAAGCGGCACGCGTCTACACACCTCACCGAAAATCCGCACACAAAAACCAACCCCTCTGCCACTGGACACTCCGTCGAAGTGGCAGCTACACCTAGAAACAAGCACTCCATATATAAAAAGGCGCTCTTAGAAGCCTCGATACCAGTCGGTATAAAATGCTTTCCCAAATGATTCTTTAATCGTCACATGGACATTTTCGCGTAACCCCCTCTTCCCCGAACCTGCCCACTCCGTGAGCATCGCCGACGCGAACACCGAGCAACTCACGGCTACTACAGTTCCCACGACATCTGTTGAGGCAGCAGAAAGACTTCCGCCATCATTTTGGATGAATACATTACTGCAATGACAGACTGCGAGCCGCCTGCCGCAACTTTTTACTGCGGGGCATTTCAGTCGCAGTCCCTTAATTCTGCAAAGTATGTGCGAGCTCTCGGAAGTACACATCATCTGAACCCCTGAACACGACCATTCCAGAGAAAAGAGGCGACACTTACCGCTGCCAGCTTCCATACGTACCAGACCGTCTCTGAGAAGTAATTTTCCTTCATAATAACTGGACATGTTTGCCAAACGAGGCAACAAAAGACATTTCTTGCCAGTGCACCCCGTTGACCAGGAGCCAAGGCGGCTGCCTTTTCCCGCTGCAGACAAACTCCTGTTTCCACGGCACTCTTCTGCATGGCAAGTGTGACGAGCCCTTAGAGGGGCTGGGTCGCCGTTTTTCATTTCACTGGGTCAATGCACAGTTTAGGGGAAAAGAAACACTGACACGAACGGGTATCAACCGATAAATGTTAGATTAATCAAGGAGGGCTCAAACGGTGCCGGCACCCTCACCGGTCTCGAGGACGAGGAAGCGTCGGCGCTCGTCCGGCTCCTGGTCAGCTAGGTAGGAGCGTGCGAGGCGGATGGCAGGTTCCGGGCCGTGTAGGCGAGATCCTTCACTCTCGCGCTGAGGTGCACGGGAGGCGCCCCCTCGCCGCTGGATCGGGGGCTCGAGCTGTCGTGACGGGGAACGTGTACTCCGCTTGGCTGTGGAGGTGATCTCGCAGTGCAGCTACGGGCCCACTGGTCCGTGTTGGAGGAAGGCGGGGAGCGGCGTTCTTCCCCGTAACGTTCCCAGGACGGAATACAGGAGCGCGCTGTCAGATTTCTACTACGGCGGCTTCCTACGGCGGAATCACTTGGTGTCGGGGGGTGAAGGGGACCCCGCGGGCATGTCTCGACGCCTTCTTATACCCTCCGCGGGTTGCGTGGAAAGGAGGGATGGCGCCGTCATCATCATTACCACCACCAGCCTATCTACGCCCACTGCAGGGCAAAGGCCTCTCCCATTATTCTCAAATTACCCTGGCCCTGTGCTAACTGCGACCAATTTATCCCCGCAAACTTCTTGATCTCATTCGCCCATCTAACTTTCTGCCTCCCCCTGCAACGCTTGCCTTCTCTAGGGATCCACACTGTTTACCTTTAATGGCCAACGGTTATCTTGCCTTCGCATTACATGCCCTGCCCACGTCCATTTCTTGTTCTTAATTTCTACTAATATGTCCATAACACGCGTTGGTTTCGTGACCCACTCAGCACTCTTCTTGTCCCTTAATGTTACACCCATCATCTTCCGCTCCATTGGCCGCTGAGTTGTTCTCAATTTAAGTTGAACCTTCTTAGTGAGCTACCAAGTTTCTACCCGTACGTGAGTACCGGTAAGATGCAGCTATCATGCACTTTCTTCTTCAGGGACAATGGTTGGCTGCCATTCATTATCTGAGAATGTCTGCCATATGCACTCCACCCCATTCTTATCATTCTAATTATCTCTGCCTCATGAATGGGATACGGGGACACAACTTGGCCTAAGTAGATATATGCTTTTACCACTTCCACTACCTCGCCCACTAACGCAAACTGCTGTGCTGTCCCGAGGTGATTAATCATTACTTTAGTTTTCTGCACATTATTTTCACGCCCACGGTTCTAATCTGTTCGTCTAGTGCGGAACGCATGCATTGCAATTCGTCCCCCGAGTCACTTAGCAAGGCAACGTCATCAGAAAATCTGAGGTTACTCAGGTATACTACATTAACCCTTACTCCCACCTGTTCCCATTCCAGCGTTCTGAATAAATCTTGTAAACATGCTGTGAATAACATTAGAGAGAGTGTGTCTCCTTGTCCGACACCCTTTTTATAGGTATTTTACTGCTCTCCTTATGGAGGATGATTGTAGCTGTGGACCCATTGTATATATATTCTAGTTTTCCTACATAATGCTCATCTACCCCCTGTTTGCGTAATGCCTGAATGACTGCTAAGGTTTAAACCAACTCAAATGCCTTTTCATAATCTATGAATCCTATATATAGGGGTCCAGTATACTCAGCGCACTTCTCTATCACCTGATTGATCGTGTGAATATGGTCCATTGTTAAATACCCTTTACAAAGCCCTGCGTGTTCTTTAGGTCGACTGAAATTTATTGTTGCAGAAATTCTGTTGGCGATTACCTTGTAGACTACTGACACTACGCTGTTCGCTCTGTAATTTTTCAAGTCCTTCATGTCACCTTTCTCATGGATTAAAATAATATTCGCGTTCTTCCAAGATTCCGGTACACTAGCGGTCATTAGGCATTGAGTATACAGGTTTGCCAGTTTTTGAAGTACAATTTCTCCGCCATCCTTCAAGAGGTCTGCTGCTATCTGATCCTCACTAGGTGCTTTGCCCCCTTTCATTTCTTTGTAAGCCTTCCTTACTTTTTCAGTCGTTACTGGTGGGATGTCTATCTCCTCTCAACTACTTTCTCGTTCGCCATTATCCTGGATGTCCCGGCTACTGTACAGATCCCTATAGAACTCCTCGGCCACTGTGACTATTTTATCCCTATTTGTGATGAGATTGCCTTTATTGTCTTTAAGTGCTTACATCTAATTTTTCCTCACGCCAAGACGCCTCTCCACTGCTTTCAGGCTACCTTCGTTCTTTACAGCGTATTCGATTCATTCGATATTATACTTTTGTATGTCAGCTGTCTTACGCCTATTGATTAACTTCGAAAGCTCTGCTAGTTCTATTCTGTCAGCTGGGGTGGAGATCGTCATGGTTTGCTGTTTCCTATTTCGATCTTTCGTCTCTTTTGGAAAGTTTACCAGTATCCTGTCTAGCCATCCTCGCCCGATTTCTACTGCACACTCCGTTATAATGTGTAAGGTTGTCGCTAGCTCCCTTTGTGGTAAGATCTGCTTCCTCGGTAAGTGCTGAATATCGGTTCTGCAGCACGATCCTGAATTATTCTACTTTACGTCTTACTGTTACCTCAATAATCAGCTTCTTTCGTACTAGCTTGTTACGGTCCCTCCTCAAATCTAGCCTAATTCGAGATCTTACCATACGGTGGTCACAACACCTTACCCTTCCGATCACTTCCACATCCTTCATGACGCCAGGGTTATCAGATAATATGAAGTCTATTTCATTTTTGTGCTCCCCATTCGTGCTCCTCCACGTTTACTTCCGGCTTTCCTGTTTGCAGAAGAAGGTATTCATTAGGCGTAGGTTAATCCTTTATGTGAACTCCACTAGTAGGTCCCCCCTGCTATTTCTACAGCCCAGACTATAGTACCCAACTGCTTTGTCTCCAGTTTGATTCTTGCCTACTTTAGCATTGAAGTCTCCCATAACTACAGCATACTGTGTTTTTACTTTAGCCATTGCCGATTCCACATCTTCATAGAAGCGTTTCACTACCTAATCATCGTGGCTGAATGTGAGCGCGGAGCCCTGTACCACCTTGAGTTTGTACCTCTTATTGAGCCTAATTACAAGTCCTGCTGCAGTTTCGTTAATGATATATTATTCTTCATGTTGCCTGCTATGCTTTTATTGACTACAAACCCCACTCCCAGTTCTCTTCTGTCCACTAGACCGCGGAAACATAGGACGTGTCCATTTTTTTAGCACCGTAAAGGCTTCACCTATCCTCCTACTCTCACTACGCCCTATGAGATCCCATTTATTGCCCTTTAGCAATGGCGCGTTGGGTAAGAAAGGAGGCCCGGCTGGTCATTGTTCGCTCCCCGCGCGTACGTGACGCCTCCACCAGCGTTGCGGGTGCTTCAAGGTCGACTTGGGCTCGTCCCCGCGAAGGACGCTGTTGTATGCATCTGGAATGGCGCAAACGGTGGTACCGGTGGCAACGACCGAACGTCACACCCGCCTATCCCTAGAGAAGACTTTTGTTCCTGCAAAAGTCTTGATACGCAGGAGTTAAGGCACACTGCGTGGTTGGCTAGGCTTGCAGTACACGGCAGGACACACCCTCGACACATATAGCATGTTTCCCAAGCACAGTAGGGTCCATCGGTGGCACTTTGTGGTCAATAGGAATGCGTGGCCCCGTTTAAAACTTCTGACCAAACGCCATTCCCGTTTTGTATCTTAGATTCTTGACCCAAGCAAATTGCAACATACATGTTTACGGAAACAAGGATTGAACACTGCAATTTAGAATTTTTGCCTCATATACAGGACAAACGCTGGTTAGCTGTGACACGGCACGGCCCCCAGCTTCGCAAGGCATAAATGTGCGTCGGCTGGCAGAGGGTATTCACCGCTGTGGTTTGGGAAGGTTGAATTCTCTCATCGACCACGACTCTAGGTAAAGCGTCTGCGAACGGGTGGTTCGTTGCTGGGCTTCCGCGTTCCGTGGACGTAGGTCGGGGCTTGTCTGCCCAACCACTCCCTCTAGGAACTCCTGGCTCGCTTTATACTTCATCCAAAGCAATTTTCAGCTTGTTGACGCTTACAATTTTTTCGCCTTTCATACGGATTCCCCTGATTCGGCACATAACATTAGATAGCTTTTAGACTTTCCGAAACGGGCCTTTCCATTTCGGCATACGCTTCTAAGCCAGATCGCGGGCCTGGCCTTCTACTTTGACGTACACCCTGTCCCCAGCCTGAAAACCGGCGTCTTGGCTGTTTTTATCAATGCACGACTTTCTTTTCTCAGGCTCTTTGTTCTGGGCCTCGACCGCGAGTTTGTGGGAAATTGAAAGGTGCTGGGCCAGCTCCGCGCGGTAGCCCTCCATGGTGTTATAGTGCATTCTGGGAGTGTCGTCAACAATGCTCGCGAACGCCGCGTCGCTTCCGCGAAGGCGGAAAAACAGGGTTTTGTTTGTGCCCTCGTGGACTGCCGTGTTGGATGTGTTCACAGCGAAAGGAAGACACCTGTCCCTATCTCGTTCGTCGTATGCTACGTAATGACACAACATGGTTACAAGGGTTTGATTGAGCCCGTCTACTGTGCCGTTACACTCCGGGTGATACGCCTTAGTCTGCAATTTCTTTATACCAGAAGGTCGTACAGGTGCTTCATCACCCGCGAGACTATGTTCGTGCTCTCGTCGGTTAGAAGCTGCTCGGGCACTCCATGTCTCAGTACCACTCTTTCGATGAAAGCGCGCGATACGGTTTCCGCTTTCTGGCCTGCCAGTGGGATGCCTTTCGCGTAATGACTCAGGTGGTCTACAAAAACAGTCAATACTTGATTCTGGCGCTGGTTAATCGGTAGACGCCCCACTATATCCATCGCAGTATGCTGGAACGGTGCCCGTAGTTCCCCCAAGGAACTGATGTGATGCATGCTTGATTCTTGGAGGTTTTGTGGAGAGCGCAAGAGCGGCACGTACGACAATAGAGAGTTTTAGCATACCGGGTACCGTCCGTTAACGCTACGGTGGCGGGTAGCGGGGCCCGACTGGGAAGGTGAAAAATTCGTTCCGGGGGAGAGGGAGGGTTAGTTCCGCCGGCCGGCCTTCGCCATGCCCGCGCCTTCTCTCCACTGAGGCGCAACCTCCTCGCCCTCACCGCGCGCGCATGCGCGGTCGGGTCCCGGTAACCCTCTACCGTAGCGTCAGCCTCCGCTAGCCGCTATGCTAAAACTCTAATAATTGAACACGTCTCCCAAGATTTGTTACCTCTGACCTCTTGAGGGCCCCCTTCGCTTCCCTCCTTCGCGAGAGTGTCACCTGAAGAGGACTCGACTAGTTTCCCTGGTTCGACCGGGAGGCGGAATTAACTACCGCATTATCCTCCCTTCCATCATCGTTTCTTTGAGGTCGGCTTGGAGGGTCATCGTGCTGCCTGCAGATCCTAGATATCAGTACTGTTTTCTCGCACGCATGACATCGCAGATGTCTCCTCCCGTTGCTGCGACGCCTCACATTTTGTTGCATATTTTATGTTGCAGCGCGATGCTGGATTCCAACAGGCGTTCTACCCTTTCGAGGCACTCGCATAGCTTGTCAGTGTCTTTTGCGTCCTCCGGGACGCTTCAGACCAACCGGCAGCCGTGATATACTGCTCGCTAGTTTTATCCCGAAAGTGTTTTATTATGGGATTCATGAAGATTTCACTTACGTCACGTCCGTCACATAACTCACGACAGTACAACGAATCATCTGGCCTGTAAATGGTGCACACCTGCACACATTCTTGCGGGGAAGAAAACCTTCAGTACTGAAGAGTACGTTATAGTTAGGCTTGTTTGTTTTCGGGTTGTATATTGCTACGAACTATGTTTTGGACTTGTTTGTTTATGCTTTGTTTATCTTTATGTTGGCTGCGGGCGGGATATGTTATCTCTGTTATCCGTGGGCGAAGTGAAGCGCATGTTCTATTCCTTATGTCGCACCGGCTATCTCCTTTGATAGACAGAGTGTCGCAAACTAACTTATAATATCCTTCTATGATCTACAGTGTTCCGAATGCAATTTTACTGTTCGAGAAGCCCTCGCGCCGAGAGATAAAGGACCGCAGAGCAGACGCCGCGGCATTCGATTCGCCGAAACCAGTGTCCGCAAATCACTTTGTTGACTGCTGTTTTGCTGCATGTGTATTTTTTGAGTTGTTAGGAAACCACAAGTTCGCTTCAATAAACTTGTTTTCCTTGAAGACAACTGCGTCGTCTTTGGCTACGTGACATCTGGTGAGGTGCTGGGTACGAACCCTTTATGCTCCCAACAAGCCCTGGAAGCCACCTCGCTAGTCCAGCTAGAGTCAGCCGCCGACTGCAAGGTCTCCCGCTCGAGTTTGGTCTCCTGTAAGATGGACGTACGGCGAACCGCCGATAATAGTCTGCTGTGCCACCACTGCGGAGACGTCGACAACATCTACCGTCGCTGCCCCTACAGGAGGCTCGGTTTGCAAAGGTACTTCGTCGACGCAGCACGCACGCGACCCTGCCAGCGCCCATCTGAGATCGAAGAACACGTGTCCAACACCAGCCGTGGACAAGCCCGTTTCAACCGGTCGCCGTCGCCCCACCCATTCTAGTCGCCGAACCGCCGTAGCATGCTGACTTCGCACGTGTAAGGTCCTCCAGCCCACTCGGGGGAAACTAAAAGAAGCAACTTCTGGAGGTGAAGTTGCTTTGCGGCGAAAAATCAGAAACCCTCCAACGACGCAAGGACGCCCTGAAAACCGTGATTCACGACATGCCCTCATCCCGACGACCCGACCAAACCCTGACATGACTCCCGAACACGTCGACAGCCACAAGGCGCGACGCGTACCCGACATAACCGAGCCCGCCGCTGTGAAGACGACGACAACGATGGCGCACAGAGTCCGACCATCAACAGGAACTAGCGGAGATGCGACGCACCGACGAACTCGGAAATCGAAGAAAGCGGCGTCCGACGTCAAGGTGTCCGTCGACGGCTTTGATGTAGTCGCCCTCATAGACACTGGAGCCAACTACCCAGTAATGAGCTTCGCGTCCAAGCTGAAGAAAGTTACGACCAGATGGGACGGTTCGAGGATGCGCACAGCAGGAGGCTATCTCGTAACAGAGTTGGAACGTGCACATCGCGTTTCACCATAGATGGCGCACGTACCCTGCTGCACTCGTCATTCTGCCTAACTGCTCCCGCGACGTAACTCTCAAAATAGACTTTTTGACGGGCAGTGGTGCAATAATTCATCTGCGAACCAAGTGGATACCTTTTTCCTCCGATCACTCCCGGATGCCGGACATTAACCACAAACATCATGCTGCTGTACGAATCTGCGATGATCACGTCACTCTGCCACCCTGCGCAAGTATGATGATCACCGTATACTGTGAAGATGCTGTCCTCGACGTAAATGCTATCGTAGAGGGGTACCAAAGTTTTCTCGAGCGTGGTGTCTCCGTCGCAACAGGAATTTCGCACTTTTAGCAAAGTAAATCCCACGTATTGGTCGCTAATTTCCACGAGGAGCATCAACATATAAAAAAGGGCGCTGCATTTGCGCTCCTCAAAGAAACACAAGAAGCAAGTGACGTGACCGCTGTCGCCGACTTTAAACACGCAGCCGAAGATGCCTTCAAGCTTCCACATCCTTTCGACGTGAACCCGGTGCTACCGGAAGAAAAACCGAAGAAATAATTGGCTTCGCTGCGTCGCTACAGCGGGTGTTTTTCGTAGAACTCAAAATTGCGTCAGACACCGCTAGGGAACCACCGAATTATAACCGAAGATGCTGCCAGATCTACCCCTCAGTCACCAAACCGCATGTCTTCACACGTACGGGAAGCCACCCGGACACAAGTCGACGACATGCTCAGGGACGACATTATGCAGCCATGAAAAAGCTCCTGGGCTGCACCGGGCATACTCTGAAGAAAAATGATGGCACATTAAGATTCTCCGTTGACTACCGGAGACTGAACAAAATCACCAAAAAGGACGTGTACCCACAGCCACGAATCGACGACGCCCTCAACCACCTCTGCCATGCGAAGTACTTCTCATTAATGAATCTGAATACCGGCTACTAGCAAATTGAAGTGGACGAGAGAGACCAAGAGAAGACCGCATTTATAACCCCGGATGGCCTATACGAGCTTAAGGTGATGCCGTGTGGGCTGTGCACGGCGCTAGCAACGTTTCAAAGAGTCATGGACACTGTGCTAACTGGCCTGAAGTGGCACACCTGCCTCGTATACCTCGACGACGTTGTGGTATTGCCCCGGACTTTCGACGAACACCTTGCAAGGTTGGAGTCTGTACTCGAGGCCATTCGTACGTCCGATTTAATGGTGAAGCCTCAAAAGGGCCGATTCGCGTACGCGGGGCTTAACTTTTTGGGCCACGTCATCGACGCTACGAGAGTTCTGCATGACCCGGCGAAAACTTCAGCCATAGCAAAATTCCCAAGAAAGCGAGACAAGAAGCGCATGCGAAAATTTCTCGGACTATGCGCGTACTACCGGCGCTTCGTCTCAAACTTCGCGCGCATAGCAGAGCCACTCACGCGCTTGCGAAAGATTGTACCCCCTTTAACTGGGAAAGCGCCCAAAAGAAAGCACTCTGCGAGCTGCAAAAACGCCTGCAAAGCCCGCTCATTTCAACGAAAACGCCGAAACGGAAATTCACACGGATGCCAGTGATATAGGCTTGGGTGCTGTCCTCGTCCAAAAGCAAAGCGGGTGAGAAAAGGTAATCACCTATGCCAGCCGTGGTCTGTCCGAGGAAGAACAAAACTACTCAGGCCCTGAGAAAGAGTGCCTCGCGATTATATGGGCCATTTCTAAATTTGGCCTATACGTGTATGGAAGACCGTTCAAGTTTGTGACAGACCACAATGCGCTGTGTTGACTCACCAATTTGAAGGCCCCTATTGGCCGTCTAGGTAGGTGGAACTTGCGCCTGCAGGAATTCGACGTTACAGTACCCTATCAATCCGGCAGGAAACACTCGGACACTGACTGCCTGTCTCGCGCCCTCTAGACCCACCACCACAAGATTCTGATGAAGACAGCGCATTCTTTGGAGTAGTGACGGAAAGCAACCTAGCCGCCCAGCAGAGTGTCGACCCCGAGTTACGCGTCCCGATCTACTACCTCAAACGACGCAAAGTCGCCGTGCCTAGGGCTTTCAAACGGAAGTTACCAGCATTCAGCATGAAAAACGCCGTCCTCGTGAAGAAAAATATCTGCCCAGGAACGAGAAGGAATTATCTTTTTGTGATCCCCGCAGACCTTTGTAACGACCTTTTGGAAGCACGCCACGACGACCCGACTTCCGGACATCTCGGCATAGCTCGCACTATTGGGAAAATCAACACGAAGTACTGTTGGACCCGCCTTGTATCCGACGTCACCCACAATGTCCGGAACTGCCGTGAGTGCCAGCGATGAAAAACGCCACCGACGACACCCGCCGGACTTCTGCAGCCGATCGCCGTCCCATCGAGGCCCTTTCAACAGACTAGAATGGATCTTGTGGGCCCGTTCCCTACGTCTCGATCTGAGAACAAGCGGATTGTCGTTGCAACAGACTACGTGATGCGCTACGCAGAGGCCGCCGCTCTTCATGGGGACTGCACAAGAAGTCGCCCAGTTCTTCTTAACCAAGTTGGGCTGCGACATGGAGCCCCTGAAGACCTAATCACGGACCGCGGAACGGCCTTTACTGAGGAGCTCATGCACGAAATTTTTTAATACAGCCACACGAATCACCGAAGAACTACGGTGTACCACCCCCGAACGAACGGACTAACGAAATGCCTGAACATGATGATCGCGGATATGCTGTCTATGTGCGTCGAAATTGAACGTAAGACTTGGGACGAAGTCCTTCTGTATGTCACGTTTGCGTACAACACGTCTTTCCAAGAAACTACGCAGATGACACCGTTCGAGCTTGTCTATCAAAGAAGGCCTACTACGATGCTTGACGCCATGCTTGCGATGTACAAGACGACGACCTCAACTACGACGTCAAAGGATACCTTTAGCGTGCGGAGGAGGCCCACTAGCTCGCTCGAGTTCGCACAACGGACCAGCAGCTGGTCAATTGCGGACGCCACAACCTCCAACGCCGAGATTCGGAGTACCGCCCAGGGTATCGTATGTGGATTTGGACTCCCATACGATGACGTGGACTCAGTGAGAAGCTTCTGCAACGGTATTTAGGACCCTATAGGATTCTACAACGTGTTGGACAAGTTAACAATGAGGTGATCCCCGATGGTGATTCCGGAACATCACGACGACGCACGCGGCCCGAAATCGTGCACATGGTTCGCCTCCTGAAACGTTACTACGCACGATGACGAGCATTTTTTGTAGTTTGTCAGGACTGTTTTTATTTCAGCATCGGGTCGATGCCCTCTTAGAGGAGGGGTAATGCCACCAACCATGCTTTGGGTTTGTTTATGATTTGATTTTGCCGACCGGGTGTGCTGGGATATGTTATCTCTGTTATCCGTGGGCCAAGTGAAGCGCATGCTCTATTCTGTATGCCGCACGTGCTGTCTCATTTGATAGAGAGAGTGTCGCGAACTAACCTAGAATATTCTTCTATGATCCACAGTGTTCTGTATACAATTCGACTTTTGGAGAAGCGCTCGCGGTGAGAGATAAACGAATGCAGAGCAGACGCAGCGGTATTCGATTCGCGGACACCAGTGTGCGCACGTCACTTTGTTGACTGATGTTTCGCCGCCGCGATCCTTTGAGTTGTTTGGGCAGCACAAATTCACTCTCATAAACTTGCTTTTCCTTCAAGACAACTGCGTCGTCTTTGGCTACATGACAATATTTTAGCACGAAAGTGTACTATGCCGCGATACACCAAGATTTTCCTGACTTCCTATCGTCACGTGACGAAGCGACCCGCCAACAGGGCGTCGCTTGCCAAGCATACGCACAAGACAGCCGCCGACCAGAAAATCATTCTCATTTCACTGAACACCACGCCACATTTCTCTTTTGTGTTTTACCGATTCCTATGACAGAGGAATCAGTTAAAGTTTTTACAAACCCTGGGTGTTTAGCGTGCCACAGTAAAGATGAACTAGCTGACCTTCACCATTTGCTGTGGTGAAGTTCGGTTGATGCTTTCGTGCTCATGCTTTCGCTATCACTACATAACAAGTGCATCGCTCTCCTTGTACACTTTAACAGCGACGGTGGTAGGACTGATCGTTCGGCAGGCAAATGTGCGCAGGAAAACCTCGCGGAACGATGACGTGATAGTGAGAGCCGGCACCGCTTCACTGTCTCTTTGCCTCGCTGCGCTACAGCGGGACTCGTGTCGCCCCTATGTCGGAGGCGCGATATTACTGGAACACGCACGGCTTTGGAAACGCGTTGCGGGGTGGCTCGTTCTGTCGCTTGTTGCGATGAGTGGTGCAGTTTGACGAGACTGAGAGGAATTATGCGAAAATAAAATAATTAATGCGAAAACAAAACAAACCAGAAGGCCAAGAAGCGATAACGTTAACTAACTTCTCAATTAACGTCCCACACGCGATACCACGCAAGCTGAACGATGACCATCAAAACATTCAAAAATTTTGAGCAAACCCTCGTCCCGCTGCGCCCTCCGGTACTCTTGGAGCATCACCGCAGAGCCGGGGGCACGCGTACATTGTAGATACTTTGATGACCGAGTGTTCAGTGTTTTTTTAGGGAGATAACGACTATACCACACCCAAACCTTGACCACGTCTCGGAGAATAACCACGCAGAAAACGTTTCCGATTCCGCAAGCATAACCACGTGTAAACTTAGCCGAACCAAGAATAAGTTAGGTGAGCCGCCAGTTTCGGTGCTTCGAGCCAATAGTACGAAGCTGCCCCACTTTTTGTGCGGCATGTTGTAAAGCCACCTGAAACCTCTCGTGAAGTGCCACGTGACCACATAAATGTTTTGCCTTTTAAATAAAAATTAGTCGTGATACAGCGCTCTTCGGAATCTTTTGTGGTATTCTTCCTTTTGCAGGACGTTTGGTCAATAGCCCCTTTTCGAAAATTATATCCAGCAGTTTTCTGTTCTTGTCAGCATAAAAAATGTACGTTGGTATGTGCGCTAGCAGCCCTTGTGGTTTTCATTTCTATCGTCATTATTACCATAAATCGTGCCTGAATACAACAAAAAAAAAAGGTTATGGGTGGGATAGGAATCCTGTTCGTGACAACTACAACGGAGTCAGCTCGCTCCTAACGTGAGTTAGGAACGGTAGTAAGACTGGGATCCCGCTGCTGTTACCGTGAGTGATGGTGTTAGATTTCGATAATGACAAACCGCAACCTGTCTCCAGGAGCTCTATCATGATTTGTGCATTTATATACCAGGTAGGGACGTATCATCGCGCGATCTAAAGGTAGGTATATTGCATCCGCTTCGCTCTGATGCAATCGGCCTCCGTTTAGTACAAAAACTATATTGGCTGTCTCTTAGTCCTTTGGAGTTTTGTCTTCGTTTAAAATTAGTGCCTACGCTTCATACCTCTAGATGTGGCTGAAACAACGTTTGTCGGAAATCCATATGCAAAATGCATTCTCTACCAAAATTACGGGATGACGATATACGAACGTGTGAGTATGCCGTTTTTTTCACTGAACTGACTTTTACATTCACAGAATGTTTTTACACCCTTAGTAAGATTTTTGCACTTCATTCAGTTTGATGAAAATGAGAGAGAGAGAGAGAGAGAGAGAGAGAGAGAGAGAGAGAGAGAGAGAGAGAGAGAGAGAGAGAGAGAGAGAGAGAGAGAGAGAGAGAGAGAGAGAGAGAGAGAGAGAGAGAGAGAGAGAGAGAGACCGGGAGAGAGCAAATGTTGTTCCGAATGAAAAGAAAACAGGAAAATGGCATCGGCGGGGGAGGGGGCCGGCTAAGATCCGCATCGTTCATGGATGCTCCTGGTGGCCACATAATGAAGTCAGCCAGGCCCCTCTGGGGAAACCGCGTTTTCGTTTCCAGCAAGCGGCATAATTTTCGCAGCACACCATCTGCCCAGTATATATTATGCTGAGTGGTTCTTTGATTTTATCTGCGTTAAATTTCATTTCATTCCTCTCGTAACAAACGATTGCTGACGTTCTGAAAAGGCAAACGTTGCACCAATAATCTGAAAACACCCTCCTTTGCGTTTCGTGCCGCACACTGTCCTCACCTGCAGTTTTTATGAACTTGATGTTGCTTGATTACGGTAAACTATTTCGCAAGACGTAGTCGACAAAACGTGGCAGTGAACCTTCTTATTTTAGACTTGCTGCTGTGAACAAACGTCCGAATTTCTAGTAACTACATTGTGAAACAATGAAACACGCGGTACTCTTAGCAACACTGTCGGAAAAAACTGTGAGGTTTCATAATAACAGCATATTTTTCTGGGTGTGCGCTTTTCCTACTCCCTATATAAGGTAATTGAGCAGAAAGGTAAGTAAAGTTTTTTAAGAATCATTGCACACACCTCTCGTAGATGGGTAGAGAAAATTCGGATTTATATCTAATCAATTTGTAGTGCTGCGTGGACTGATGCTTAAAAACTGCTGTGTCAACGTACTAAAACTCGATCTTACGTAGGAAGGTCCCAAATATAAGTCAATATATCATAGTCCGCCAACACATTACTTTATTGCATGCAGTATTTGCATTGTAAATTGTGTTTCTTGTTATGTCAAGCATCACTTCTCCAGGATGTTTTAAGCGATCTCTTAGATAATGGTTCTCCCAGTTAAACGTACATTTAGGAGTGATAGACCACTGGTGTCACTGGTAATGAGGAGGTCTTGAAGGTCAAATATTTGTGTTTGTTCCAACACTTAGGTTCCGGTTCATAATCTCGTGAAAACCTGTCGGTGCAAAGTCCGCTCTCGGCAGGGAGTTTATCCTGATGGAACTTTGTGCTCGGTGAGTAGAGTTTACAATTACTTCAGCTATTTAACCCTCGTTAGGACGTCAAACATTAACGTTCTTCGCGCTCAGTTTTTCGTTCTTCAGATGTATTTGGCGAGGTAATATTTTTTGAGTACGCAGACAAACAAAGAAAAAATCTGGACGTGCTGTGCTTGCGTTTTCTAAGAAAAGAACGTGAAGGGAAAACCGTAGTTGGACATTTAATTCATGCCCTCTTCAACGCCCTCCTAAGGTTCGCAGCCGCATCCGTCGCCACTAGACCAGCACCATGCAGAGCATCCTGGGAAGCTCGTTCCGCTCCTTGCCATCGCCAGAAGCTTTCTGATGACCTGCTCTTGAACCGTGCGGCCACGCCCGTCACCACTTCACAAGCCCCCGGGACAGCCCCTCCGAAGCTAATTCCAATCCCCAGACACCACCAGGACAATCCTGTTCAACCACGTCGGTATAATCCTCTACCATGGCGGCTCTTATTTCTCGTAATATGGCGGCCTACCCTTTTTACAGGCAACTGCTTCCCTTTTCCGGCACGGCTGCGTCACCCTTCGTTAAAATAATCCGCAATACTCCTCCTTAACTTCATATTCTCTTTCCTGTTATGCTACACCAAGCTCACGCTCCGCTGCTCCGGTCCTTCCCTGCCCTGACCTCGCGCTCTCTTTCTCCTAATCGCGCAACTCCCATTTTTACAGTGAATGCCTTAAGTGCCCCATTGGGCACAAAAGGGTTGCTGTTGTTGGTGTAGTACTCGTGCGGTCAAAATAAATAAAGCCGCTGTAATGAGTAAACAAAAACGTGCTGTCCAATGGGAACTCAACCCGGGTCTCCACAGCACCAGCCCGGTGTTCTGCCAACCATGCTACCTTCTTTCTTCAATGGTACCTAATTCAAATATAGAGAAACATGTATACGCGAACTATTTAGAAGACATGGCGCTGAGTATACAAGTGGGAACAGGTAATATGGAATTCGGCAAACCTAAAACGGACAATTCCCATTGGTAAGGGGGCAATGATATACACCACTTGGGGCCCGCAGAGAACAAACGTTGTCGCTATTATTTTTCCTTTCTTCATAGCCTATATTTGTGCGATCGGCCCGGAAACAAGAGGAAAAATGGGTAATCTTTGCGTTCACTAATCTTGAAAAACAGTGAATTGGAAGTGTAAAAGCTTCGGAATTGTACGTGCTGCGTGACATCTGACCTTGAATCTGCATCCAAGTAGAAGAGAGGTACACCAGCCATGAAGAACCCTCATTCAATGGAACCTGTGGCGAGTGCCAGTGAGTTTTCGTACGTAATTCTCGCCGTAAGAGGGAAAAAAACTAAAAGTGAATAAAGATACGCGCACAATATAGGAGAAAAAAACCGGTTGAAGGAGGTCGCGCCACAAGCGCAGAGACGGAATCGATGACAGAGATGGAGAAACATTGTATAGCATTAATAAAGTAAGTAATAGGCATCTTCATGATTTCACCTTTAAAACACGTACGCAAACCCATCTGCACCAGAGATTTTTTGGGAGTAGTGTGTGTACCTCTCAACAATTTTTGTACCTTACGCGGTCCATGAAACGCTGGAGCTGAAGGTTCCGCCATAAAACTAGGCAGCAGCATTTCTAGTGGTTCTTTATTATTGGGAAAAAAATTCCGTTTTAGAAACCTGCTTGCTAGAACAAAGTTAGAAGAGGCGAGGATGCTTGTCTTAGATATTGGGCAGGGAGGTTGCACACCATTTGCAGTGAACAAAGCAATGCACGAGATATGCACGGTAGAGCTTAATGCAACTTGCCCTGTCCACTAGTTGGCGGTAGGCGACACATTGGAAATTCAGGTCACCTGCTTTGCTATCTGTTTGGTCTTGCTCTGATATTTACATTCCCAAATTTCACAATTTAATGTCTAAATGCTATTTATCGCAAGTTATCTGAATCAAGAAGTCTTACAAAGAAAAGTAGCGATAAGAAGCGCAAATTTAAGCACAGGTAACAAAAGCTGCCATAATTTGCATTCTCTGTATAGGGCGAACAAGAAAGCATAATAACCAGCGTTCTGCCATTATAGTAAAACGGTTGATACTGCCAGGCGTTACACGTGCCACTAGTGCACCGTGATTGGTAAAATAGTGTATCCCAGCTTACTTTTCTCGCTGTGTTTAAAAGTCTTCTGGATGTGACTTTTCTTGGGAGGTTTGGCAGTGTTCATTTCTTAAGATATCTACAAATCCTACAGCCGGCAGAAAAATAGAGTGCAAGAAATGAAGTGAATTCATTTTGATTAAACAGCACCAACTAAATATGACGAGACAGATTTACTCAACACGAGCTGCTGTCTTGTTCCGTTTAGTTTGCGCTGTTTAATCAATAGACGTATTCCATCTAGCTCAGTGTTTCACCTTGTTGACCTCAAATGTAACTTATTGCGCGTAACCTTATGCAGGAATTTGCAAATTCTGTGAGGAACTTGTAGTTTTATTTTCTTTTTCAGGGGCATTCATCAAAGTGTACTTGTATGCAGGAAGTTACGTTAGCCTTCATGCAGGCAATCTTAGTTCATGTGAGTGTTCGCAGTTGGTACGATTCAGAAAGCAAGAAATATTTTTCGCGGTTTTTCTAGTGCAATATCCTAGATTTATTTTGAAGAACCGGTTCAAAGTAAGCCCCGGCCAATTACCGAGTTGATTTAATTTGATGTTTGCTTCAAAATAGTTTCTGGTAAGGAATGTATGGACAAATTTCTGTTGCACGGTGAACAACGCTCGCTATCCGAAGCACATCTGAGTAACATATGGTCACCTTTATTGCAGAAACTTGCTTTAGGGTACGACGGTGAGCTGACGAGAAAAAAAGGAAAGTGTAAAAATGGTACCTGTGAATTAACCCCAATTCCGTTCGGTTGCAATGGCCACACTTCGCCTTCAACTCTGGTGCGTAGAAAACTACAATTGTGGGCATCTCACGACTATCGCTGTTGGCAAATTTTTTAGTGTAACAATGTTTCTGTTTTTATAATTTTTTTTATATGAGCGCTCTAAACACAAGTTTCAGTGGCGCTTACCAGTACTCTCCTTATTGATAAAACCACATAAGAGAAGTTGATGCAAACAGGGTTACGTATTTGACTCATAGCGGAAACAAAGTAGAATGAAATGAAAAATAGGTTGTTTCGTTCTGTCTGTTATAAGCAGGACATCTCTATGCTGTAAAGCTTGTTAATTAAACTTCGAGGAGACGAGACCTTAGTTCGAAAAATTGAAATTTCAATCTAATAAAGGTGGAGCAGAAAAGGCCTGCAACGTCATTATGGAGCAATAGAGATAGCTTGTTAGCAATTGAAATATTAAAAATGGCCGTGATTGAAACGTGCCTTTATGCTTGAAAGCTCAAACTAAAACTTTGCTCAAACGAGCGAATGTAGCGGAAGGCCTCGTTTTCGCGTACTCCAAGACTGAAGAGGAGACGGGTAGCATTCCATTCAGTCATTACTTCGGAGCGATGGCCGCACTGGTACTTCGCCGGCCACGTCCTCCGGGTTACTGCCAGCGACAGGTTCTCAGCCTACGAACTGAGAAATGATACCATCTGTCAGCACATCACAAATTCTGAACTCGTATCCACATCTACCATATCCATAAAGAAATTCCTTTCAAAACGTCCGCTATAGAATTTTACATTGCGTTCACGTAATATAACTTCGCTCTCTGTTTTTCTGTCCTTTCCGGAATCGACACAGCCTCTTTTGTAGGCATTAGGGTGTTTCTGTGACTGAGCTCCATGCCCCAAGCTGGCGGTCGTGCGTAGTTCAAAGTATCCGTGGTGGAGGCCCCTCACCTTCAAATTGACGGGCTTCTTAATAAATGGGCTTCTAAAGTGGCTTAGCCGGTACAAATTGTACAGTTCAAATTATTCATAAATTCGATATAGTGAGGTTCCAAATAGCGAGCTTTTACTGTAATAACTATGCTACCATAAGAAACTGCAAATATGTGCCCCAATTCTTGGATTCTGTTAACGCTGTTTGATTTGAATTCCAGCGAAGCTTTATAGCATTTACGTCTATGTACATAAGGCAAAATAACCGGTTTATTGAGCACACAAGGGAAGAGCAAAAGGGACGTGGTCAGCCTCGTGTGCCCCGGAGGCCATGAGCCTGCGCCGCATCCAGGCATCGTTGCACCAGGGTATGTTGGTGCTCCGGCGCCGAGCAGGTCAGCGCAGAGTCCCACTGCTCTAGGTCGTGGGAGTGAATGGGGGTGGTGGGGACATGACTACAAAAGCTAGTAGGTTGTGATAGGGCTGTCACAGTGTTGGTGGTTGTGGGGGAAAAGGGACGGAGATATGAGGCAGAGGATAGTATGGTTGTTGAAATCTTCTGTTTGTAGACACCGATATGTGAGCTTGATTGCTGAAAAGACTGGGTGTGGGGGACGGTATGCTCTTATAGTGTGTGTATAGGGCACGTGTATAGGGTTTATGTAGAATCCCGCAGACTTTGGCATTGGCGGTCAGAGATAAGGTGCCAGACGATGTCGGTTCTTGCCGATGAGAGTGGCTGGCGGAGGAGACCGTGGGCTGCGGAATGAGCAGCCTTATTCCCTGCAAGGCTAGCATGGCCTGGGGTCCAGATGACGGAAACTACAATGTCACCGTGAAGGTGGTGCAGCACGGGGCGCGCCTGAGGTGGTGCAAGGCCAGCTTTATACAGACGAGAGACTTGTTGGGAGTCCGTAATGATGGTCACGTATAGTTGGTGTGTGGTAGTGGCATGTGTGGTTAGTGGCAAGTGACGGGCAGATTTCGATAGGTGACGGGTGTGGCGGTAAGTCCGTTCGAATACCCGGTAACTACGGTGTTCGCGGGCGCTCTGTAGCTTGGGCAATGTCAGTAAATCGTTTTTGGAAGTCGGCGCTGTATTGTTTATAAAGCATCTTCAACCGGGCTTCGCCTCGTCCCCGATTGAACGAAGAGTGCGCCTGTGTATGTACCGGGATATTCTTCAGGCGTTGACGAATTGACGAGGAGTTGCGTTGGAATTAGTGATGAGGGGAGAGGGATGGCCGGCCAAAGTCCTGGAGAGCGCGTGTACCTGAGGAAGCGAGGGGTAGGCGGTGGAGGTGTGACGTACGCTGTGCTTCAACTAGCTCACTGAGCGTGTTCTGGTCAAGGTGCGCCTTCACCGAGTCTTCGTCCAAGTTTTGGAGAATGCCATATGTGATCTGATTCTTCGCTGGCGTAGTATTGCGTTTCAAGCGGCCCAGTACAGCGTGGGGCTCCACAAGAATAAAGGGGGCATCCCACTCCTCATTACCTTCATTAGTAATTTTTTTCAGCGAACTTGTTTAGCTTCATGTTCATGTTTCCACTACAAACAATAAACCCAATTGAAGTCGTTTCGAAGGCATAATATGGTGTTCAGCGTGAGCTGCGAATAGCGTGCTTTTTAGTTTTCTAATGTTGAGGCTAGACACACCTGTCGAACCTTGCGCCTCACGCTAGAAACCAGCCTCAAGCAAATATTTGACCGTATCCCGCCTCTTTTTATTCAGCCATGCCGAACCGCTGGCTGTGCGGGGACTAGGGCATTGATATAACTGTCGAAGTCTGCCACCATGCACTTATCAGAGTTCTTTCTTGGCACCGTGAGCTAGACTTATTCATATTAGGCCTCATGCAGGGTCTGCGTCTAAGGTGTAACTAGAAAATGTACGTTGTTCAGAGGGCTAAGTAGACCTCTTCTTGGAATCGTACTCCTTCTTTATGTTCAGTTGTGAGAAACTTATAAATCAATAGTAGAGCAGTGCCTTTGCGACTCAACCGATTTCCCAGTATTTGTATGTGTTGGTGAGCCGATAAGAATGGTAATCATGGCGTTATGCAGCATAATAACGTGGTATCCCTTGTAGAACTGGGGCCGTAGTCTTGGTCTCATCATACCATTTTTCAGACATGAAAGCGATGGAGAAGTATAATGCGGCTTGCGACTGTCTTATTCGTGCCCTCAGTAAACTTAAGCGTATAGTCCGTTCTTCAAGTTTTGTTATTTATGTGGTCTTCAGTTGTTCTACGACGTGCCTGGTGATGGAGTTTTCAGGTACCTCAATTCCGTGTCTTGTCGTTTATTGAGTGGCTTTCATCAAAAGGAAGGATGGCAAGTGTCTCCGGAAGACACTATCGCACCATGAAAACTTGGGCGAGTTGGTGATGTATGCTGAACCCCAGCGAAACGACGAGACAAAGGACGATAGCAAGAGGACACACGAAGCGCTTCGTGTGTCCTCTTGCTATCGTCCTTTGTGTCGTCATTTGCGCTCTGATTCAACACTATCGCACGTCTGGCCGAAAATTGTCGCACGTGTAAGCACCGTTGCCAGCCGCTTTTCCGCGAGACTGATATACTGTACAGGTACAAAGACAGGCGTACTAGAGAGTTGCTGCAAAAATACTACATCAGAAAATGGGGAAGTGAATGTAGCAGTAAATCATCAGTTGTCCTGCAAGAAAAATAATTTGTTTATTTGGAGTGGTCGTTGCGATAAGGTGTTCGTGTTAAGAAGGGTGCGTTGGAAACAGTGGAGTGTTTTGCTTCTGTTAGTATGTCGTTTGCTGGTGTGGGCACGTCGCCTGGAGGAGGAGGATTTTGTGTATGTATAAGTAGTTACGACGTCTTTTTTATTAAATCGAGTTGAAAATCAGCGCTTGTCCTGTTCACTTCTTTCTTATTGTGTTTCTGTTAGTCCGCGCTGTTCCTTAAGATACAATGCTACTTGCAGTGTAAGTGGCCCTGAGCTTTTAAATTGTCCACAGAAACACATCGCGAGGGTATCTCACAAATAGGTGGTGTTTTTCGATTAAAAGGCTTTGATCAGAGTCTGAAAACTTGTTAATAACAGAAAGCTGCTTTTAGAGTGACCGGGATACTTATCTGTTTCTAAGATCTGCCACGAAAAATACCTTTTCCCCACATTTTCTGTGGGGATCATCATACAGTTGCGTGGGAATGCCGTTTCGACGCTTATAACGCGCGCCCTTTTTCCTAAAGGTAGTCTTTCAATTAGTAGGTGCGTTTTAATACGGCTCTAATCGAACATAGGCTGCAATGCGGCCAGCAGCATTGCCATAGTCCTATCAGTCGAAGTCATTCCAACCAAAAAGATTCCGTAAACTTCACGAATGTAAATTTTGGTGCAACCTCTTCTGGACGGCTATACCTTAGCCAGCTGTTGGCCATATTTCTGCTGCTACAATTAGAACGTCGTTTCAGTCGCAATGGCTCCAAACAAGTACCGCAATAAAGGATGCGCCATTAGGCGCAAGGCGATTTACTTTGAAAGGAACCAAGCAGCATAATGAAGGCTGGGCGTCCAGGAGACATGCTTGCACGAATGACGTCCGAAGAATGAAGGCTTCCACAACTTCAATACTCCCAGATGAAATTCATAAAGGAGAAGCAAACATACCAACTGGCCCACCCGTCGAAAATAATGGAGGTCAAAGCACTAAAAATCCCAAAATACTTTCAATGTTCCACGTTCCAGTTTGTAGTGGCAGCAGGAGCTGGATAAGAATGTTTCTAAAGCAGAAGGGATGTTTGCTCCACATTTCCGTGCTTCAAATACAACGGTTTCTTGCAGGAACGTGGTATTATGTCTTTTACATGATCGCGTTAACTTCGCCGTCAATATCTTTTCCTGCATTTTTTTTTCGTAAGTCTACTTGCGCGTTACAGGGGACAGGTTAAAATCGTCAAAATATGCCATACGAAGTAACCACATAGCAACGTGGGGTCGCGCGTACTTTGCTTGGTGTATTTTTCTTGGAGAAATGCTCTCGGGTTAGACTACAGAGAGCGCAGAACATAACCTGCAGTCCAGTATTTTAAGCATAAAATAAACCTCTTAACTAAACAAAGTACGTGTGTCAGCGGGAAACCTTGGCGTGGCTGTTAAGTTTCGATATACGCTTTGGCCCTTGGTGCTCTTTCTAGTTACGGCTCAGCAATTAAACGTGAATTTTATCGAGGTCAGGCGGCATATATAAAAATAACCAGACAATATTATCTTTAAAGGTAAATTTCCAGCAACGATTTAGCGCAAGGCATAGCTGTGACACAGAGTTCAGGTGAAAGGTGTGGTTAAATATCATTTCTCTTGAGTATTTAGGAACGCCAGTCTTAAAAACGACTCATGCAGTAGCAGCGGTTTTCTGCTGAGCATTTCCGATAAAAGTTGGCTTAGCCGCTAACCGTTTTTTCACGTTCCGAGCAAACATGCCCAAAAGATTAGCCTATTTTAGTCCCGCAATGGGACCAGTGCGTCCTGACAACAAGGATACCTGAAATAAATAAACAACTCATAAATAAAGCGTTTGTGGCGAGTGCCCCTCTCCATTCCAAATCGCGAGCTATTTTTGTAAGGAATACCGATATCCCGAAATGTTCCATAGCTGTGCGTCCACCATCGAATCATAGACTGTTTTAAACGACGGGACACACACCGGGACGTTCATTTTTTAACGCCGCAGTCTGTGTAACGCCTCGCACTTACACAAGGAGCCCTGTGCATGTAAACTTCGTTCAAAATCTGATTTTAATAAGGATTGCCTTTGCTGGGCTTTTAAAACACAGAATTTTGCTCTGTCTGTCTGTCTGTCTGTCTGTCTGTCTGTCTGTCTGTCTGCTTGTCTGTCTGTCTGTCTGTCTGTCTGTCTGTCTGTCTGTCCGTCCGTCCGTCCGTCCGTCCGTCCGTCCGTCCGTCCGTCCGTCCGTCCGTCCGTCTGTCTGTCTGTCTGTCTGTCTGTCTGTCTGTCTGTCTGTCTGTCTGTCTGTCTGTCCCTTGATTCAGCTGCCCGGATAAAAATTAAAAGAATTCCAGAAGAAATTGTTTTTATATACAAAAAATTTGCAAGCTGCCAAATATGGTGTCACACCCATTACTTGTCAACATTATTTAAAAGGGGACAAAGTTAGGCATATTTGAGGAAACTATAAATACATGAGAGATTCTTCCAGTGCTTCATTAAAACAACCGGTGGCCGTAATGATTGGTTATGAAGCAAAAAACGCGTTAGAAAAATATTTTAATAACAAAATAAAAAACTGCCAGCGTTCTTGCCTCTAGCTTTTTAAGCCCTGATTTCGTTTATTTCTTGCAAGACAATGTTGTTTGTTTTTCTAAATTCTAGAAACCAATAAGCCCACAAACACAAACATGAGCCGGTAGTGCAAGATTAACTGACATTTGATGAGCCAAAAAATCGAGAATTTACCAATTAAAATTTTTATCTGGACCAAAGGATCTTTCATGTTTTTTTAAGCTTCATGACTACACAAACCTAAAACAAAAAAGGGAGCTTCGTAGTGCACGCATTTATTGATGTATTAGCTTGGGAATAAAACAAGGACCTCCGTTTTTTTTCTCCTCAACTCCTTAGTTTTGTCTTTACCGGACCGCCTTCCTCTAGTAGCGTGCAGCTATGGTAAAATGCAACAACACTGACGTCTATCGCAATCTGCAGACGAAAAGAAAAACGCCATTGTGTACAACATTTCGGAGCAGGTTGAAGGTACCCAGGTGGTCAAAATTAATCCGGAGCCCAGAACTGCGGTGCACCACATCGCTTGCGTGGCGTTAGCGCGTAAACCTTACAATCAATCAATTATCCAAACAGGCATAATTTAAGTTGGATTTTTCAGAAAACTAGCTGTTTTCATTTCGCTCTATATGTGCTAGAGGGTGTTTTACGTTATGGCGCCAGTTGACACCGGAAAGACCGAAAGGGCTAGCTAGGGGTGTGGCGAAACCCTCCTGCGGCGTGTAGCGGAGCCCGAGAAAGGATATGCAAAATCAGGCATCCATATCAGCGAGCACCTTGCTCTACCAAGTTAACAAAAATTATCAAAGCATAACACGTGGTGCGTGGTACTCCTCTTCGTTGCGTAGGTCATTCGAACCACGTGATATTTCCACGAGGGATTCAAAGACGATTTCCAAGACGGTGCTTTAGCTCAAGAACAACAGTAAAAAAGGCCCCAGCAAAAGCTTCCCCACCAGCACGAACATGAGAAATTTTAAATAAACTCCAGAAACATCTATTGTGTCCGTCATGGCAGTACTGAGACAAAGAGGACATCGTGAGTGGTGGGTCGGGTAGACAGGAAAGGCAGTTACAGGGCGGTGGCGGCAGACGCCTATCGCCTTTCTTTCGAGCTGGGATAGCAGAGTTGGCAGATCACTGCGCTGCTACTTCGTGAACCAGGATTCAAATTTCGTAGAATCGCGCATGCGTTTTTATTTATTGACTCCTAACGGCGGCGGCCATTTACTTCACTGGAAAATTGCAACTATACTACCATAACTGCCTGTTTTCGCAGAATGGTGTACTTAAGGATGTCCCATCTCTCTTTAAATGTTGTAAGCAACGGCAGCCCATCAACTGTTCTTCGAAACTCCAGAAAACATTTATCGGGACACTTAGGTCTGCGTTTGGGCTCTGAAACTGAAAGCCTCGCGATAAGTAATCACGCCCGCGGTCGATGTGGTAATTGTGGTTCAGGCTTTCGTATTGTGACTAGTATCTGCTTATACACTGCCACACAGGAGCCATGCTAGTTTACCATCTCAGTGATATATTGACCGTCACTCACACCCACCAGATTCTCAACCTGATCCATCTTCGTTTACCCTATTATTTTTGCCTGCCTTATCCAAATTTCACCGGTTATTACCATAATTTAAGTATCTACCTTACTGTATTCCTATTACCCTTTAATATAAGCTAATTCATCTACATTCACCTTAATCAATCATAATACACCTTAGTCCCACTTTGGTATAGTTTTCTAATCTATAGTATCAATCGTGAACCAACTTTGCCAATCACTAATTACATCTTATACATCGTTAGCATGCTCTATATTTCTTGTTACCTTTCTTGGGTTGTATAATTTTCTAACAGCGACGCTTGTCTTGGTAGAGGATTTCATAGGACTGAGCGTGATAACAAGGGTGCACCGAGGGCATTGCCTAGAGGGCATCAGAGGGCATCGCCTAGCGCGGGGTAGAGCAAGCACCAAGCGCAGTTAGGCCACAGGGCGACACCAATACCCCTAACCACCCCAGCCGTAAAGTCAGCACAGTCTACAACCAGCTACGCTTCTTTCCTTCCTCTCACCACCATTCTTTTGCCACCTCTACCCTCTTACAGTTAATACGTTTAGCAGAGCTATGCCCTTATGTGGGCACAATAATATCCATGGTGTCACCAACCTTTCCAGCTTAGAAATAAATCACTTACGCGAAACCATTCGCGTCGTCTTCAAGCTCAGGCGTGCTCGTCTCGCAGCATTCTGCTTGGACACATGGAGTCGTCTCTGAGTTCCTCTTGTAACAAACAATGAAAGCAGTAGTCAATGTACGTAGTCTTTTTGTGTCCAGTTAAATCTAGAAAACCCTGACTATAATAATTCAATTCAAGGTATTCCCCATTTTATTGCTTTGAGCAGCTTTGCGCCTGACGTTCCTAATCACAAGAAGCGTCAAATAAGGCTCCTTGCCCGCGTTGCTGCTACGTATGAAGCGTAAAGGGACAGCGAGAAACAGAGGGGAGTACAGCTACTGAGCGTCTAAAGTGGGTCGGGTGGCCCGTTGGAACTTGTGCCTTGTTCACTGGAGTGGCATCGTGACCACCTGCGCCCTATCCACCAGCGCAAGCTGGGCCGAATGGAAGGGGCTAGACATCAAGATCTCCCAAATTTCCCCACCTACCAAGAGGAGGTGGGAGATTTGCTTAGCTCAATTCACAGTCCGTTATTATGCGGCGGAGTGACCCTAGCTTTTTACAAGATTTGCATTCGGCAACGTAGTGCTCCGAGAACATGAGTCGTAGACAGAGAGAGAGGATCCAAATTGAATGCGTGAAGGACTGGTTGTTGCTCTCTAGACAGGCTGGGTTGAGGTGAAGGAACGTTTGTCTTTCTATCCGACAGTGCTGCGTGATATCCCTGATAGTGACGAGCTGGGAGTACCTCACGTCTTCCACCCTATTCTGGCGTGCCGGTGCGGAGGTCTGTTGATGCACGGGCAAACTCGTTTCGCTTCATAGAAGTGAGAGCGGGCGTCCAAACAAATTTGATTTTTCGATTTGGGGTTTTGTTTTGCAGTATATATGAGTGTGCTTGGCGGTGGTTTCTGGAATGTTCGGAAAATGGGTAAATTCACGCGCTTTCCCGAAGAAGAAGCCGCGGATCGCGAGCGCAAGCAAGAGTTGGCGCTCGAACGGGTACGGTGTCGTTGGCTGAATCCACAGGCCCGAAAAGGGAGACAGAGTGGCATGGATAGCTAACCGCTCAGCTAGCTCAGCTTGTGCAAATTTATATGCTGGATGCGAGAAGTGGTATGAATCTTAGCCTTGCGATTATGGAGCGCCATACGTTTTCGCTGTTAACATCGGTGTTCGCGATGTTAAGTCAGTGAAGCTGATCTAATTTTTTGAACTACGTTTAATGCGGCTTGTTTCGAAGCCACCATTCTGAAATGTCACCGCACATTGAGACTACACGGCTTCCTTCCTGGCCAAATTGCCGTTGAGCTCCTGTAGCACTAGTGTGCGAAGGGGGTACCTCTACTTCGAGTGTCGCGTTAGACGCACTGGTTCGCAAAGCGCCTGTGTGCTGTGAGGTACATCCGGAAACTGCTAAGAATAAATTGGACTAGATTGCAGTTTTCTTCAGCCGAGCAAGCTATTTGCTGTTCATCGGGAGCGCGATGTGTTTATTTCAAGAAGGTGCAAATGATGGCTTTGCGCAATGCATTGCTGTGTCAGCCATGGTTGCTAGGAAACACAGTACGGTGTGAAGTATGCATGTGATTTAGAATTATCTCTGTTAAACAGCACTTCGAGCTGCTTTGAATATTATCGTTGCTTGGTTATGCGATCACAAAATGCGGTTACTTGGTCGTGATTGGCCTGAGCGGATTACATTTCCTGCGTGCAACACTATTCTGTAGCGGCGAGTTGTGCTAAGCTGTACCTCATGAAGTACTAAAAGGAAGAATGCTCAAAGGTTGGACGTGGCAAACTATGGCATGCTTGCAAAGAGGTCACGTCAGGTCATGTTGCGTTATTTACACCACTGTTAGTTGGCTGAACTCCTCTTAGACTCCCATGAAGTGTTTGTAATCTACGTTCGTTCGTTGTTTGTTTTCTTTAGAAACAAAAACAACCTCAAATTGGATGCACTTTCACATGTATCAATTACCCTGAGGGGAGGGTGGAATTTGGATATCTCAATATCAGCACTCCATGCCTGGTGAGTAAATGCGGCGAACAATGCATCCTGTTTATACACTTCTGTTTTAAATTGACCTTCCGGCTGTGCCCGGCTGTGTTATCAGTGTTTCAAACAACCTGCGTTTATTCTTTCCTTTCTTTTGAATGCAGCAAGGGCTAACTTGTTTTGATAGGGAGAGTGTTTGACCCTGACGTCACTACCATAGAATAAACTTCTTTGATCTCTGGTGTTCCCGTTGTAATTCGACATTTCGAGAAACATGCGCGCCAAAGGGTAACTGCTTACTGGGCAGCCGTCGCGGTATTCGATTCGCCGACACTTGCCTGCGCACACCACTTTCTTGACTGCTGTTTCGCCGCCTGTATATTCTTTAAGTTGTTTGGGCAGCACAAATTCGCTCTAGTAAATTGCTTTCCCATCAAGGCAACTGCGTCACCTTTGGTTTTCTGACAGTATATTTGCCTGATAATCGGTGCTATCAAAACAATTAAGTAAATCAGATAGGTCTACTATTCATGCTTAGAGAACACAGAGATAAAAATCATCGTTAAACGGATACACCACCGGTGATCTGTTCAAATTAACACAGACAGGTCAAGTAGTGACGTCCCAACCATCACCTCCACCGGTCTCTCAACCTCTCTGAAATTTAAGGCACAGCTGAAGCCGAGAGGAAAGTCGTCGACAGGATAGCGCAGTTCGGCGCACACTGCACGTGTTATGCGGAGGTCATGGACTAGATTCCCGCTTCCTATCACGGCGGAGTTGTGTCCGATGTATATATTGTGAGCGCTTACTTGTGCACCTGTGAACTGCCCCAAACCGTGCCCGTCCACCGTCTACCGGTGTGGTCAACCCCTCACCTGTCCATAACCATTACAATCCTCATTTGTACATAATCATCATCACAAGTCGCGTGCGTGTGGAATCGCGATCTGGCAAGTAAAGGACGGAACCGTTCGCTCTGCTGCCTCCCTGAGAGAAGCGTCCTGTCGCCTTACAATATATATATATATATATATATATATATATATATATATATATATATATATATATATATACAGAAACATAGGTCGGCAGTCTACAACGCCAAAGGAGGCATAGGGGTGTGGTTAGGCTCTATTTTTTACTACGGTTAATGAAGTTAAGATTTTTTTTTTAATATAAGGAAGAAAGAAAGAAAGAAAAACACGCCCCCAGAGTGGGGACCGAACCCACGCCTTTCGATTAGATCTCGAATGCCTTACCAATTCGGTCCCCACTCTGGGCGCATGTTTTTCTTTCTTTCTTTCTTCCTTATAATTAAAAAAATCGTAACTTGATTAACCGTAGTAAAAAATAGAGCCTAACCACACCCCTATGCCTCCTTTGGCGTTGTAGACTGCCGTAGAGCACTGCACGGGCCCGGGCCGGCCCGAAAGCCCGGGCCCGACCCGGCCCGCGGGCCGGGCCGGGCCGCCCGAAGTCGATTATCGGCGGGCCCGGGCCCGGGCTGGGCTCGGGCTCAGTGCCGCGGGCCCGGGCCGGGCTCGGGCTCGACGCCACGGGCCCGGGCCGGGCTCGGGCTTGAATTCATAGGCCCGGCCGTTAATAGTTCCGACATGAAGTGTAGAAAAGAGCATAAAATTGAAAATTCTGAGCATACTTTTACGCGCTTCTTGGTGTTAGTTGTACACATTGTTTTGAAAACGTGTTTTGCTAGGGCTGATAGCCACTATACTGTAACTTTAATGACATTTCATGTGCTGCATCAAGATTTTATATTTTGGTGTATTACATATCAAAGATACGGTTACAAGGAATGCCCTAGAGGGGAAGGAATTAATTAAGACACCCTAAAGATGTGCACCTATGTCTATGTACGTGTGTTTTAGATGCCGAACCAATCTTAATGCGGCTGCCGTGGCTGGAAATCAAACTCGCGTGCTAGAGAAGCACCACCGCTTAACAACCACTCCAGGGAAAATATTTCAACGCACGCACATACGCGTGGATTCAAATGGAGAGCAAGAAATTTCATTAATACCAACTTGTGACCGAAACAACCACATGAAGTTGCCAAGAGTCTGGCCATCAAATGTGATGGTGTCTCTCGTGTAAGAATACGAGCTATTATTACGCCCATGTGGCGTTAACTGCAGACGGTGTGAGCTAAACTACGTGTACTTTTCAACCCTTTTTTTGCGTTACAATTCAGGGCGTGCTTGTACAGACTAGATGCTCCGTCTGATTTCCCGCTACGAAGATACTCGACCAAATATAATAAACTAATTTTCTTCAACGTCTAAAACCAGGCCTGGTCACATACATGCGGGCCCTCTGTAGGCTAAAAAAAAGACCGTGCCCGGGCTGGGCGTGGGCTTGAGACGACGGGCCCGGGCCGGGCCTGGGCTTGAGACGACGGGCCCGGGCCGGGCCTGGGCTTGAGATGATGGGCCCGGGCCGGGCCCGGGCTAGGCTCACTTATGAATGCCCGGGCCCGGGCCGGGCCCGGGCTTGGTGTTACGGGCCCGGGTCGGGCTCGGGCTTCACAAAGCGGGCTCGGGCCTTAAAATCAGGCCCGTGCAGTGCTCTAGACTGCCGACCTATGTTTCTGTATTTCCTCAACAAGCCCCTCATTTCCTTACTATATATATATATATATATATATATATATATATATATATATATATATATATATATATAGCGAATCAGAATAGGAAATGAGGGGCTCGTAGAAATAACACAGAAATAAGGGTTGGCAGCCAAGAAAACCTCGGAAAGCAAAGGGGAGGTTGTGGTAGGTCAAAGGAAAAATGCCCGCCAGGTGGGATCCGAACCCACGACATCGTAAACTGTAGTTGAGCCAGGAGTTGAGAACCCCAGCGAGGGTTCTTTATAGTTGTTTTTTCGCGAATAGAAATAACGCTATCTGGAGCATTGAAGAATTGGTGTGGCAAGGTGGGTTTGTGTTTCCTCTTCATCACGTCTGCCGGTTTTGAGGACACGCGGCGAAGGGGTTCATAAAGGAAATGTTAAAACTTGCAACGTGTTGGGGACCATACTAGTTACCAAACATATTGTAAGTACGTCACACATTACTATTCTGTAGTTGTGTGAAAACACTACTAAATTAACCAATTCTAACGCCTATTGGTAACGTCATTAGTTGTAACGCATTACTGCCGAGGCTGCTCACGTCATCGCGAAAGAATGTAAACATTTCACTGAAAATGCCACGACAGAAAAAAGGCTAAGCCGCAGCGGAGTGAAAAGGTTATTTGCGGCGGGGGCTTTGAAAATAAACAAAATATTTGCCGTTTTCCAAACATGGAGTAATGTAATACTTCTCTATCACACAGGTCAAAATATTTATTCTGTGCTTTTAAGATGGAATTACCTAGGAGACCAACGGAGTTCAGAATAAAACGCATGCACTATTGCCGTTTGTTCTTCTACAACAGTTTTAAAACTTGTGCTCGGAAACAAATATTATTCAACGTGACCCAAGGCGAAGTGATTCCTGTTTCTAATTCCAAATATCGCAACATAGGAGCAACCCCACTTGGGAAAAAGAGGTTTAATTTTGCATAAAGTCATTCTTGAGTCGAAGCATGCGCGTACGCTCGCATGCAAGGACATCTCAATCGGTAGGCATTTGTAAAGGTAATATTACACTTAAAATGCTAACTTGCTCACAGAGAGTGTATGCAAAAATACACTTTGCGGTGGGACAGTGGTTAAGGCGTTGTGCTGCTGAGCACGAGGACGCGGGTTCGATTCCTGGCCGTGGTGGCCGCTTTCCTGATGGAGCCGAAAAGCAAACATTACCGTGTGTACGAGATTTCGGCGCACGTTAAAGATCTCCAGGTGGTCGAAATTAATCCGGAGCCCTTCCCTACGGTGCGCCTCATCGCATGCTTTGCGTCGGAGCGTTAAATAATACAATAAAATCAGATCAAGGGTCTCTGAAAAAGAACATAGTAGGCGCACTTCCTATGAAAGGGACGAATGGTTTAATTGCACTTCGTACCGCAACATACCTTTTTTAAGATGCAGCAGAAAGTAAAGCAGAAGAACGCAAAATTGGTCAAGTTGGTTTTAATTCGTCTCACAATAAACAGCCTTAACTTGTCGAACACGGATAGATGAGTTCTTTCTATTTTGCGAGAACCATTATGTTATTCTCAATTCCTTTTTTCTTTTTCAGCACATCGTAAATTCAACACATAGCGTTAATGGAACCTGTACTAAAGTTAATGACGCTGTAGTGTGCAAAGAACAGACCGCTCCGATCAGGCCACCAAGCTGCTAGTGGCTATCTACAGTACGGGGAATGAAATAAACAATTACCAAATTGAGAAGAGTCATACAGCGAAACGTAAAGAAATAAAAACTTTTCAACGGAATATATTTTCTCATTGTCATTTTGTCGTATTATCCTAATGCTGTGTATTCGACCTGGGGCGCTATTCCAGTAGGCCAGATATAGCTCGCTCCCGAGATTCCGAGCTTCCAGCGATAGTAAATCATCCGATAAACCTGGAGTTACACCTGCGCAATCGCGCGGAGCACGCTTGGCATTATCAGCACGCCCAGTTGAGGCCGCCCACGTTGAAAGAGCACAGCTTATGCGAACATCCACGTGCAGCGCCTTCTAGAATAGAGTAGCAATTGCAATGCGTTACGTAAAGCAGATAACCCCGCTATTTCTTTTAAAAATTCGGTCTGACCTCAGCCTTCTTTCAAAGCTCCGCCCTCTAAAAGCGGCGCGGGCCGGCTCCAATTTTCTCGGTGTTCTTTCACAGAAATGTGTTCGCCACGTGATTTCAGGGTGGCTCCAGAGCAATTCAGCGGAAGCCCAAACCAAGTGAGCGGAGGAGTTCACTGTATCGAAAGGAACGTGACGTTTTCCCGATTCTGTCAAACGTGACCGGCTTTGTTTACGTGCAGAAGGTGGTTTAGTATTAACAAATCGCCCCAATTTAGCATTTCATGAGCGTGTTTGAACATTGACAAGTGAATTTCAGACGTTGAAGTCGTGTCAGATGTCTTCGCTGTCTGTACTATGTATGAAGACTGCTGCTGTGGGAAAATCTCGTCATCTGGGCCGCTTCTATCGTTCGGACTAGAGCGATCTCTTCGTTAGGACCGAACACCACCCCGACTGTGGCAACATTTGACTGACGGTGGCGTGGGGACTTGTGTTACTGTGTTACTGGAGCATCAAATGCAAGTGACTCCATGGCTGTGACGCTACCCCACCTGCGAAGTCGACGCCATGATTGGGTGGGACTTCGGTTGCTACGCCGCGCCCACGAATGGGCTGGCTGTGTTTGATTGATACGAGAACTCGGAGGAAACTCGGTATTGCTATTGCACGGCAGAGTTGAACTCGTTACACTCGTGGTAGCGGCGCTGCGGCATGGTTCATTGTTCACGGTCGCTGTATGAGGCATATATCTCTGCCGACAGATCTTTTTCTTTAGGGGAGAAGGAATCTCGAGCTATTTTTCCTCTATCGAAGTTACTAGGCATTCACTGTGCAGACAGCTGGCACCCGAACCCCTTTGCGACGACTTTGGTTCGCTCGGTGACTACGGAGGAGCAGGTGTTGTGTGTGCTGCGCTTTTCGACGGCGGGCGCCTTAAACGGAAGCGTTGGTACCGAAGCACCAGCGGCCGCCATCAGTCGATTGTCTGTCGGTATGGGTGCAGTAAGATTACTGCATACATGTTTTTCCGGCGTTTTTTAGGTGGTTCGCCGCAAATGGCTTCGGCAGGTGCTACCATGCGAATATCCATCCGCAGCCGGAGCGTACGCTTCAGTTACCGTCTGCTCGCAAAACTTTCGAACGTGGCGTTGCATGACCGCGCGTTTTATTTATCGTCAGCGCTGCAGACAATTTCGCTTAAGGCGTCCGGTGCCCGATCACTCTGGCGAAAACGAACTGGCAGGATAGTATGTAGTTAACGGCGTGTATTATTCACGGAGGCGGTCTCTACGCATTTGAATGGGTTTTGTCCAGCTTTTTCGTAGTCGGTCGGGAATCAGTGCATGCATAGCTTGTGATGGGGAGAGTTGAAAGCGAAGATAACAGCGTGACGCCATAAGGGAGGTGAACGAGAGCAGAAGGAGGACGAACGAGGAGAGGGGAGTGAGCGGATTGGACTCACTAAAAAAGCAATGACTGTAGAGAGCTTTCTTGAAGAAGAGCTGTGAAGAGAAAAGCGAAATAAAGTAAGCAAAGTTGAAAAGTTGTGGTTGTTGCTATTTTTTCTTAGTAGCACCTGCCTTCTTGGGTGACTTGCCCGGAATTGGGACCTTTGAGAAATTAATTAACCCCGGTTTTCAACATTCACAACACTGTGAATTGAAAGCGAAAGCTGTAGAATAGTGCGTGCCACGTGACACGTGGGCAGATCGTGTTTCTTAGGATGGCAAATTTCAAACTAAAAGCTTATATGAACGCCTCAAATAATGCAATAGATAAATTTTGCAGTCAAATACAGATTAAAAAAATAAAAGCGCGACAAAGGAAAGTCGCTGGATTTGCTTGCTCAGTAACCACCACTGCAGCAGTGGAGCGACAGGACGCACTGAAAAATGTGCCACACCCTCGTCCCTCCTCCTTAGAGCGCGCTGCCTTGGAACGGTTACGGCTTCTCAATAAACAGGAAATAGCATGAATCGCATTTTTATTGCGGTTGAGCTCCCCCTCTACATATCATCATCACGTTACCAGGATCTCGCTTGAGCTTGTGTCTCCTGAGTTCCGGTCAATCTCGGGCCTTCTTGAATAGCACCCCTGATGATCATTTAGTTGCGGGGTGACTAGACACTCACCATTCGGCTTGTTATACTAGCCACAATGTCAGATTTTCTCACACGCTTTTCGTCGCTGCGAACGCACTGCTGGACTGCCTTCGCCGGTTTTGCGCGAATTCCTGATGCCTCATTCACAATTCCCCTTGCATGAATCCCCGTTTTTTGTTTATAGCAGTATCCTGGAAAACTTCATGCGAAACAGAGGGAGGGAGAAGCGCGGCCATTAGACAACTATACATTGCGCCTTCAGGGTCCAACGTCGTCAATTGGTTCGCTCTCCGCGACGTATTGTAAATATCACATTGGTCGACGCACTGCAAAGATCGACTAAAAGATTGCGAAAAATTCAGCCGGAACGCATTACGTTAGGAGTAACCACAAGCTTTGGCGGCGAAAGTCGCCAACCCGTAACCGTTAGCAAAGCTAATCATTGTACGGGATGCTTTGCACTTCACTGTGCACCTCCTACCATGCCAGAGGAAGATTTTCTTGGTTCTTTCGAAGGGCGAAAAGTTTGCAGGAAGCTCATTTATCTTGAATAGACCTGGCAAACACCGGACGTCTACAGTGCAAGCCAGATCAAGGCGGAAAGTAGCAGCCTCCTTGTGGTATTTTACAGCATTGTTACGCCCATATTAAAGAAATCTCATGAGTTTTTTTTTTTCTTCCTTTTAATTTATGTTAGAACGTGTGCAGTTCAGCCGCCGATACGTGCATAACGTAGGATATATGGTACTTGAAATTCAGTACCTATTTTTCGGTGCAAGTTGACCGGGAAATAATTTCATGAAGAGGATCTTGCCAATTTACTCTCTGACCCCGATAAGCGTAATGCACACTGTCAACTCAATTAGTCAAATGACGTAGTGCCTAATGGGTGCATAGGAGTACTCATCAAGGTGCAAAACCAACATAAATATAATTGACCCAATCTTAGGTTCTTGTACTATAGGTTTACTCTTCCTCTTCCCACATTTTGTTTTCGCGCTGTCCGAGACCGAAATGGTCCTCGCACTTCACCATAACGCATGCCATGTGCGTATCATTGCACGCCACCACCGCTCCAATGCTGTAGTTTTCCAGTTATAGAATTTAAGGTTATGATGTTCGTGGACACGAAACAGCTCATTGCTTGTGCTCGAGAAAGCAGTCCCCAAAGCGGGGTTGTTGGGCATCATCAACGCCGATATAGTTGCCGCAATCAATGTCATCCTGACTTTGTTTTTCAGTACCCGCCTTGGTGGCCCACTTGCTGCGGCGTTGCGCTGCTGAGCCGAAGGACACGGCTTCAATCCCAGCCGCAGTCGCTGCTTTTTCAGTGGAGGCAATAAGTGAAAACACCCACTCGTCGATGCTTTGGCGCACGTTAAAGATATCCAAGCGGCAAAAATTAATCCGGAGCCTTCCACCACGGCACACCTCAAAGCCGTCGTAGTTGAGCGCTGTGCTGGCTCCTCACGACCCCATGTGTAGCTTCGGGGCGTTGAAACACGCAATCGGCAATCATGGTATTTGAGCCAATAGTTTGTAAGTTTCGGTTGCCGGGAGTGTCATGTGGTATAAATGGAATAATAAAGATCTACTATTTGGTCCATGCACTCGCTATTTTACGTTTCCGGAAGCTCTGAGGGGCAGATTTTTTTTTGTTCGTTTAGGGTGGGAGGCGTAGTAGGTGGTTTGTCTCTTAGAGGCCAACTTTGGTTTAGTTTTCCTGACTTTTGGTTTATTCTCGCCGCCGTGCTTCGACCTTCGACCTCCACACTCCCGCGGATAAGGGAGGAAGGATTGGGGACTCTCGCTCTTGCACGAAAGCCTTGGTAGCTGCGGTGCGCCATCAGTATTTTTGTGTGAGTTTTATTAAGAGCGGGATTTTTAGATTTCCGGCGGCCTTGCGTACTGTTAACAGGAAATTCTGATCGATGAAGCGGAGATGGGGAAATGCTACGCCAAAAAGTGCGAGGGAAAGTAGCCAGCAGGCAAGGACACCCGGTGCAGCTGCTCGGAGTGCGCGCATCAAGAAATTAGAATAACACCCCGAGTGCCGCAGGCAAGCGATTTTCTAGTTTTCTGGGTGTATGTTTTATTAAATAGAGCACCCATGTATTTTTTATTAAAGAAACAGTGCTACTGTCGCTTATGTATTGATGGTTTGCTTCAGTTATGCGCAATGTCTTGTTTTGGCTGAACAATTCTGTCAATTATGATAGTTGCAACCAGTCTTAGATGATTAAAAATTGCTGTATAAAGATGTTTAAATCTGGAGATGTAATTATGTTTAAAATCAGTATATAAATATGTTGAGATGTTACAAAATGGCTGCATAAACGTATTGTTTAACGCCTGCGTTAAATTGACAGGGCGGCTGAATGGAGAGATATACTCACAGACAGGCAGACAGACAGACAGACGGATAGACAGACGGACAGACGGACAGACAGACGGACAGACGTACAGCATGCTTGTGGGAGCCGGGCCTTTACAGTCCAGGGCTGGTAGTTTCGTACATAAAATAAACGAGCCGTCTTCGCTAAGGTGATAGCTGGGGATGGGCGAAGTATGCAGTGTATAATTAAGTGTATCCTTGGCAAACTGGCATTTTTGTGCACTTAGGTGAAACCATTTGGGGGTAGAGCTATACAGCTTTGCTGTACAAGTCTCGTGTCTTTAAATCACGAAGCATTCTAGCGCGAGGCGTTGGAAAACGAATGTGCCGGTATTTTTGTACCGTGACTACAGAAGACAAGCTAAGACGACCATGACAGGAGACACCAACACCCCCCGGTCTTTAGGGATTTCGCCGTGCAGGTGCTCGGGCTGTCGGCGTCAAAAAAGAACAGATCGGGACACTCGTTTTCCAATGCCTCGCGCTACAACGCGTCGTGCTTCAGGCGCAGCTGTATGCCTCTACCCCAACAATTTCGTCTCCGTTGGCAAAAACGCAGATGCGACAAGAATACACTGATACACTGCACTATTCGCCTCTCCCAACGTTAATAGTTAGCGGAAATGGCCCGGGATTTTTTTTGGCGCTACCTGTAGGCTGCGACGTGTAGCCTTACGTTACATGTCTGTTGTTTCAGAAAAAACAATGGCTTGCTTTCTGTTGTGATTTTCCTACGCTGTGAAAGACAGCACCCATGGCTCGTGAGGGTCCTCGTGGCACTAATCAACGGTGTTTCCAAAGCTGCTTCACACCTTGTCAAACACAAGTTTCATTTCTCACGGTATTCGTCCTGCTTACAAATAAAGTGCATCACATTTTGCAATCAGGTATGAGCTGATTACGTGCGTACCCCAGTAGATTACGCCGATGTTTGCGTGCTCCGTCGATTGCGCTTAACAACAATGTGGGAGGGAATTTGCAGAATCAGGTTGTCCATGATCATCGACTTGCATTATATTATGTCCGCACTTGCACCGTCATGAAACCTCGAGCATGGATCTGAGAGGTGTCGACGAGCCGGCGTAAGCCATCACATCGAAGGAATACCGGTCAGCAGTTAGTAATCGGAGACGCAAGAGGTGTTCCTGTTTGATGCGAAAGAGGCCAAAAAATGGGGAGCAAACGATCTCGATTGCATTTTTGCAAGAAGGCTCTGTGATGTATAGGTTGGCAATGGCTCTAGTTACCTCTCCGGAAAGATTATTCCTCAGCTAGTAAACAATTTCTGTTGGTGTCAATGTCGATATTGCCTCCCACTGCTCCCAAAACGGCAGCCATTTGCTTCTATAAACTCTACATGGCGCGATTTCTGTGAAAATATTGGTCCAGGTGAACGGCGCAAGGACTGAAGAGAGTTCGTTTTGAACTGTCAAACATGAGACGCTGCTGCTTGACGCGTTATGACTCTCACGATTCGATTACTGTTTTGAGACTTGATAACGCATTAAGCTCCCCATTTGTGTGCTGTAGAGCGGTCAGCTTCAAGTGATTCGACAGGAATAAAAGACGCAGTCTTGCTGTTCTTGGCATCAAAATCGTCAAACACTAGAGTAAACCCTGCAGGGTCGCCAGGTCTCCAGTCACAGATTGTAGCGCAGGCTTGTCTTTGTTATCCAGTTTCTTTTGGAGGGCCCGTCAGGTCTTTGGTTTGGATTTGAAATAGTTGAACATCTTGTCTCAGGCCCAATGGCTCTCCCGGATGGGGCCGGCTAGTTTACGAAGAATAAAATCAACACCAAGTTGTTGTGAACCGCGACTAAGAGAAAAGCCATCTTGGAGAAAAAATGAAAAGCACCCGTTTTATTTTTTCCTTATAATACTTATCACGCGCCGCCTACACCTCCTACCCTTACACAACAGTTTCCTTGCTAGCCGCTTTAACAATGCTTTTGCAACTGCAACGCTGAATTCACTCTTGTAGGACGCAGTAGTTTTACAAATTACATGTTTTTTAGTTCAAGACCACAACGCACATGCTCCCTTAAAGCTAAAGTCATCCAGCAGCCGTAGCCCCGAGTTTCCGTACACACATTGCAATCCGAACGCTTCTGGTTCCAATACCCCTACAGCGGAATTAGCCCAGTTGTTTTTTTATGTTCATATTGTCACGTCGCCAAAGACAACGCAGTTTTCTTCAATGAAAACAAGTTTACTGGAGCGAACTTGTGCTTCCCTAACAACTCAAAGAATACACCCGGCGAAGCAGCAGTCAACAAAGTGACGTGCGAAGGCGAGCGTCGACGATTCCAATGCCGTGGCGTCTGCTCTGCAGGATTTTATCTTTCGGCGCGCGTGGTTCTCGAACCGTCGATTCACATCTAGCACATTGTAGATCCAAGAAGTATATTGTAGATCAGGACATTGTAGATCAGAGAAGATTATTCTGGGTTACTGAAGTTAAGCCGAAACAGTCTTCTTATCTGAATGAGATAGCAGGTGCGGCATAAAAATTAAAAATGGAAGACGGGCTTCGCTTGGGACACAGATCACAGAACCAGGCATGGCAGGACAGAAAAACCAAACAATTATTAAACAAACCCATACATTGTTCGCGGCATGACCCCCCTCTAAGAATGCATCGACCCGATGCTAAAAGAAAAGACAATGCGAACAAACAACAAAATTCAGTCCGTCATCTTGCATAGTGAGGTTTCAACCAAACCATGTAGAAAACTTCGGGCCGCGTGCGTCGTCGTGATGTTCCGGTATCACAATCGGGGATCACCTCGTAGGTAAGCTAGCCGACACGTCGTAGAATCTGGTAGGGCCCGAAATACCGTCGCAGAAGCTTTTCACTGAGTCCGCGTCGTCGGAAAGGAGTCCAAACCCAAACACGATCCCGTGGGTGGCACTCGGCGTCTCGGCGTCGGAGGTTGTAGCGCCCGGCATCCATCAGCTGCTGGTCTGTTGTACGACCTCGAGCGAGCTGGCGGGCCTCCTCCGCATGCTGAAGGTATCCGTAGACGTCGGGGTTGAGGTCGTCGTCCTTCTACATGCGGAAGCATAGCGTCAAGCATGGTAGTCAGCCGTCTTGCGTAGACAAGCTCGTACGGCGTAATCTGCTTAGTTTCCTGGATAGACGTGTTGTACGCAAACGTGACATACGGGAGGGAGCACTTCGTCCCAAGTCATGTTCAGTGTCGACGTACAGCGACCATATATCTGCGGTTGCCGTGTTCAGACGTCCTGTTAGTCCGTTCGTTTGGGGGTGGTACGTCATCGTTCTCCGGTGATCCGTGTTGCTGTAGCGTAATATTCCTTGCATCAGCTCCGCAGTAAAGGCCGGTCCACGGTCCGTTATTAGGACTTCCGGGGCTCCATGTCGCAGCACAAATTGGCTTATGAAGAACTTTGCGACTTGTTCTGCAGTCCCCCTCTGAAGAGCGGCGGTCGCTGCGTAGCGCGTCATGTAGCCTGTCGCTACCACAATCCACGTGTTCTCGGATTGGGATGCAGGGAACGGGCGCAGAAGGTCCATTCCAATCTGTTGAAAGGGCCTCGACGGGACGGCGGTCGGGTGCAGAAGTCCGGCGGGTCTCGTCGGTGGCGTCTTTCGTCGCTGGCAGTCACGACAGCTCCGGACGTAGTGGGTGACGACGTCGGATGCAAGGCGGGGCCAGTAGTACTCCGCCTTGAGTTTTCCAATTGTGCGGGCTGTTCCGAGATGTCCGGAAGTCGGGTCGTCGTGGCACGGTTCCAAAAATTCGTTGCGGGGGTCTGCGGGGATGACAAGAAAATAATTCGTTCTGCTTCCGGGGCTGAAATTCTTTTCTTCACGAGAACGGAGTTTTTCAGGCTGAATGCTTGTAGGTTGCGTTTGAAGGTCCTAGGCACGGCGACGTTGCAACCTTCGAGGTAGTCGATTATCACGCGTAAGTCGGGGTCGGCACGCTGTTGGGCGGCTAGGTCGCTCTCCATCACGACTCGGAAGAAGGCGCTGTCTTCATCAGAACCTTCTGCTGGTGGGTCGACGGCAGCGCGGGACCGGCAGTCGGCGTCGGAGTGTTTCCTGCCGATTTCATAGACGATCGTACCGTCAAACTCTTGCAGGCGCAATCTTCACCGCCCAAGACGGCCTGAAGGGTCCTTCAAACTGGCGAGTCTACACAGTGCATGGTGGTCTGTCACAACCTTGAATGGTCTACCATACACGTATGGGCGATATTTTGAAATCGCCCATAGAATACCGAGGCACTCTTTTTCAGACGCTGAGTAGTTTTAGATGGAAAGAATCTCGTGCTCTGGGCTCCGTCGTCCGTCTTCCGTCATCCGTCCATCCACCGGCCCAGGAAGACACCAGCAACACTGCCGCTCCAGAAGCCCTTTAAGGGGAAGCGTGCTCGTCTCGTGCCGGCCCAGGAAGACACCAACAACACTGTCGCTCCAGCATATCATGGTCGGGGCTCTGTCCCTCCCTTGTTCTGGCGCCCCCAATGCGCATGATCGGCTTATCTCGGGCCGTCCCAGGAAGACACCGCTAACACTGTCGCTCCAGGAGCCATTAAACGATAAGACACCACTGGGTGTTCAGCAAGCCGAGCATGCACAGTGGGGGTGTGGACGGCGCAACAACGACAATGGAGGGACATAGCCCCATCGCGTCTAATAAAATTACACCATCTTCCCGTAGGGGAACCCTGAGTAGTATGGGAAACAGCCATGGGCTCAACGCAATTTCCCATTTCGTAGTTCCGGTAAGTGAAAAGTGTGGTAGACACCATGGAAACCAAACTGTAAATATAAAGGTAGCTACGTACCTCAACCTAATGGAAACGACGAACTGAACACTAATGGGCACATGAATCGACCCCATGGCTGCTTTCATACTACTCAGGGTTCCCCTACGGGAGGACGGTGTAATTTGTTTCTCCTCCATCGACAGACCACGGGTTGCAAAGACGATTACTTTTTCGCGACCGTTTTGGTTTTGAACGAGGACGGCATCCAAGCGTATATCACTGGCATCCATGTGCATTTCCGTTTCGGCGTCTTCCTGGAAATGAGCGAGCACGGGCGGGCTTTGCAGGCGTTTTTGCAGCTCGCAGAATGCTTTTGTTGGTCGTTTTCCCAGCTTAAAAGGGTGCTATTTTTCGTCAAGCGTGGGAATGGCTGTGCAATGCATGTGAAGTTTGCGACGAAGCGCCGGTAGTATTCGCACAGTCCGAGAAATGTTTGCACGCCCTTCTGGTCTTTCGGACTTGGAAAGTTAGCAATGGCTGAAGTTTTTGCCGGGTCAGGTAGGACTCTCGCGGAGCTGACGACGTGGCCCAGGAACTTGAGCTCCTCGTACGCGAAACGGCACTCTTCAGGCTTCAGCATTAACTCCGACGTACGAATGGCCTGGAGTACAGACTCCAACCTTGCAACGTGTTCGTCGAAAGTCCGGTCGAATACCACAACGTCGTCGAGGTAAACGGGAGAGGTGTGCCCCTTCAAGCCAGCTAGCACAGTGTCTATCACTCTTTGAAACGTGGATGGCGGCATGCACAGCCCAAATGGTATCACCTTTAACTCGCATAGGCCGTCCGGGGTTAAAAATGCGGTCTTTTCTCGGTCTCTCTTGTCAACCGCAATTTGCCAGTAGTCGGTCTTCAGATCCATCGATGAGAAGCACAGCCTCCAAAATTTTTATTAATATAGCGGGAGCGATGACCGATAGGCATGTCAGCGCCTTATCACAGTGTTCACCCGCAAAGTAGGCGAGGGTACGCGCACGCGCATGGAAGTATCTGCTGTGGGAGCGCCGTCTGCCCCGCTGTTCTTCTCAGGGCAACAGACCCCCTGTTTTTCTTATCTTGCGAGGCTGTTTCGCTACCGCCAATGGTAGTTAAGCAGCGTGGGGAACAAAGGGATTCAGATGCAGCGGCAGGGGGTGTGCCACTCTCAAGGAAACAGCGTAGCAGATGAGAGTCATACAAAAGATGGTCCTATGCGCGTGCGCGTACTCTCGCCTATTTTGTTGCTGAACACCGTGATAAGGTGCTGACATGCCGGTCGGTCGTCGCTCCCGCTATATTCCTAAAACTTTGGGAGACTGTACTTCGCATGGCAGAGGTGGTCGAGGGCGTCGTCGATTCGGGGCGGGGGGTACACGTCCTTTTTGGTGAATTTGTTCAGTCGCCGGTATTTAACGCAAAACCTTAGTCTTTCGGCGCGAGTGTTTCTCGAACCGTCGATTTACATCCATAACTTTGAAGATCAGAAAAGATTATTCTAGGCTAGTGACGTTAAAACAAAACAGTCTGCTTTTCTGAATGAGATAGCCCGTGCGGCATAAAAATAAAGAATGGAAGACGCGCTTAGCTTGGGACACAGATAACAGAGACGGGCATGGCCTGGCAGTAAAAACAAACAATAAATAAACACACCCATACATGGTTCGGGGCAATATGTTACTGTCTTTACGGAGATTATCTGGAGATTATCTGGGAGTGGAAGGACTGCGGAGATTCTAGAGTCCTTCGGAGCATTCATTGACCTACTTTTATCCCTATTCCAGTTCGTGTTTTTTTGACGGATTTTTTCGTACCATCTGTCGGCCATTTTGTACACCATGAACGTCCAATTTCCGAAAAAAAAATTATGGCGGTTTCGCAATATTAGTGGACGATGCTAAACAGAAAGCTCTTACAAAGGAAATCCTCGAGGAGGTATGCAAGATATGCCGTAATGTTGGTGGTGAGTACTTTCAATAACCTGTGTGCCACGATTTTTATATCTTTCTGTCTTACTAATAAGAATTGCTCAAAATGCTAAGAGCAGCACCTTTGGTGAGCCTGGTGGCACGGAATATTGTTGCTGTTAACCAAGCCCAGTACAATCATGTTCATAAGGAGCCCACAGAATTTCTACGAATAAAATTGGTCTGAAAACCCACAGACATCCCCTTATCTCAAATATGCCCGGTACCTCGCCGTGCCATCTGTGGAATATAAACTGCTTCCTAGCTATATGGAAGCGCACCCTGAATTTTCAGAGCTAATAATTTACAGGCAGTTACATCATTTCAGTCTATATCCCGTTCTTTCAGTGAACATTACTTTTGCCTTCACGTCAGAAGGTAGAAATTTGGTTGTGTAATACTAACAAGCAATTCGACTTGATCAAAGAGAATCACGGAGCCGGATGCGGCAGCATGATTGTCATACCCACAGTGGATTTTGAAATCATGCACGTTTACAGCCACAATAGAGCAACTTGCTGCATCTCCGAAGAGGTGTTTACAATGGTTGTATATGAGCCTGAAATGCACATTAAAACTGTGTGTTGAAATCTTTAGCGGTGAGGCTAGATTTAAAATCAGTAATATTGGTGTCAGACTTTGAGGCAGTACAGGATCAACTAAAGCACCAAAATCAAATATTGTCGTAAGCGACCCGTTGACCCCAGAAAATGTATAGCGCTGCCTCACATGCAGTATAGGAATTTGCCCTTTTCTGTTAAGCGCCTTGTGGTGAACTACACGTGACATTTTAACTTCGATGCGAAAAACTGTGAACTTAATAGCAACAGAAAATCTTGGAAACATATTAACAGAGCTCCCAATTCGTTAGTGTTTCGGCCAGCAAAACAATTTCATCGGAAGAGCTTCATGCCCATCATTTCGGTAGTAATGTCAGCAACCACTTGTTGTCTAAAAGGCCACGCCTAAAGGTGATATTGTGGAGTTTTCTAGGGCTTGTATTGGGACATTGTAAAAGTTTCATAACTTCTTTTTTCGAAGTTTAACTGAATTATTTTTGTGAACATGACAAGATAATTTTTATTTACCGTCTCCTTCCAATCATAAACCTACGGGTTACTTACTTCAGTGGCTGATTTTATTGGCTTTAAGCCAGCTTTGTTCCATACAACATTTGCCATACGCAGCCGGCAGAGAAGCAAAATACTTGCATACCAGTTCTCTCAGCGGCACGCGCCTTCCGCTGCCGGCGCACCAGCGTTGCCTGTGTGCGGTTTGCTGTAATATAGCTCGGTTCGGTATGCTGCACTGCGTATTAGTAAGAGTTTGTCGCCGTTTCTTCAATTTTAGGGAGAAGCCCTTTGGCGGCCGTCTCTGGGCTCAGCCGCGATGTTGTTATAATTGGGGAACGATGGCAAGACCGAATAGTGAAAGAAATCAAAGAAGCAAAGGGTCACGAAGATTGAATAGTGAAACAAAGCAAAGCAGGAGAGCGTCGTGAAATTGCTAGAGGAGGCCAGGGTGGCTTGCCGTGGCGACGCGAGCGCTCTAAAAAAGTGTGCAGTGGGGGAGGAGGGAGTATGCTGTGCCCGCACGAGACGCTCGTCTTCGCAACGCTAGCGAAGACGTGAGGGGGGGGGGGGGGGGGGGGGGGGGGCGTGCGTGTGCGTTCCCTGCCTAAGACGCGGGTCGCTGTCTCTTCCTGAGATACACTTCGCGCCACCGACGGACAGGCTCATCGTCGCTGCCGTCGAGAGAACCCACGAGTGAGGGCTCAGCGCGCTGCTGCTGCGACCAAATATCACATTAGGGAGTATCGTAATCGCCATCCAGTTTTGTGCTTAACTTTCAGCTGTTTTAGGCACGCTGCGATACCTTTGATGGCCCTGACTTCGCTCTGCTAGCACTGTGCGGTCGTGCGTTGTGGAAACAACCACGAGAAAAAAATCGCGGAAAGTATATGGGGATAACAGGGGGTTGCGAAAATGCAGTGCGGTTGCATGCTTATGCTACATCGCTTACCCCTATACGCTGAGTTGGGACATCGAAGGACGTCGTCGATAACTCGCAAAAACTCCGCACCCACGACAAACTTTCGTGTCAGACTGATGTACTTGGACGCCAGAGAACAGAGCAAAATCCATTTTTGACACACGAAGCTATGAAAAGGGCGACAAAAAGGAACCCCTTCAAATGCTAGAAGCACAACTAACTTCATTCTAACAATATACTATTATAATGATTTCTCTTATCCTTTAAACAATTTAAAATGACGCTAGCTGTTCGGTCGTTATGCAGGTTGGTGTTGTAAAGAATCCCCAGCTTATGCAACATAACGTTGAAAAACTACGGCGGTTTATTTAGTTTTGTAGGCGAACGCAATACGTTGCCAAGCGGTATATGAAAGTATAACTTTTTTCGTGGTACACTGCTGGTCGGTAGCAGCACAAGCAGGCAGCACAACGCCGCTTGAAATATGCGAATTGTTTATTCGGAAAATAGCTCAACCAGGACAAAACGACAGATAACTGGAAATTGCTCATCCTTATGGGTTCTCACGGAATTTACAGCAATACAATTACAGAACAGTCATTGCTGGTCGCGTAAAGCATTCATGGTAGAAGCAGAGGGTCGACAAAGATCGGCTCCGAGCGGCAGTGCCAATACCGTATACGCGGAATGAGCCCAAGCATGATCATAACTTTGAAATATTAGTTTGACTGGTGTGCGGTTGCGTGTTATTTTTCGCAGTTCATTCACACTTAGCGGGCAATCGTCAAAAGTTTGTTTCAGTTGGATCATATTGTATTGTTATGTCAACAACGCGGTAATCGTTTTGTCGAAACTCCATCGCGTGCGTGGGTGAGCGAGGCATGTACATTGCGCCGGCTCCGCATTTGTCCTCTCCCATTAGGTAGACATGGCTAAACGGCGAACATCACAAACAAGGCGGCCCTACAAATGTGTGTTTACTTCATCGATATCAATTTTCTGCCAGTCGGCACCATACCGGTGAAGTTTGTACCGCGGAACTGCGGAATGCTACCGGCACCACCACCGCTACTACTACTGCTGCTCGCAACCGACGGGGTCACCATCGCCCACGCTAGCAGCGATTCAGAAGCTGAAATCTACACTCGTGTTTTTCCCCACGCGATAAAAACAAAACACAACACACACACAAGCACTGCAACCGCTAACGTAACGCGGAGCCTGTACAGTTCATTGCGAAACGCAAGCCCACTGGACACAGGAACGTAAACAACCGAACACTTAACATTCCAGCATGGCGGTTGCGGCGTTCGCTTCGTAAACGCCCCTGGTGTATAGTTAGAAAAGTACCTTGTGGCGCCCACTTCTAGAAAAGAAAATAGGGTATAACATAAAGTAACGCACAAAAGGAACATAACTTAAGGAACGTACATCCGGCCAAATGTCTCGGCATTTCACAGGCACCGATTCATTGTTTGTGGGGTTTAACGCGCCGAAGCTACACTGGGCAATAACCACTGGGTTTAACGCGTCGAAGTTCCACGCACCGAGGCTTTACTGGAAGTTCCACTGGGCGCGAAGCTAATGAAAACGAGAGAGACCGGAACCGGAAAGGGGACCGCTAACCCCAAATGATCATACCAAAATTGCCGCGTCCGGTAGCATGGTTGTGGAGATACAGCGCTCCGAAAATTGGCGTTTTTTTGCCTTCTTGCGGTGATATTTTTCACCAAGCTGTAAAAAGTATTTTGTATCGTTGTGATGGCTCTGTGCGGAAAAACCTCGCCAATTCGCAGAATAGAAAACATGGAAGCGGAATGTATGGCGTATAAACGATGTTTTGGTCATTTTTCCGAAGTTGAAAGCCGTGTCCCCCTTGAACGCATACTTAGGAGAATTTGTCAAGATTCTGTTCCTGCTTACACAGCGTAGACTAACACAAGCAAGCACACTTTTAATCGTTTACATGCTGCAAAAACCCCAAAGAAGAAATACCACCATGCGCAGTTTGCGACTGCCGCACCACTAAAACAGTCACGTGCATGCCAGGTGCTACGTGATTCGATGATGTACAAGATTAAAGCCAGTTTCGGTTTCGGTTCGGTGAAACAATATGGTGGGCACCTTACGTTACATCGGCTGGGCGTTCTCGATGTCTCAGTAATCGGCATACCACGCTTGACCCATATTTTAGGCTGTAAAGTACGTCAGATAAGCCTATCCGCACGTCTCGGAATCGCAACAATCACTCTCTTGAGTTGTCGGAATTTTTCCGGGTCAGATTGAGATGCGATCGTTTTAACAAACGGATGACCCGAACAGCCGATGAGTAGATGTCGTCGCTTTGCTCATATAATTGTGTGAAGCTTAAAACCTGCGAGTTGCAACGGAAAATATAGCGAGTACAAGTGGGAATGGTTTACTGCTGCAAGCATGCTTATCGAAGAGGCATAGAAGAGAAATGTCCTGGGAGTAGTGTGTGGTTGAAGAGAAAGGCAGAGCTTAATTTCCGTTATGCTGCTATGGTAGCCATAAGTTATTGAAATAAAACCAGCCGCCCTATTTTGAATCGCTTCAAGCATGATAATTAGAAAAGTTTGGTATTGGGACCAGACAGATGTCCCGAATTCAAGTTGTGTGCGAACGAAGGTCTGATTAGCTAGCTGACGAAAATGGCTGGGATAGCTATGCAAGTTTCAGCGTGAGTATACAAAGGATTTTGAAGCTTTTGCACGTATAGTGGTGATATGGTGTGACCAGGAAAGATTTGATGTGAAATGAATAACAATGCACTTGTAGAATGACGTCTGCGCGAATAGCCGGAAACGTTTTGCTTGCGTGTGAAAGATGATTTTGCGTTTCTACTTGTTCAGCGATATCAGCCATTTTTTGCAACAGTTATTAAACCTGTTGTGGTCATTTTGCAGTGTTAAGTGTCCATAGGTAAAGGTGATTGAGCGGTATTTAGTGCAATCGTCGGTGAAAATTCGCATGCGAAATGAGGTGTTTATCGGCAAATCGTAAATAGGTTTAGAATAGCCAGGGGCTGAGGATGCTCCCCTGTCGTATACGTGAGGTTACGTGGGAAAGGGGGATTGGAAATTGTTTATGACTGAATTGAACTGCTGGCAGAGCGAAAGAAAGTTTCGAAGCCAAGATAAAGTTAGGGAGTCTAGTAAAATTGCGGATAATTTAGAAATCAGGAGGCACTGGGGTACGAGATCAACATCTTTTGAAAAATTTCGAAAAATGCAGTCCCTCTGAAGTTCTCCTTCATGTTGCAATGTAGTTGTGACGTAAACTCTACCAGCTGTGTTTCGCTTGAAAAAGCTTTCCTAAATTCAGGCTTGTTGTAAAAACCCAGTCGTTACGCTCTAAGGGCCGGAAAACATGAGAATCGATTTTGTGCTCTGGAAATTTGAAGCACATGCACATTAGAGAAATTCGGCGGTAACTTTCGGGTGCATGTTTATCGCCGGAATTCAACAGGAAGTTGATTGATTGATTGTAGGGTTTAGCGTGTCGAAGCAACATCGGCGATGAGGCGGGCTACAGTGAAGGGCTTCCGAATACTGTTGACCACCTGTGGTCTTTGACGTACGCCGGAATCTCGTACACACGAGCGTTCTCGTTTTTCGCCTTCATCAGAAAAACGCCCGCCACAGCCGGTAATCGAACCCGCGCCATCATGGTGAACAACACAATGCCTTGGACCATAAGTCTTTACCCCTTTAAAGAAAGTGACTGTCTCCCAGTATTCCAATCAATGGGGAGCTCATCTGTAGGTAAATATTGTCTGAAAAGGTGACATAGGGTAATAAAAGAAACGAAAAGGATGTTTTTGAGAACTTTGGAATTGACATCGTCAATGCCAGCTGAAGTAGATAGCTGGAGATTATTGAAAAGAAGTGCAATACCCTCTGGCGTTAATCCAATAGGTTGCATGTAATCTGTGTAGAGATCGGGAACATAGGAAACGGGGGAGTGGCCTCCTCGGGTGAAAACGGATAAAAAGAATGTGTTTAACGCTGATGTGCAAGGATTGTCTGAGAGGGGAGCATGGTGTTCATCCAGCAAGAAAATGTGTTGAGCATTGTGTTCCGGGAATATTAGCTTCCAAATCTTACTAAAATGTGATATCGGAAGGGAAAGCAAATCATTACAGCTATATATTTGTTTAGAGGATTGAATTGTAGAAGGGTAGGTTTTATAAATGTTTTGTGCGCTTGAAATGCTGAGGACGTATCAAGTCGTTTTGCCGCACGTCATGGACGTATCTTTTTATTTTTAAGCAGTCGGATGGATGCAGTCAAAAAAAGGTTTTTATCATTTGTAAATGAAACAAGTGGAATGTGCCGATTTGCTAGCGCACATAATTTGTCTGTGTAGAGCACCCAGTCATATTTGATGTCGCGACTGGAAAAGGACGGCAGGAATATGTCATTGTTGAACCTTTCTAGATCGGCGTCGATTCTGCTGTATTTAGCTTTTTTGTAGTCTGGCATTTTTTTTTTCTTTTTAATGCCAGTAAACTGTACCCGAACGTTAAGCGTTACTTAAACAGGGCTATGATGGCTATATCCGCATATGCATAGTACGGTATTAACTGTTTCACATGCGCTGGTGAGAATGAGTTGTTTTAACCGCGAGTGGGCTGATTCACCATGTGGGGTAAGGTAAATTCTAAGGCTACGTGCTACGTTGTTAAATTCCGCAGACCTGCAGCAAATAGGTAAGGACCAGAATGTTGATGTTTGCACGATGCCCGAAAAAATGGCAGCGTAGTCATATGCAAGGCAATGGTACACGGGTGAGACTGTACTGACGGGTACCTTGTGGTGGTAACGCTAGGCGGTAACGATGATGATGACGATGACGCTAGGTTTTCTTGGCGAAAGGGCACCAAGGCCAAAGAGCGACAGTGCTATGACGAGGATTTGTTCAGTATGAAGCTGAGGTAGAGGTTATGTATAATAGTAGGTTAATATTTCATGTATAAATAAAACTAAATAGTTAAAATTGCTGTAAAAGACAAAGTAAAAACAAATGTCACTATGACATGACTTTACTACATCCCACGCCACCGTCCTTGAGGTAACAAGGCGGCAACGACGTGTCGCAGGGACGATGACAATGAAAAGACATGCAGGCTTTTCGGTTAAAGGCGCTTGAGAGCTCAGGTAAAGGGCTGAAATTATTCATATCGAGGTCTGCACAGTGCCAAAAGTTGAGTGCCAAGCCCACGGTGAAAGATAATAGGTTGACGCGAATATTAAACACAGGCGCTTCGTAACGCAATAGTCTTTGGGGTAGTGGACCTCATCCCGGAAGTTAACAGTGCAGGCCGCGGCCCCCGTTTGGTAAAGACGCGATACATTTCAATGAAATGATAGCGCAGTATTTCGGGACTCGACTATGGCCAGCAATATCGCCATCCTATAGCGGTGTGCACCATTCTAAGAGTTGTACTAATAGGAAGGCATGACGAAAATGTAGCAGGGGTGAAAATGTGGCAGTAGAGATGAACGTGACAAGTATAAACCAAAAAGTTTCAAAGCATAGCAAGTGTGCAAAAGCTGAGCATGCAGCCTGGGTTAGCAACTCAGCTGTAAGCGAAAGGAAGCCAAGTCCCCATCGACAACACTCACCTGAAAGATCAGCTCAGATTAAACTTTATTGTTGCCACGGGTGGGACCATTTTCAGGTCGACCCCAGTGTCCTTTCGGCGACGGCAGGATTCATGTAGATCTCTGCGGCGTCTTCGGCCACCAGGGCTAGTGAGACCTAGGTCATATGGTCTGTGCTGAGCAGCGCGGCCTCCCACTGCTCCTCGTTCGTATTTCGTATAAAACGGGGTGCTTTTTAAGATTTTGAAGGGGTTTTTCTTCACAGGACCAAATCACATGTGGTAGATCTGCGTATTGATGGCAAAGATGACATCGATTAGAGTGCAACTCGGGGTAGTAGAGTTACACGAGGGCAGGGGGGGCGGGGAAATGTGGATGTTTGAAGTTCGCGCCATACAACACCGTGGCGGCAGGTAAGGGATGGGTCAGGTGGTAGAAAGCGAGCTCTGGACAGTCGGTAGTGATCGAGTACTGATCGGTAGGTCAAGACGCGGTACCCAAGGGAGAACGGTTGAGCAGATTCTGCAGCGTCACTGGGATCTCCGATTACCAGTTCTCGAGCAACCTCGTGTGCCAATAATTTCCTTGGAGTTCGGAGTAGCCCGGTGCCCAAACAATATATATTTTTCGTTTCGGGAAATTGCGTTCCTGCAACAGAAGGCGTAAAGTTCGGGGGTCAACTCGCCCGTTGGAGTAAGTGGTAATGGCCGATTTGGAGTGGCTTATTATAGTATTAATCCTAGGGCTGAAAATTATGGCAAGAGCGATAGCCGTTTCTCGGCGTAGGGTTGGAAATTGAGTAAGAAAGGAAACAGTGGCTAGAGTTCGATGGGATGAATCAACTACGACCACCCCCATGGCTTCGCGTCGTGCATATTCTGCAAAGTCCACGAAAATCGAAAAAAGTAATGACCGATAAGAAGGAAGGGAATGGCTGGGAACAGTAATATAGGTGGTGGTTGTGGCTTGTGGGAAAGGAAATGGAAATGAAGTGCACTGGGGATACGTTTGATCTCGACAGGGAGCCCACCTGCATAAAAGCCAGTCTGGGGGAAGCGAAGCGGGCAGTGAAACGATAAAGTAGTGTAGTGTTGGACAGATATAGGAAGATATAACGAGAGGAGAAAGAACAAGAGATAGAGCTTTCAGTCCGGGCACAAGAGCCAGTAACACTCCAGTCCGTGCTACAGCCGTTGCGTGAGGCCGGTCGTCTCCAGGTATAGGAGCACATAGGCGAAGACTTTCCGTTGGGTGGCCGCAGGCCCTTTCGGGAACAGGACGTCCACTACGCCGGCGCTGGGTAGGCCTTGACGCTGGAGCAGTCGGTGGAGCTCGAGCTCTGCTCTCGGCACAGCGGAGTGGGGGCCGAAGCAGAGTAGGTGCTCCAGCGTTTCTGGTACCGAACATTCCGCGCGTGTAGGGGAGTACTTGCACCCGTTACGTCCCAGGCGCTCCGCCATATTGCAGCAGTCGAGCCGCATTTTGAGCACCGGCCGGCAGGGGTCCCTGCTGATGCGAGTAGGTAGTGGCGTGGCGCCAGGCTATTAACAAACCGTAGGTCGGGGTGCATCGTTTGCGCCATGCGGGCCAGGATGGCACGGGTCTCGTCCAAGGCAATGACCTCCTCGTTGGCTCCCTCGGCAGGGTGACCACGTCCTCTTCGCCACGGTTGCCACTGAGGGCCGGGAGCCAGTGGAGCCGCAGGTCGCAGCCTTGGGAGGTCACCTTCTGCTACATGGCGGCGAGGGAGCGTGGCGTAGCCGCTGCTGTTGATGGGCTGGTCGGCCGCGTGAAGCAGCAGCAGGGCTGGCCTGGAGTCCGTGAAGATGAGCACCCCTGGGTGGCCGCTGGGCCCCCCTCTTTGGTAGGAGGTCGGCCGCCAGGTGCAGTCCGGCCAGCTCCACCCGTGTGAAGGAGGCGGGGAAGCGCAGGCGGCCACTCCGGCTTGCTACCAGCTAGAGCACCACGCACGTGGTAACAGCAGCGCCCGTGCTGTGCTTGATGGAGCCGTCGGTAAAATGGTGCAGGTAGCCTGCTCAGCTGGTCATGCAGAAAGGCGGCCGCCTCGTGGCGGATGGTCTGGGGCAGTGTGGTCCGCTTGTTGACCCTGCGGAGAGACGTGGGGATCGGCACGGCCTCCCGTTCTCTGGGAGTGGCGGTTCCCGGCCGGGATCGGTTCGGCATCCTGATGCCCTCCTCGAAGATAGTGAGCAGCGTTTTCACGTGCGAATTGGGCTGGCCAAGTACCCTCTTGAGGACTTAAATACGGAACGTTGGGCTACTTGGCTAGACTATACTTGGTACATTTTAATAACGCAAAAGACAGACCATAAGAGTAAAAAAAATCAAACTACGAACGCACAGGACAAGCGCTCGTCCTGTGATTTTCTTACTCATGTGCTCCGTTTTTTGCGCTACTAAAATGTACCCAGTACTCTTGAGGAGGGCAGCCCCATCACGTTCAGTGTGCTGGATGTGCCGCAGCCCAGTTTGCAAGGCATGAATCTCAATGAACCAGGGGCCCACCTTCGTGTAAGTGCCTGCCACCGGGGACTGAGCAGGGGAGGCCGAGGCAGATGCGGATGGCGGGGTGCTCGTTTGTTTTCGGGTTCTCCCAGCTTAGAGACCCCAGGTAGCCGATGGGGAGCGCGTACAGCGCAGATGCAGAGGCCATGCCGCGGTATACGCGCTGGGTAACCTTGTATGAGCAGCCGTTGCCTAGGGCCAGAAACTTCCCCACCCCTTAGAGCACCCGTGGATTGCGTTGCAGGAGGGCCTTGACGGTTTGCAGCCATGTGAGCCATCAGTCAATGAGCAACCCCAGCTACTTTAGTATAAATTGCCAGGGAAGGGGCCGTCCGCGGAGTGTGATGGGCGGTGTTGCCCGTCGAGCCCTGTAGCCTTCCAGGTGCAGCATAAGGGCGGGCGTTTTGGCCTCCTAGATCTGTAGGCCGCGGCTCTCGAGGAAAGCGGCAACTCCTCCCAGAACCTCGTGGAGGCACGCCTTGACTGTTGAGCAGTCTGTGATGGATTTGTAGGTCCAGAGCACCACCTCGTCGGCGTACACCGCCACATTCACTGGATCTCGCAAGGCAGGAGGAATGCAATCGGAGAGAGGAGCCAGCACCAAGTTGAATAGGAACGGGCCCAGCAAACTCACCTGGAGCACTCTAGGGCGGGCGTCTCGAGGACTGAAGGTTGCCTGACAAACCTTCACCCGCAAGGTGAAGGTTCACTTGCAGGAGCACCCGGATGTAGGCTCGGAGTGGTTCACAAGGCGCATGCCTTCCAGGGCCTCCAGGATAGCCCCGTGAGCGACTGTGTGGAAGGACGACAGCGTGGTTAGCAGGAGCAGTAAGGTCTGTCCAAGCATAGAGATGACGTCACCCCCGGAGTCAGCCGTGCAGCGGTGAAGCCTGAAGCCACTTTGCTGCTCCCGGAAGACACCGCTCTGGACCGCGATTCGCTCAAGACGTGCCAGGACTGCACTCTCCGTGACCTTCCCAGTGACACCGGCCGCTAGAACCCTCGCTCCGTTTAGGGCTTGTCGACTTTCAGGATTGGCGAGATAAGCCACACGAGTCAGGGTGGCGGAAAGACACCCGTCTGCCAAACCCGATTGAACAGTCGCAGATCCGGCTACAGCTGGTAACGTCCAAGTTTCGCACAATCTGCTACGTCACCTTCTCGATGCCAGGAGCGTTCCGCCGCTTAGGGCAGCGATTCACGATGGCTTGCAGCTCGCGGAGCGTTATGCCCGTGGAGCAGAGAGACACCCCTCTCTGGCTGTTTGGGACGGGGGGCGCCCCCCACGGGAAAACAGCAAAATGGTAGGGGTTTGCAGTTAACTATATAAAAAGAAAATAATCCAAGTGCGTGATTTTACAGAAATGTTCATTCGAGCTTTACTAGAGCTTCTTGTAATGCATGAAGAATATGACAAACATGTAACGGAACCGTAGGTTTAACGAAAAAGGAAAGAATCTGCATGAAACCAGATATGTGCGTGGAAGACGCCGGCCAAAACGCCGCTCCGGAATCCCTGAAGCTGGACAGAAACAATACCGGCCGAAACGTCACTGCAGGAGTCGCTGAGAAAGAAAATACAAAAGGCGCGGTAGCTATGGTGCGATGTACTATCTTGGGATGTTGCTGTAGTGAACTTATGTATTATGTTTATTGGCACACGTTGGCGTTTAAAGCAACCAATTTGCTCTTCATCTCTGAAGAATGCACAGTTAGCCGATGAGGTGGAACTTGACCTAGCAACGGCGGCTGCTGCATGGCTTCGGCAGCGGCCTTTTGTTCTTTTAGCGTCAAGTGGCTCTTACATGCACGTCGACGCTCTTTCAATTCCCGGTCGTCTTCTAATCGAAAGACACGCGTCTGTCCCGTAGCAAGTTAAAAGTGCAACGGCTGATTACAGCGCAAGCGCCCCTATTAGCTGACTTCTCTACTTGTGAAACAGGCATCGGTGGTAGCGGGGGGTATAAGGTTTGCAAATGAGCGGTATGCAGGGACGCGGAGATGAACGGTAGTGGTGTGTAAATCATCGCCTCTGAAAGAAAACAACGGGATCTTGGCCATGTACTGTTTTGCTGAAGAAAAACGTGGTTTATGGCCTGCAATAAGCCATTGGCAAATATTGCAAAATACCTAGAGGCGCCCGTCCAGTGGGAGCCTATAAAAGATTGCATTACACTGAAATAAACAAAAAAAAATAAAACACGCAAACGAACACAACCACTGGAAAGGGTGAAAACAAGAGCGTGATGGAACCAAAAATAATTGAAACTATAGCATTGCGACCACAGACATAAAAAGAACCCAGGAAGACCAAGCGAATAGGTATGCAAACAGAGGTAACAGCTTCGAAGTGGAAGTGGTACCACCAAAGGAAACAAGTGGAGGTGGAATATCATTTGGAGCAAAAACGATAACCAGACTTTAAGCGATGGCTGCTTTAACTACGGGCAAGAGATCAAGGCGCCGAAACAGTTTTCGAACAAGTTAAAGAAATTGGGGAAACGTAACGAACTACAAGGTCATGTCACAGATAAGGTCATGTGAAACTCAGAACTTAAACGGCAGAACTGTGGTATTTCCGATTCACCCCTCCATACAAAGTCAGTTTAAAAGAACGGCGGATTATATACCGCAGCGACTTGGGCAAGTGAGGTATGTGCAAAAGGAGAGATAAAGGTGCAGGATTTCATCATACCGAGCTCCGTTGTCTCCGTCATGCAGTGATAGCGTGGTGAGCGAGCCCAAGAGCTGCGCAAGAGCTGGGTGTCTGCATGGCGAGAGATTATCAGTGACGATACAGGAGCAGTACCCTTGGGGTAGAGCTTACAGCATGACCCCGGCAAAGCGACGCTGTTACAAGACCAACACGACCAGCAACACGCTCTCTTGACGCTGTTACGAGAGCCCGAAGCGATCTGACAGAAAGGGCGGAATTTATACAAAGAAACGTCAACGGTTTGACCTTCCAGCGCTTTCCGCACACCCTCCCCCGGTCTCACGATAGCCGCCACACATTGTGTTTGTGTTTTAGAACGGGGGCGGGGTGAAAGTACGTTTTTTTGCGGGGGGTTAGTTCGAGGTTTTCCATTTTTGCGGCATGGAGCGGAGGCATTGGTGGTACCCCGCTTTACGCAGGGACCGAACACGGATCCAGGGAAGATGCTTCATGCGATGGGACGGGCTCCTGGTGATCGCTGCAAGGTTAAGAGGAGACGGTGCGAATGAGGATGGCGCTCAAACCGCAACAAATACAAAAAAGGGAACAATTTGCAGAATGGTTATGGCAATCAGCCGGCAGTACTGATCTTCATCTTCCTGCCTTCGAGCAGACACAAAAATGCTGACATTTTTTGTTACTCGGAACCAAGTCTTCGACGTCCTTGACCCTTAAATGACGCTGCCCACAGGGATAAAAATTCGTTAATTCGTATTTTATTGATGTAAAGGCTTTGTAGACGTACCATGCTCCCTGGAATGAATAAAGTACCTGCAAGATACAAATGTATCTTTGACGTCAAACAGAATAGGTGTCCCTTGCAGCTAAAGTAACAGGTACCTAAATTTGGCATCCCTCCGGTTAAGGCAATACATACTACAATAAATGACTCTAAAACTACATACATTATCTTCCACCCAATCAATAGAAGACCAGAAAGGCCGAAAACGTTTGCATTCGAAAAACTCTCACTAGTAGGGTCTATCAGCAAATATCCTTAGTTTGTATGGCTACAAGATCATTTCACATGAACTACACACAAAAAAATTTCGTAGTCAATTATCTGAAACCAGTGCATCAGCGCACAAAATATCATACCTTGTTCCTACTTGGTGGAAAATACTTTATTATTCCCTGTTTTATTCAAAACTATGGTATGGGTCGGTACTCCGGAACACAACAAGGTCTCAAGTCTACAACAGCTGTGGAAATATTGTCTTAACTCCGGAATTAATTCCTCGAAACTCTATAAATTACAAAGGTCCTATGCTTAATTGAAGAACAGAGTTACTCGCTTAGAAATATGGCGTGCTTATAGCCGATGGGGTATGTTCTCTTGTGTGCAATGTGTGCAATGAAAAGTTGGCCTGCACAACAGACTGCCTCAATTACGCAGCTGTAATTCTTGCACACAGAAAGGCACGCAGCCAGAGCTAAAACTGACCACGTTAGACAAACCTTCTTGTTTCTGATCGTAAGCGTACTAATAAAACTGCAGGAATAGTTGATTTTGCAAACTTTTCTGGCTTCTCTAAGAAACAAATAAAAAGTTCAAATTAGAAAATGACCTCTGGTCTGGTCTTTGGCTAATTATTTTACGTGAATTTGCCCTGTTACCGTAACAGTCCTTTGCTGCTTTTATTTTTATTTTGTATTTGGTTTTCACATGCTGCACAGATTTGGAGGACATGATGATTGTGCAAATTAGTTTAAAAACTTTGACATTTTTAAATTCAAGAAAATTGGAGATCTATACTGCTCATCCTCTTTCGCTTTTTCCTAGTCTTAGTGGTTTGTTGACCATGTGGCGCTATAGTTGGCGCCAATATCTGTAGAATGCAAAAAATCGAGGGATAGCATGTTATTTGTGTATAAGTGAGTGCTGTTCTGTTATTATTGAACTTGCTAAGTACTGGTGTATGTCACAGGATGTCGTTTTTTATGAGTGATTTGTGTTTTTATTTGTTTACGGTAACATTGAGGGCACGCAGCATGATGAGACATGATGTCTCGCGAGTGCTTGTTTTTGTTTGATATTGCTCTAGATATGTAACCTAGCGGTTATTGCATACACTAGTGTTGCTGCTGCTGTCGGAAACTAGAGCATTCGCCTCGTAATGGCGCCTCCATCAGCGGCTTGTTTCAGCTGTCGCCTTTTTTTGCTAAAAGTAAATTGCATTGGTATAATATAACATATTATAATATAATATAATATAATATAATATAATATAATATAATATAATATAATAAATATAATATAATATATTATATTACAACATATTACAATATATTGTAATATATTACAGTATATTATAAACGTAATATATTATAATATAATACACAAAAAAACGTTTCCGAAATTCGTCCCTAATTAAAATTTGTCCTTGTCTCCCGCCAACACCTGCGATACAGCGAGTAAACCTGTTCCTCCCAAACATAGTGCAACAACCCTGTCCTCAGATTACAGGTGGCGTCATCTTTGGCAGTGTTTCACAATTCCGGTTTTATTGACTCACTTGGTCTGTGGCACCGGGAAATGCCGTACGAGGCATGTGGAATCACGTTTACCAGGTGGCCACCATCGTTTGAAATAAACAAAATATGCGGCATCTCGAACATGTTTCCTTCTTTAAAAAAAGCAGTCCGGATAAACTTTCAGAAATATATGGTCGTTGTACACAGTTCAAATAAGAACAAGTCTGTGTTTTTACGCAGAAAGCCACACATTCAAATAAACGCCTGAACATGAGAAATATTGGACATATTTCAAAGTGAATGAATTTATGGGCCTAAAACTGCTTGCTTCCCGACACTCAAGTTTTTTCCCCGCACTTACCGTCAAAAAAATCAGTACACTATGCAGCTCTATCGTCTATTAAAAATTTGTAACCACTCCACAAAAAAACAAGTATTGTTCAGAAGCGCCGCATCTCTTCCTCGCAGAGCACATTTTGAGATATATTAGCAGCTGTCAGTGCGTTTTAGCAAAGAAGCGCCGTTATGTTTCTACCAACTCGTATTTTTTTCCCGCGTTTTGTATATTACTGTATTGTTAGAATATTTTCTCAGTCAAATAGCTAAAGAAAGGGGAAAAACATTGCCGCCAAAACAGGTTACGAGAACGAAAGAGTGTAGGAAAGAGATGGATCATAATTTGTTGTAGTGTAAACGCAGAGCGCGTTGACTGGGACGTTTTGCGTGGAAGGACCCTAGCGGTAGGTGGTGGAATGACTGCAGACTGGTAATCTTAAAATCTTTAAAATGAATCTGAGTTTCCTCCTGAGCCTTTGGGGCATCGAGGTTTATCTGGAGTACGGTAAAGGACTATTTTAGAAGTTTAAACCTGTGCGTACATCTCGGGAATTTCGACCTATTCAATGCCATCATAGCGAACTCACTCACTAAGCAATAGACCACCTGCTCCTGATAAACGGGAAGACGGGAATTATGATAGGAAGCATCACTGATTTTCCTCTTTTCACCTTTCTTTCATTCCCCTATATAATGTTCTTTAACCAGAAGGGTGTTGGAGAACAAGCAACGAGATTGGCCGCTGTCTCTCTACTAAGATGCAGTACTCCAGGGGCCGGCAACTTTTTCAGGCGGAGGGCCTATTTGCATGAAGCTGGCACGGCGAGTGGGGTTTAGGGTGGCGGGTAAAAGAGGGTCGCTTTATAGGCAAGAAGAAAAAAAAATCGTTGAATTGATAATAATTTACAAAAAGAGAATATCTATTACAGTTGTATTGAAATTTGATGTTTGAGGTTTCCCCACCTTTTTGGACCTGTGCAAAAATAGCAAGCGAAGACGTTATCCGGCTAATTGTGAACATGGCAGACAATGCAAAGTGGGGACGATCGTCTTACGTGCCTAACCGCATTTGACGTCAAAACTGCCATGTCGGTCTTCAATTAGCTAGTGACAAGATAAGGGGTGCTCACGTCGTACAGAGGGCTGCATAATACCGCCCCTCAGGCCGCATGTGACCTGCGTGCCGCAGGAAACAACCGAATATGGTGAAGTCGTCTGTACAGCCGAGCGTTAACATTATCCATGTTGCCATGAGGAATGCTTGTACGCCACCCAGCTATGCGACAACCAAAACCATGGCTATTGTTTTGGTTAGAAATAACGGGCTGTTAACTGTTGTTCGCCGCACTACGCACTGTGTTGTGTTTTATAGTATTTGCAGATGTCGTGGGAGATGAAACAGCTCCTCTAGCTGTAAAAAAAGTACCAATACTGTGAGACCGGATGTGTGTTAATTATGATAGCGTAGAAAAAGTGAATATTTCTGTGAAATAGCCTAATAGAGTATTTATACTTTTTTGTGACCAGTTTAAAGTGGCATAAAATTGTTGCTGAGCACAGCGACCTATTTTCAGACGCACAGAGGTTACTACGTTTCGTCAGTGCAAGGCATCGTATATTTTGGACTTGTCTGTGTGAGCAATTCCATTGCAAATTTTTGATGCCTTGTGCAAACAGCAAGAGCAAGTACTAGTTTGCTGCAGGTATCTGCTGAAACATCGTACTGTTGCGTCGAAGAGAAGATTACGTGATTCGAGCAGCAGCATTTAATTTAACCATGTTTACTCTAAATTTACCCCGCTGTGCACGGCAATATATTCTTTATTCCATCCAGCGTTTCTATTGCAAAACAACCAAGGAGAGATGTTCAAGTGTGCTAGCCCCATAAGGAAAAACTAAATATTTTGTGAGTGGAGGCCGCGTGTCTTCGTTTGAAAAAAAGTCAATCAATTTTAAGTTTCGTTTTGGGTTGGCCGTCTATTAGTGCTAACCACTGTTTTTTTTTTTGTTTTTCGTTTCAACAATAGTTATTGTTGGCAGTACTGTAGCAACAGTATCCGAGAGCCAGTTTGGCAGCTGAAGTTCGCGGAGCGTACTCTACTCGTCAAGGCAGAGGCAAGATTTGCCGACCACATAAGTATCCGAAGTGACTCTACTGAATTTTACTCGCCCAACCTATTTTTGTTTCCAACTGTATACGCGTTTAGGCCCTTTGAAATTTGCAGCAAGTGACATCACATGAGTACTGCCCGATGGTGAGCCCGTTTCACACGCCGGGTAGCCTGGCTTAGTTTACTTAGCGGAATTAGTTTTTTCTGTGTTAAAGTTGCGGCTGTTTCGTTGACTGGGGTAGGGCAGAAACGCTCAAGTAAGACCTTATTATTATTTTAAGCCCAGGTGTTTAAGCAATAGCAAGGATCAAATTTGTTCGGTATATTGTAGCTGTGATGCAAACTGCTAACAAAATTCGTCACTTTGAACCCTTCGGAAGGGCTACAGGTGGGCGTACGCCTCGGATATGCAGCAGACGACTGCGTAAGCACAGGACACTGTACATATGCCTCAATGGTGCGTGGCTGCGCACGCAGTGGCTAGGCGTTAGGATATTCAAGGGTCTATGGGAACATCTGTGAACATACCACGTACTGGGGCAACTCGCGATATCGCGAAGCAGCAAAAAGGCATCTTTTAAGATGGCTTCTGTTCCAGAATGCGAGAGAACGTGGCCCGTTGGATTTTTTGTAGCGGAAGCTACAGTACGCTTACTAGGGCAGTCTTCACTGGGTGACCAGTTTTGACCTTCAGAGTGAAAGGACTAACCACACGCCTTTTCTTAAGCGTCCGGATTGAGGCAGCGCCCGATGGTGGGGAGATGTAGGCGAGAAGGGAGCGGAGAAGCGCGCGGGACCCGCGCCTCCACTAGGCAGAGGAAGGCGAGGACACCGCTGCCCCAGCGATAAGTGCCCGCGACGAAGGAAGGCTGGGAAGGCGGCGTGCACAAAGCCGCAAGCGATAGACCAGGTTCAACATACAGCTGCGGTCGCTCGTACAGCGGCACCGATTAAACACTGCCGTGAGACGAAAACGAGGAAACACGCTCCTGTTGCGTCCAGCTTCGCTACCTTCAAGTCTTACGCGTTAGTGTAAGCTTCCTTCATTTTTTCTGAGAAGGTGGACGACCTTTCCATTAGAAACGACGTACAGGCCAGAAATAAATGAAGCGAAGTAAGCTCAGCTGTCCCCTAAAGCAGGTGTTGGTGTACGGGGGCTTATCGTGATGGTGGGTTGCACAGGTTTTCTTTTTTTGCTTCTGGAAGACCGCCCTGACCCCGTTTTTTATGTTATTCAACAATTTTAGCTTTTGTGTGTCGTCGTTGCGGAAGTATTGGGCTCTTTTTTGGGCGGGCTATTGGCTAGAAGAGTTAATTGATTATACCGTTTGACGTGCCAACGCAACACAGCCGATGAGGCAAGCCGTAGTGGAGGGCTCCGGAATAATTTTGACCAGCTGGGGATATTTAACGTGTGCCGAAGTCTTGAACAAATGGAATTTTTTGCTTCGGTTTGAAGATCGACCGCCCAAGTTATAGGAAGTGACTAATGGGATTGCTTTATGTAATTCGTTCATTTGCGACACCTGGGAGAGTTTAATCGCCGGGATATGTGCTGTTTAATTTTGTACTTCGCACTCTCCTCATAAAGCTATGGTTATTTCGCTGCAGCTTATTTCGCTGCAGAATACAATGAGTTTACTGATCACTGCCTCCTGGTTTAAAACCTTCGTACTTGTTGTGTGTGCAAAGAAGTCGCAAAGGGTCTCTGCTATCGCACCCTATATTTCCTCTATGTAAAAGGGTATTTATCGCACTTTCCACTTTCTTAGAACAGAAGCCAGGGCTGAACCATTTTAAAAAAAACTGATCTGCGAGTTATGGATTACTTTGACTTGGATATTCACGTACAATAGAGTAACCTTGGGGAGATTGCGTTGCCCAGTTTGCGCCGCGAAGATTTTGCGTCTCAACAAAAAACCTGTACTAAACTTATTCAAGGGCACCATACGCTCCGCTTCCCTTCCCACCGACGCTCAGGCTCTAAACGCTCAACTGAATGTGCCTTCCTGCGGGGAGGTTACGGAGGCTGCGCTTTGTAGGCTTCAACATAATGGAGCAGGCAGTGTTGCAGGGCAGCGACAAAACGCGGCCTAACATAAAACAAGGGTTAGACTTCTTTTTGTTTCACAAGAATTGATAAAATAGTTAAATTCCAAAGATATACATCAGCTTTAGAGATACCTTTGGCCGTCGATTACGACAGACACCAAGCGACGCTGCCGGAACAGTGCGACGTAAACATGAGAACTAAATTGTGCCTTCGTTATCTAGATAACAACTTGCGAAAACGCACCCATGTTCTCTGCTGTTTAACTACGTGGCGATTGACTACAAGGGAATGAATCAGACTGTGGAAGCTCGCGTAGCTACAATTAGGCCCTTCAAGGGTTTGTTCCCTGGCCTTCAAGAAGTTAAAGCGGCAGCACACGCAGCTTTAAAACAATGGTCTGCGTCGAAGTCGTCTTGTGGGCAGCCGCAAAGCAGTTTTTTCGTCGAGTAATTTCATGTCATTTAAAAATGAATCTCACGCACTCAAGCTGTCAGGCTGGCTCGAGGAGAAATACTGCAAATAAATATGGCCGTGCTGACGTACAGTACATTTGGCGACAGTATACTCTGGCTAAAACTATAACTCGGTATAAATGAGCGCGAAGGAAAACAGCATTCTCGCCTTTTACGTTGAAGCTATAATTTTCCCTGGCTTTTACTTCCACGTGAGGTCTCTACACGCTCGCTTCACAAGCAAAGAGTTATCGCGAAACGTTGGACAGCAAAAAGTTCAAAAAATTAGATAAAAATTAAAAGAGATAGGGTCAACAAGAAATGCACTTGACGGAATGTCCCAATGAGGCCGCAAATATTCGTTGTTTTGTGATCTGTATGTGACATATTTTTGTGTATTTTATGTAACCATTCCTTCTCTCTACATCACACTAAATGTGCGTGCGCACAGAGGCTTGGCATCACTGCTTGCGCACTTCATAACCTTTAAGGAAAGGTCGGCCATGACTTCGGACAACATAAGTATTAGTTTCAGGCGTGGGGTGAAGGGTTTGTTTGAAACCGATGCCAATAACAGAAAACAGCAAAGTTGTGTCGACTGGGCCCCGAACACCGCGAGGATCAATCCAATCTACTCACGTAAGTATGTACAGTCGAACACGGATATATCGAACACGGCTATATCGAATTATTGTCTATATCGAACTCATAAATTATCCCCTTGAAAATTCTGTGTAAAAGTATAGGAATTCGTACGTTTATATCGAACCGTATTTTTCCCAACATTGCGTATATCGAACGCCGCGCGAGCTGGAAGGTGCTCTACGGCGGTCGCTGCACCCCGGATTGAGGTGGAGTAGGATGTGGAGGAATGCGCGGGCATGGCGAAGACTGGCTCGCGGAACTAATCCGCACTACCGGAACGAATTTGCGCTTGCCCAGTCGGGCCCCGCTACTGCCCGCCGTAGCGTTAGCAGACGGAGCCCGGTATGCTAAATCTCTCTAGGCACACAAGCCCGAACGCTCGGAAAATGTGACAATGCGAGGTAGGGATGCCCCGACTGCGCACGTCCTTTTTTGTTGTTTTGCGGCTGCGTACGTTCCCCGGCTTGCCGAAAAAGGTTTTTTTTTCTCTCTCTCTGGGTCTGTCTTCCCCCGATATCGTCTCAGGAAAGGGAAGAGGGAACGAAGGCGCTGGCGGCCTCCTTCTTTTGAATTTGCTGCGGTTGCTGCTGTTTGGCGAGTTGTCCCGCACCTTTCGGAGATCACTGTTTCTCTCGGAGATGACCATCGCGAGCGCTTTGTTGGAGTCCGTTCAGAGAGCCTTGGAATTGTTACCTTCAAAGTTCCTGTGGTACGTGCGCGCTGTTCTTCTTTTGCCTGCGTGTTGTGCATGGTGTGCGAAGGCGCAGCGTACTGCTGGAAATTTCTAGTTGTGCAGCCTCGAGAAGATCCAGACCAGCGTCTTTAATTTCAATTCCAGGACGAAGAAGCAGGCCAAGATCGGCGATTTTTTTTTCACGGAAATAAAGCGTCCTGTTGCGTCGTGAGTGCGGAATTAGTTGTCATTCTTGAATGCGACGATCCGTAAGTGATCGTCTGCCATAGGTGAGGTCTCAGAGCCCATATGTTTTATATCGAATTTTTTATATATCGAACTATTTCGCGATCCCCTTGGAGTTCGATATATCCGTGTTCGACTGTATTCCAATTCTACCAAATGGCAAAGATTCCTTATTTCTGTCTTCCGTCATTCTTATACAAGTAAAACTTTCTGAGCGGTTAGCTTTCCTAATCTCTACTTGAACTTCCTGCTTTAGAACGTTTCAAGCTGTTTCCATCGTACAAGGTTATTTACTTTGAAAGAGAATATTTGTTTTCATTTTAAAACTGCATCATGTACAAAGAAATAGTTCTCATATCTGTTCAAGAAAGTTCCTAGTTTTTGAAAACGGGTAAAATACATGATGAGTATATACAAAATACATACAAGAAGAGATTTCTAGTACCACCCAGATGATTTCATATGGGTACCATCTGAGAATAATTTGCTAGCCAAAGAGCTATTATTTAGATATTATTACCCCTTGTTTCTATGGCGACGAGATACATTTTGACGCATGTATAATGGCTTAGCGAACCCCAAGAGAAAAATACGACTTCGTGTGCTCTTCGGAACGTTTTCTTCACTATATAACATTTAAATACCGGACGGGAAAAATGGCCTTTGTGTGTAGCCTTATTAGGGCCAATTCTAATTTCTGCGTGTAATATTTCAACTCCAGTATTAGGTTAAAAGTTTTTTCTGTTTGTGGGAAATTTAGTGCTCCAAACCTTTGATATTCAGCAATACAAACAACTTAAATGTCGTTGTAGTGTTCGGCACTCTGATCTTCAGCGTCACTAAGGGTGATGGGTCAATTACGGAAGGTATTATTCAAACAACATACATTCAATTTTAATCGAAAGTTCAGGTTCTATGCACTACATTACCTCTGGAGAAAAGCTTACGTACACCTGCTGCTTCTAGTAGCATTTTTTGAAGACCAATAAAAGCAATGTCGTGTTTAGAAGATAGGTGACATATTAGGCGTTTCGCCGGGCTGGTTGTTTTACTCACCAAAATCACCAGGAAACGGCATGAACATGGCAAAATAGCACCAACCTATGTTGAGAAGCATGTAAACTCTCAAAATATTGCTATTTAATCCCTGTCTGCTATCGAAGTAACCACATTCCGGCGGAAATCGTAGATATTACGATTGCCATAGTCCTTTATAACTCTGCTGTTGCTTTACAATAAATTGTTGCCTGTATCGTAGGACGGTTAAGCTCGACTGCCTAATAATATCTCAAAACGGAATGCACATTCCAGTGAAACCCAAGGCTAAAATTTAACATCCAACTAAATATAGGGTTTCGACGCCCAATGCTTTTGTAGTAGCAACACGCTACAGCTGGTGCGCGGAGGAGTTTCTACAACGTGACAACATCCGGGGCTGCACTTGCGCATGCGGCTCTGGCGTTTTTTGAGGCAGCTGAAAAGCATTACATCACTGTATAGGTTCAAAATACGGCGTCGCTGGCACACAACACGACCGACGCATGGTGCGCATCATGGCCGAAGGGTGGCAGACAAATCTGCTGACTGCCCAAAGAATAAAAACCTGTGAATGAATGCTCTCAATGAGGCTACATTTCTAAGGGAGACTCGTGCAAGCCAAGTGAACAATTCATTAAAAAATCGGCGTATTCCTCTCAGAAGAGCGAATCAACGTACCGGAAATCTTTCATTGCGGCATACCAGGATGTAGTGAACTGTAGTGTAGTGTAACATTTTTAAGCGAAACTTAATACCCCACCTACAAACCAAGGAAACGGCTGCTACAGTCCCTGTAACCTTCAAACAAGCACTTCGTGCACTCAAGAGATGCGTTTCAATTCGCGGAAAGCTCAGTGGACAGGTTAAGAAGCAGTCTAGCGAGACGTCGAAAGGAAGCAGAGTTGGAATGGTGTAGCGGTTACCAACGCAGACGACAACGTTGTAGCAGAGATGTTGAGAACGCAAGCCGCAGTTTTCATAAACACTGCCCTTAATTTTCCAAACAGTATAAAATTATAAAACTAAATTATGCAATCGCCCTCGAGCACGCTTCGGTCACCGACAGAACTAATTTTATGGGGTTACGGCTTCCTAAATGAAACTTGTGATTTGCCTCCCGTTCGAAGGGGACAGAGGAGGGGGATAGAAGAAAAGCAACTCGTTTTCGCAGCGCACCAAACACAGGACAAAGGTTGGGATAACGTTGGACAAGCGCTTGTTTAGTGTTATCTGTAGGGTTCATGTGCAGAAAAATGGCGTGCCAGAAGGTGGAGTTTTGAGCTCCACCCTTTTTATTGTGAAAAGGAATACTCTTAGGAAGGCGCTGCCACCATAGATTTCTTGTTCAATCTATGTATACGACATTCAGCTCTCCTTGAAATCCTGTAAGTTGTCTGTCTGTGAGCCCCAAATCCAGCTTGGTCTTAACAAGCTAGTTGGCTGGGCAGATAGCAATGGTTTTAAATTTAACCCAGGAAAGTGCGCTTGTGTGCTGTTTTCCAAGAGGCGTGGCATTCGGTCGGATTTAGACATTCAACTCCACGGTGTCTCGATTCCTGTCAAAAAGGAACGCAAGTTTTTAAGTATTATCTTTGACGAAAAAGATATCCCACACTTAAAAAACAACTAAAATATATATGCTTGAAAACAATGACTATCCTGAAGGTTCTCTCACACATTTCCTTTGGATGCTGACAAACAACTTCTCATGCGTGTTTTACCAGCCTAATAGGTTCACGGTTGGACTATGGTAGCGTTGTCTATGGGTCAGCCACTAAAACATCGCTCATAATGCTGGAATCTGTGCTTCATCTAAGGCTGCGCTTGTCGTGTGGTGCCTTTCGGACTAGTCCAGTCAAAAGCCTGCATGTAGAGTGGAATAAATGGAACCTACAACGTCGGAGAGCATACACGGATCACATTTATGCTTTTAAAATTTTATCCATGCCGCACCATCCTTTTAAATCAGTTCTTTATGATATATTCATGAGTGAACTCCTGCTGAGTCGACCATCCTTCTCTGCACCCTTCTCTTACAGAGTTAGAGATGATGCGTCAGACCTTGCTGTCTCCTATTTAGATACACTCCAAACTTCTCTAACAGATTTTATAGCACCATGGCATCTCTGCCCTGTATCATGCGACAGATCTTTCATACATATAGATAAACACCGAGCTCCGAGATCTCCAATTCCGCAGCACTTCTTGTATTTGCAGTAGAAATATCAGTGTTGTAAATTTTATACGGACGCCTCTAAAACTGCCACCGCTGTGTCTTGCTGTGCGCGTGGACCCGGCCTTAATGTCAGTGAAACTTTGAATAGTAATACTAGTATCTCTACGGCTCAAGCTCATGGTGCACTTCTTGTTGTTAATCATATACTTTAAAGCCACATCGCACAAACAATTATCTATACAGATTCCTTCAGTGTTGTGCGGTCATTGTCTTCAACAGTGTCTTCCAAAAACCACGTTCTTAATCTCATAGTCAAGGGTGATATGTCTGTGTAAGTCCACAAGTTTGAACTGGTCCTTTGCTGGGTCTCTGGCCACTGTGGTATAACCGGGAACGAAGCCGCCGATCGAATGGTTGCTGCTACTACACTCTTGAATGAAGTAGACATAACCACATTACCCTACACCGACGTGAAGCCACACATCAGACAACAACTTCGCAAAAACATGAAAAACACACTGAAGTGAACAAACAGACAACAAGTTACACGTAATAAAATCACACTTGGGACCATACACCACCGACACACGCAATAGATACCCCGAAGTCGCCTTGGCTAGATTACGGATAGGGCACGCACATGCAACGCACCGGCACCTTCTCACTGGATCTCCACGTCCTCTGTGCAGCAGGTGCGGAGAGGCCCTATCCGTGATCCACATCCTCATAAAATGTAAGGCACTTGACACAACACGATGCAAACACTTCCCACAACTACACACACGACATATTCCACCACACCCCTCATACTTCTTAGGAGACGAACCCATGTTTTCAATCAAACGTGTTTTTGAGTTTCTTACCGATATAAACTTTTTACATCTCATTTCTTATCATCCGTCTTGAAACCTGGCCCTTTGCACCAGTCATCTTCATTACGTTGTGTTTTACTTTGTTTATTTTTACTGAAATGTTCTACTTTTACTTTCATGTCGCTCTCATGAAATCACTATTGTTAGGCGCTCTTTGCCCTTAGTCGGCCTTGCGCCATTAAAATCCAAACATCATCGAAATTACAAATAGAGCAAGCTCACGGAACAGGCATGGTCATTAGGGAACAATTGAAGGTGAATAAATAGTTGAAAGCCCACAGTTACCAGTGGCCTTGTAGAAAACGTTCGCTTCAAAACACTCAACTAGCCTAGGTTAATGCTGGGTTCCCCAATGGGTGTGCATAGTCTATAAAGTACACTGCGTGGACCAAACAGTGAAAGTTTCAAGCACTTATTGAGGTTTTTAGCTTTTGACGCAGCGTAAGATGGCAGTGTCAAAATTGCATCGTTCTTACCTGCAAATAAATGTGCACCGCAGATTTGGTACTGTTACGCTTCATCATTAATTTTTTTTGTCAATTTGTTGCATGCGGCCATACCATCTTCGAGCGGTACCCTAGCATTTGCTTTGAAACAGTCGAGAACCTGGCATGTTTCTTTTTGACATCCGGCCTGTTACAGGCCCGTAGTTGTAGGCAACATGAACAGCGCAGTCTGGCATCCCGAAGCGAAAACAAAAAAAAAGCCGGCTACTCGTTACGACAAGGCATTTGTACACCCATGAATTACGCAGAAAAAAGGCGCCACCCAAAGAATTGTTTTTGCCGACGCCATGACGCATGTTATGCTTCGCGTCAGAGAATGCGCTGTCTGCAAGATCAGCACCCTTGTGAGAGTTGCGCCGCTGTGCGGTTTATGGGCCAGTGCATACACCCTATGTGCTACTGGATCTTTTTTATAAAAATCATGTTCTTATGCCTTGAGCCAAGCCTGTGATACTTGCCAAACAGTGGTCACCAAATTATTATAGGTCCCATTTTAGGTGGGATAATGTGAAGACTGCACGTCCGAAGGCAAGATAACTATTGGTGATTAAGGGTAACGAAGTTGATCCCCAGGGAAGGCAAGCGTGGCATGGGCAGTGGATAGTTAGATGGGCAGATGAGATCAACAAGTTTCCGGAGATAAATTGGTCGCAGCACAGGACCGGGATAATTGGAGATCCTTGGGAGAGGCCTTTGTCCTGCAGTGGGCGTAGACAGGTTGATGATGATGATGAATATGAACACATGAACAACTTATTCAAATACACCCAGTGCATCTGATAACACCATATAGTTTGGCTCAGGAGGACAACAGGGTTCTTATTGAACAGCGCAGGTTATTTAAGCGACTTTTTTATTCAGTTCATAGTTTTCATGGAAACCCTATCGGAACTAGAGATATTACTTCTCTACTGCTTGACTGAATGGCGTGCAGACACGATACCTAAGAAAAAAAATTTGTTATAAATTGAAAAAAATCATATCTGTCCTACATCTCCAAGCTTTACCAAGAAAATTAAGGGCATGATAACAAAAGAACTCAGCACATCAGTATGCAGCAAACAACAAAACAATGATAGGCCTGCTTAAAAAACTAACTAACCTCTGGAGAACTTCAACTGTGGTAGCTGCGGGCTCAGCATACTCCAGGTTTAGTCCACAGCACACGAGTAGCAGCAGGCAAGTTGCCTCTCTGAGGTCGGTCAGCTCCGTGTATAATGCCTCTTGCTCGCAAAAAATAGCAGCGCCACTGATAGATGCTGCCTGCAATTAAAAATACTTGTGATAAACCTTGGCTTCCAGATTTTCGGTAGCGGCATTTGATTAAAAATAAATCCCGGGCTCAACGCTCGGCAATTTTGCTATGAGGCGTGCTGTGGTGCAACACTCCGGATTAAAGGCCTCATGCACTACAAATTGTGACCTCTTGAAAACGTCATTTATATTTCGTCTGCCTAAAAGACAGCAAGATACAAAATATGACAGCTGTCATACGCGTATGCATGGCACAAACAACCATCAAATTCGGTGACTCTGAAAGCGAAATTGAGAAGCGTGCGGACATTACAGCCAGGTTGAAGTGACGTAGCAGCCGGAGGGCCGGAGCAAACCTGCGCACAACCGCTTTACATTTGCAGAAGGTCTCGGAGAAGCGCAACCAGCAGAGCTTGACCGGTTCCCCTGGATGGCTGGGGGACCAATCACCTGGTCGGTTGCAAGGTCACTTATGCTTCATCGCTGTTTGCACGATCTGCTGCGGTCACATTGTCTGCGACGGACCTTTTTTAAACATTTCCAACTGATTATCAGGGCATTTCACAGGGCTACCAATAATGTCACAGTTGGTTAGGTGATACGAACGGTACGTACAAAAAAAGTGCCGATACAAAGTTTGAGTGCAGTCGGCCTTCGATTGGCCCACCTGGAGATTGTAACGTGCACATAGCACGTACACAAGCCTTTTAATACCTCACCGTCAGAAAAAAGTGTTACAGCCAAATATCAAACCTGACATTTTGTGCACAGCAGCTGCATGCCTTTGAGCTGCTGGCAGGCCAACAAACTATTCTGAGTGGCCTGAAGGTAAACACGCACGCAATTCACGATTTAAGCAAGTACTCAAAACAAATGTTATTAATATAAAAATTATGGGGTTTAACAGGTCAAAGCTACACCTGCGGTATGCGATGTGCTTTTATGAAGGGCTTCGAAATAATTTCGATCCTTTAGAGACCTTTCACACGGTTATTTTTCGTCATTGTTCCCACAGTTCCTTTGAAAATTAGATGCGTTAATGTGCCGTCACGGAGAGCCTAAGCTGAAACGACAGCACAGGAGCCAAGAGATCCCACGAGGGCAGGAGGAAAAAAAGAAAAGAGTGCAAAAACGAAGTAAACACCATCTCGTGTCACCAAAATATACCTATGCGTTGCCATTTATTTTGTTCTTGTTTTCAGTATTTTTCTTGTGAAAATACTAAATAAGGTACCTCTGGACAAGCATTACTGCTCTTGTTGCTGGCTCTGTAGCTGGAGGGAAACATCAAAATTCTCTGTGCAAAGGTCGATATCTTTGCACTGGCTAACAATGGGCTGTCCTTGTGGATCACCGTAAATGGGCAGGAGCCCTGTGATAGCTCTGGGGCGGTTCCTGATTCCATTTTAACATCGTCATAGTGCACTGATGTATGCTGTGCTTCTTCGTGGCACCTATACGCGTGGGTCATAAATGAGCCAGCTGACATCAGCACGCTGATACACCCTGCGAAAGATTGCACACATACAGTCCTATTCTCGAGGTGGTTGGTCCACAATGTGCGGGATGGGTTTCATAAATCTTAACTCGTGGCACTTATATGACGGCGGAGAACACAAAAAAGCAACATTATTTGTTTGTACATCCTGTTTTTTTTGTGTCTGAAAATATGGCTCTCGAACGTTTTATAATTCCTGAAAATCACAATGCATGAACTAATGGGACAAAGCATAACACTAAGTACACTGATGCGAAACGCAAAATGTTCAAAGCAGGCGAGACACGCAGGGAAAGTTCCTGTACACCAGCTGCAGAGTTACATCCAGCATTGCTGTCAATGACATTATCACTAAAATGTAAAAATCACTGCAGCCATAATTCTTCTGTATATCTTCACCACATCAGCACTTTTCTACGCCTGAGGGACATTTAGCTGCGTAGTTACATTTTTTGCGCACTTGTACCCGTATGACCTGTACCTTTGTCAACACAGAAATGTGTTGCGCTGATTCCGATAGTGAGCTACGCCTTCGACGGTTGAATGACATTTTTAACATCAGAACTGGCAGCTTGGCTGCCGCAAAAGATGTGCGAGTAAAACATTTAAAAAGTAACATCCAATCGTCGGCGCATGCTCGTTACTGTGCTTCTCAAAGAACTTTACACTGTAATCAGAACGAAACATGTATGCGGTACTCGGACAGTTTTATTGGACTGCGGAAACACCCCAGAAAAGTACGCGACAGTTATGGCCAGCGTAGGTTTGAAATGGGCGCCAATTACAACCTACGGCTGTTTAGAACTGGCGACCAACACGAGATGCTCTCCCGTGCCAGTTCGTATGCACTAAGTCCCAAAAGCGTGTTTTACAGTAAAGCTTTGGAAGTCATTTCAGATTATACTCGCCCTATAAAACCCCGCCGCCGATAACTCTTGTGAGCGTGCAAAGCTCGTAAATGTCGCGCTTGGGCTAAGGCGGCTCTCCTCGACCAGCCTCGTTTGGAAAGTTTTAACAGTTCAAGGAACGAAAAAAAGCCAACTTACCTTCTCGAAAAACACGACGGGTGTCTCAGGGTGGCGTTTCAGCCACCGCGTCAGGCAATTTCCAAAAACGTCACTCATAATTGGAGGACAGCAGTCATGTTCAACCAAGGCGTTCATTCAATGCGCCCCGAAACGCAGTACTTCAAAGCAAGCAATAAAATGACGCTTACCTGCTGTCATGCTATTTCTGCGATAACTGCGAACGTGCGAAAGATATCAAGAAAACGCTGCAACAGAGCGCGGACAAATACTTCTCCCGCGCACACTCCAATCCAGGGCAAAAACAAGTTAAATGCGCGATGGGGGAATGCGGTGCCGTGTGCATGCAGAGTCCTAGAGAGCAGCCAGCAATAAGGTGCGGTAACCAGGGCCCGCGCGATTGCAGGCCACGTTTGAATTTTGCTACTGCGGCGCGTTGTAGACAAAGAGTACTGCCGCGAACCATGCATTGGATTTGTTCTTTATGCGCTGTTTTTACCGCCAGGCTGCACCCTGCTGTGTTATCTGCGTCCCAAGTGAAGCGCGTGTTCCACTCTTTCTTTCCAAGCCGCACGGGTTACCTAATTTATTAAACGTCACGAGCCTCGAATATACTTCTTTGAGCTACAGTGTCATCGATGTACTTCCACGGGTCGAGAAACACCCTGCCAAAAGATTAATTCCCGCAGATCAGACGTCGCGGCATGGTGGAAATGTGCCGCAGCATTCGATGCGCCGACACTCTTCTCGCACGTCGCTTTGTTGACTGCAGTGTATTCATTGAGTTGTTAGAGGAGCACAAGTTCGCTTCACTGAACTCGTTTTGACTTCAAGACAACTGAGTCATTTTAGATGCGAAACATCTCTTGCTCGGGGCCATGTCCGGCGTCCGTCCGTTGTCCGCACCTCTCCCCCTACACTATAAAAAAAATAGTTAGCGGCGCCCGGTTTCACTCCCACGACTCTCTGGCCACAACGGGAGGTACGCGGCGCTCTTCCCACTGCGCTACAAAACCGAGACAATAGCAAGTGCTACGAACACGCCTTATGTCCTTGACTTATTGAAACTACGTCAAGAAGCTACTGATACAACGAAGGCACACGAAGCTAAACGTCAACGAAAACGACGACCTGAAAAATTCCCCGCATTTCCCCGAGGGGAAGAATGTGAAAGTGCGAATGCACGAGTTGAATTTGCGCGGTTCGGTAATGTTCGCGAAAGAGAGATCACACACACACACAACTACAAAGAAAGAAAGATGCATTTATTCAAAGACACCTATTTGTGTTGTCGTTGTACTTGATTGCTAGAGCGGATCTCAGCTTTGAAATTTCGTGTCAGTACTCCTTTAAGCGGGTGCATTAGCCCTTCTCACGCCCGATTCTTGGCCAATCCCCCACGTGGGTATGTGCCATGTCAGCGGCCAGGCAGCGCGCGCCCATCTCCCCCGTTGCCAAGGAAGACGAGGAGATTCCTGGCCAATCCCCCACGTGGGTATGTGCCATGTCAGCGGCCAGGCAGCGCGCCCATCTCCCCCCGTTGCCAAGGAAGACGAGGAGCGCGCGCACCCGCAACTGTTGCTATGCGGACGGCGGCGGACGCTTCAGGCTCGCTTAAGAAGTGCATTCGCACTTAAACCTTTAAAGGAGGATGTTGAATTTCTCTTGGGAAAGCTGTGGCGGGAAGGGCCATGCGCCTTGCAGCTCAACCAGAGAAGAGAACGAAGATGGTGGGCAGCGGGGTAGGAGCGTGAGCACGCATGAAGACGAGAATGAGGAGGTGTTCGATCAAGTAACGCCAACCAACCAACCAACGCCGGTGTCGGTCTCTTCGCTTTGTCTGCATTTCTCTGCATTTCTCTGTCGCTACATGGGGGTTAACACTACGTTCCCATTCGTGCTCCGATAAGTGTAACAACATAACGACAACACAATGGAACCTACACAGAACCCTTCCTTGTTGTTGCGCCGTCCACACCCTCACTTCGCATGCGCGTCCTTCCTCCATTCTCTTCTCGTCCAGCTGTATAAAAGCAGGCGCGCGCTGCGCGGCGTTCAGTCTGCTCCAAGACACCGCCTGCGCCGGTTCTGCTCCGGTGTGGAACCAACACGGAACCCCCATGTTTTGCATCACCACATAGTTCCCTTCGGGGAGATGGTGTAATTTTTTGACAACGTGACAATACGTTTAGGAGGTGTGCATAACTATTGCAAGTTACGCAATTACGTTCTGCTAACATATCTCAGTTCAGCCAGATTCAATTTCGTTTCCCTCACTCTTTTTGTCGAATTACGGAAACTCCCTTCATTTTCAAAAATACGAAAACTGTGCACGTTTTCTTGTGGTTACTCTCTACTCTTTCCCAAATACAGAAGCAGTTGACGTTTTTTTACGCAAGCTTTGTCCGTAAAAATGCATAATTTTTTTTATAGCGGAGCTGAGTCGGTACGACGATGGGCTGTTGCTATGTTACTATTTTCGGGTTCAGGTTCGATCCCTGGCGGTGCCAATTTTTTGTTTTATTTTTTCGCGGGAGTTTTCTGTTGGCGGAAACGGTCGCAAAAGAACCTTTGGAGGGTTGAGGTATAGTGTTTTGCAGTAAAACACGGTGCAACCTGCAAAAAGAGCTGCAGCGGTTTAGCCATGATGCATGCAGGCCGGGTGCCGTGCCCCCTGCGTATTTTTTAGAGATAGTACTTGAAAAACTAAATGAAAACCGACACATTACTGTTATTCCTAGCACCAGTATACTTTAGGCTCGGCGCTTTGATTACACTACTTGAAAACTTTAGGAGATCAGGTTATTTAGGAAAACAAAGTAGCTAGCTCTGATAGGTAGAAAATGACTTATGTGCTAACGTTGATTTTGCTGTGGTTTACTTCGCATCATGAGGTTTTAGGCGGCAGGGCGAAATACAAATTGAGAAGTAAATGAAAAAAGTTGTGTTCAGTTTACATCCAGATAGCCGCTGGTTTACGTTTTTGCTTGCCATTCTTACAATCGTGCTTAGTATGCAGTGGTGTCTCAAATATTTTTAAAATTGTTATTTGTTCTGTTCATTCTTGGTATCGCATGTCCAACAATGAAAGCATCGCATTTTTTTGCGCAATCTTTCAGCAAAACCCATTACTACCTAATCCTTAATTGTTATGACTGCCGCAGTAACAGATGCAGGTGTCGCTTGTTCGTACTCCGATTCACTTAAGAAAATTTCGCTTCTTCTCGTGACTTTCCTTGCCAATATTTCTTCAAAGTGATTTGTTTTCCGTTTTGCTGCACTAATACCCTTTTTAAATGCTATGTTATCAAACTTCTTTTGCACGTGTTCTGCCACGTTCGAAATAAATAATTTCCCCTTCAGCCCAGTTATGCTAGAAACGAAAAATGGGGACTGCAATGCGATAACATATAAATATAAAGTACCAAGACAGATGTGAAAATGGGCTCACCATTTCTAGTATTTTACTGTCCTTAAGGAGATTAGAGCCGTCCGAAAAGCTATCATATTTCGCCTACACGTTTGTCTTTTACGCGAGATCTGCCGAGTCTTTGTATGATGATTATCCCCTTTAGTAGAGTTCTACTAAACTTTAGCGATTGTAGTAATCTGTTTTGATGTGTTCAATTATTAAAACTGAAGAATTATTGCTTAAGTTTAAAACATTCCTAGGAATTGTAAAACCACTTTTCAGAACAAGCGATCAGTACCGCCAAAGCCATTTGCATACCAATCAAATTCATTCTTTGTGGTAAACGCATTCTCTATGTTTGAGTGGATTTGAGTACGGAGTTGCATCCTGTGATTCACTTAAAGAAACAAAAGCAGCTTTTTAGCTTGACCCCAGTGCTGGTGAAACGAGACTGCTATTTATTGTAGAGGCTCAGACGGATAGCTCGCCCAATGTTGCTACACCCTTTCAACAATACAAAGTTTCCTACATGTGTGTGTTACAGGGAAGCACATACTTAGTATATTTTATGTATTTTCTTCTTTCTTTCTTTTACAAACACGTGGCAAGCATTGCTAATGGCAATGTTAGAATACACTGTGGACGTGGTACGCGAATCTAGCTATAAAGTTGTAAAGACTCTGGCCCTATTATTATGACGGGTAGTACAACATCCACTGCAGATGTCTGGCGTTGTTATCTTTTGTGCGATAGTTCATCAAAGAACGAGTTCGGCTGCAGCCGTTCAATACTTACCAATGCGCGGAACGAGTAAAATGTTCTAATAAACTTCCGCATCAGTCTTATTTGCGGTACCGGTATGCCTGAGTGTGTCCGCGCTCTTACCGTGCCTGGGCCACCGAGGTGGTCTAGCGTCGCATCTTCCGCCATCCATTTCCCCTAGACACTGTTTTAAATAAAGTGTTACGCCTCCTTCCCCTCTAAAAATAATGGTAGAAATGTTCATGGCAGACCTTCCTTTTGCTGAGCGTGAAGAACACACTTCTCCCAAAAGGATTGGGTTTCAAGCTGTCATTGCAAGGAGGATGATCTGGAGTCAAATAAATATTTAAAGTAAATATTTTGTTCGTACAAATTTACAATATTGTTGACTACTTTATAAATAAGTAAATTTAGTTTTGTAAAGCTAAGTTGCAAGTGATTTTATTACAACTTGTTGGTTTAGGATGTGCAGTCTTTTAAAGAATACTTGGTTTTAGTGGCGAGACAACCTTCGAACATGGGACCTAATTTTATTTCAAACCGAAATTTCAGGTCTACACTTACGATGAAAAGTTTAAAAGTGTTAGCTGTTTTTCTTACAATTGACTGGATATCATTGAGTAAGTACGTATACCAATTGATGTTTTGCATTAGCGATCGGCGGACAAAACACCTGATGTGTTCCTGTCACGGTGAACATTTTCTACCAAGAGCAATACTGCTTTTTCCGCACTCTATTTATTCCATAAAATGCCTCGTGACTGTTACACAGAAATAATATGGGCGTAAAACACTATTTGTGAATTGTGAACGCTACGTTTCTAAAACAATTGCTTCTAACAAGCGCATTGGCTACCAAAACTTGTGGTGGGCTGCTCATATTCAGTGATGTAAACTTCAGAGCAATCTCTTCAACGATTTATTACCACAGTCTTCTCAAAGAACCAGTGTTTGCGTACCTAATCGAAGCAAGCCTAGTAATCGAGTTTTTGGAACACATGCGAGGACTTCTGAAAAAAAAGTATCGCGGAGTTGAAAATCGGGGAGGCATGAATGTACTTGGCGTAATCAGACGACAAAGTTATATTTAAGGCATTCCTGAGAGATGAGCTGTAAATTAGTCGCTGTTCAAAAACACCATTCTCCCGCCTACTCTCTCTTCGCCAACTTGACCGCTCTATAACCTGAACAAGTGCCCATAGAATAGATGACCTGGATATTTGTTTTGATAATAAATAGTTTTCAAGACGAACACCTTGTTATGGGCCGTGTACGTTAAGGTATTAAAATGTAATGAATAATACTGTTTTAGGTAGCATATTGCGTAGAGATAGTAATTGTGCTAAATAGAAGCATCTAAATAGTAAAGACTAGAAAGCGCTCTGGGTTTGTGTTTCCCTGCCTCGCGTTAGCTTTGCAGCGGCGCGAAAACACACGTTATTCTGCTGACCAATTTCAGGTTCCCTTTGTTCCTTGTAAAGCTGTATTTTGAGTAAGGTGCGTTTATATAACATTGTTCGTTTGACTACAATTTTGCCGAGACAATAAGGTCACGTTGCAATGCAATGGACAATGGTGACCGAGTAACCCGTGCCCCTTGTACTCAAATGTGCAAGTCACGTAGTCAACGTCATTCTCTCCTATCTACTTCAGCCCGGTGCTCCGCGACCAATAGTAGTACACCGCAGCTCGAACGTACTTAAGCGAGGTATCGGCAACCTCGTTAATTTAGGTTATAGAAATTGTAAGTTTCCAACAGCCGACCACACCCACAGAATACGAGCACAGCATATTTGACAGAACGCTTCCAGAGGTGCTCTCCATGTACATATCTCGAAAGATCATTGATACACGTGCTCTGCCAGCACAATAAACACATCACACGCCTAGTTTTACATGTATACGACCCCTGACAGGGCAGACAAAGCGGTCATTTCTCCTGCCGTAGTGCAAACTAGCGCGGGGTAATTACTACAAATTCACTGCAAGCGTGCAAAATGTTCGCGTGCGTGCAAATGTACCGCAGAACACACCAGCTCCTCTTAGACGCTTTAAGATATACCCAATGTGGTGGCGAGTGAAAGCGACCAATCTGCTGTCCATGAAAACAAATCCACCTTATACGTTTGCACTAGATATATCCCGACGGATCTATCATGGTGGGCCGATACAATTGACCACGTCTTACAAATTTATCAGAATTCTGGGCTACAGTGTCTCACCTGCACACTAACGTGTAAGCAACTATCCTAAAGGGAAGAACGGCGCCTCGTGCCCATAAGAAGAACATGTACTTCCGTCTCCTTTTTGATATACATTCCCCCAAACCTGGCTTCCCCACCATGCCGCTTCCGAGGAGAACAAGTGATAGATTTTATTGGTAAGGGGTGCAACCGTGCCGCACTCATCATCATCATCTTCATCACCATCAGCCTATCTACGCCCACTGCAGGGCAAAGGCCTCTCCCATTATTCTCCAATTACCTCGGTCCTGTGCCAACTGTGACCCATGTATCCCCGCAAACTTCTTAATCTCACCTGCCCATCTAACTTTCTACCGCCCTCTGCAACGCTTGCCTTCTCTAGGGATCCACTCTGTTACCCTTAATGACCAGCGGTTATCTTGTCTTCGCATTACATGCCCTGCCCACGTCCATTTCTTCTTCTCAATGTCTACTAATATGTCCTTAACACGTGTTGGTTCCCTCACCCACTCCGCTCTCTTCTTGTCCCTTAATGTTACACCTATCATTTTCCGCTCCATTGCCCGCTGAGCCGTTCTCAATTAAAGTTGAGCCCTACATGCCGCACTACATTTTCACAATTACTTCCAGTATTGTTACGACCTCTGGTAGAGAGCTGTGACCGGCGCCTACCTCGCTAATCAGTGGCTTTCACTGCTGAACGCCAATTAGCCAAAACAGCTCAAGACGCCATGAACTGAAGAATAATACCATTGCTTTTAGCGATAAACCTGTTGGTCTCTTCCTGTGTGGTGAATCCAACGTCAAAAACACGGTTAGCTTCGCCATAAGCTCGCTCTCCCTTGTCCGGTACCCTTCTTACCCCGTTTCTCTCCAAAAACGAACTAAGTTATCTTACAGCGTATGAGATTGTGGGTCTAATCATTGATGTCACTTAGAAAATTCTATTTTTGTCTTGTCAACCACGTCGTAATCCTCTGCTTGAGTTGGGTCAGTGTTGTACACTTCATGTGTATGAAGCAGTATTAACGACCAATGCCCTGTTATCCGCCGCAAGTATCGCAGCGGTGCTGATTCATCCAACACTCGTGTGACAGAATCACTCCCTTTCACACCCAGTTGCAATGAAAGTAATCTGCGACATGCCGCCTGTTGCATATGCATAGATAAAGGACACTCAGCGCCTGGCACACCGCGGTGTTTCGTGTAATTCTCTCTACACTTTTTGTTCGCGCATGCTTGTGTACAGAGGACTTCCTGCCGGTACAAAAGTACATTTATTAATATGTGGGTGCGCGTGCATGCTCGCGCGTGCCGGTGTTTGTGTGTCTGTAATATTTGACCGAAACTAGGAGAGTCGAAGTAAAGCGTCGGTGAAAACGGCAACCCTGAGGGAACCCAGTGTAAACTTTTGCTTATAAAATGCCTACATAACCACGACACATAGATTTTACGCCACGACCGTAATAGATGTGCTACTTTTAAGGAGTAAGTCGGTAAAGAAGTCAATTTTTGTTTTATTGGCAGTATTGTTAGTGGCCACCCTGTATTGTTGCTTCCTCCGATGCTCTGAGAGTAATATTCTCGAGCAGCCC